>NW_016805390.1:798983-831636 GCF_001698545.2 Rhinopithecus bieti
AAAAAAAAAAAAAAAAAAAAAAAAAAAAGAATATACTTTGATTAGGTAGATGTGAGTATCAGATTAACTATAATATGTTATCAAAACTGTTCAGCTTTTAGAAATAAATAAGAGATGTGCAAAGACATAGGAAAATATGCCTGAAACACAGGGTAGCGGAAAGTAGCTGTTAAATGACCCTGAGAAGGCTTAGATTTTAGGCCTCATAGAGATTTTAAATGAACTATCAAAATATATTAATAGAACTAAATAAATTATGTCTAATAATAAAACCATCAGAATGCTGCCTCATGAAATAGAGAATATTAGTAATGAGATAAATGCCAAGACTAGCTTGGCTGGGGAGACCCTAACCCAGCAGTGCTAGAGGAATTAAAGACACACACACAGAAATACAGAGGTGTGAAGTGGAAAATCAGGGTTCTCACAGCCTTCAGAACTGAGAGCCCTGAACAGAGATTTACCCACATATTTATTAACAGCAAGCCAGTCATTAGCATTGTTTCTATAGATATTAGATTAACTAAAAGTATCCCTTATGGGAAACGAAGGGATGGGCCAAAATACAGGGATGGGTCTGGCTAGTTATCTGCAGCAGGAGTATGTCCTTAAGGCACAGATCGCTCATGCTATTGTTTGTGGTTTAAGAACACCTTTAAGCGGTTTTCTGCCCTGGGTGGGCCAGGTGTTCCCTGCCCTCATTCCGGTAAACCTACAACCTTCCAGCATGGGCGTTATGTTCATTGTGAACATGTCACAGTGCTGCAGATATTTTGTTTATGGCCAGTTTTGGGGCCAGTTTATGGCCAGATTTGGGGGGACCTGTTCCCAAAAGATAAAATTATAAGAAAGTATCAAATAGAAATTCTAGTAATTAAAAGTATAACTGAAATGGATATTTATCAAAATTTCAACAACAGATTTGAGCTGGCAGATGAATTAATGAACAAAACTGAAGATAGGTCAATAGAGACTATTCAGTCTGAGAAGCAGAAAAAAATATGAACAGATCCTCAGAGACATATGAGCCCATACAAATTGTATCAACATCCACATAATGCAATACCAGAGAAAAGACTAGAAAATTTTTTAAAGAAGTACTTTCCAAAAACACTCCGAAGTTGTATAAAAGATACTAATCTTCAAATTCAAGAAGCTCAGATAGAATAAATTTACCTGAAATTCCAGGTAGAATAAGTCTAACAAGTTAATCGATGACAATAAATGAAAAATACAAATCCTTGAAAGCAGTAAGAAGGATTAACTTAACATATTGCAGAGATCCTTGGTAAAAGTAATAACTGACTTCTCATCAGAAACCCTGGATATCAGAAGGCAGTGGAATGACATGTTCAAAATGTCTCAGACTGTAAGCTGAGAATTCTATATCCAGCTAAAATCTCATGTAAAAATAAAAAAGAAGTTAAGACATGCCCAATTAAACAAAGAGAGAGAGAAAGAGAATTTCTTACTTGTAGACTTGCCCTACATGATATATTAAAGTAAGTTCTTTAGGCTGAAATGAATAAAACACTTTATGAAACTCAAATTCACATCAAGAAGTAAAGTGCAACAAAAAATAACTACAAAGAGGGCTGGATGCAGTGTCTCATACCTGTAGTCACAGCACTTTGGAGGCTTAGGAAGGAGGTTTGCTTGAGCCCAGGTGTTTGAGGAGACCAGCCTGGGCATCATAGAAAAGCCTCATTTATACAAAAAATACAAAAAAAAAAAAAAAAAAAAAAATTAGCCAGGCATGGTGGCACATGCCTGTAGTCCCAGCTACCTGGGGGAGCTGAGACCAGAAGATTGTTTGAGCCCAGGATGTGGAGGTTGCAGTGAGCCAAGATTATACCATTGCACTCCAGCCTGGGCAACAGAGCAAGACCCTGTCTCAAAAAAGAAAAAAAAAGAAAAAAGGAAAAGAAAACTACGAAGATAAATATAAAAGCCAGTGTAAATGTGGTTTGTTTGTATTCCTTGCCTTACTCTGTTTTATATGACAGCTGCACAAAACAATCATTATAAAACAGAGTTAAAAGATTATAATGTATAAACATGCAATTTGTACAGTGTTAATAGTAAAAAAAGGAGAAAATGGAAACATTGGAGCATGTTTTCGCATACCATAAAAATTTACTGATATTCTGAACTAGCTCCTTTAAAATTAAGATACTAATTCTCATCCCCATAGCAACCACAAAAAGAAAATCCTCAAACTTTTAGCAAACAAACAAAGCAATTAAAATGGTATGCTAGAACGTAACTATTTAACATAAAAGAAGATAGTAATAGAGGAAAAGAGGTAAAAACACGTGATACATGTAATAACATATAACAAAGTAGATGTAAACCCCACCATATCCAATCAAAAGGCAGATATCCACGGAATAAATAAGTTATGATTCAACTCTATGATCCCTATGAGAGACATGTTTTAGATTAAAAAAACAAAGAGGTTGAAAGTAAAAGGAAGTTAGAATATGCAATCAGTAAACAAAAATGAGCTGCAATGCTGCACTAAAACAAAGTAGAGTTAAAAGTGTTTGTAAACAATGAGAAAATTTTGTAATGATAAAGAGGTAAATCTACCTTTAAGATCTAATAACTACAAATGCATTTAATAAAGCCCTCAAATTCTGTCAGCAAAACCTGACAGAATTGAAGGAGGAAGAAACAATTGAAAAAAAATTGTTAGAGACTTCAATACTCATTTTCAATACTAGATGGAACAAGTAGGAAGATCACCACAAAATAGAAGGCTTAAACAACTATTGTGATTGCTCCCCAGAGACAGAATAGATGCCTACACACTCAAATTGGACTCAGATATCAAGATTGATAACACCACCTGTGTACCAGGAGGGCATAAAAAGGATCTTTTTTTTTTTAATTTAAGATATTTATTTTAAAAAGGTTACACAATGTTTTTTGTTTGTTTTGTTTTGTTTTTAAATGGACTCTCTGTTGCCCAGGCTAGAGTCAGTGGTGCAATCTCGGTTCACTGCAACCTCTGCCTCGTGGGTTTGAACCCTGCCTCAGTGATTCTCCTGCCTCAGCTTCCTGAGTAGCTGGTACTACAGGCACACGCCACCACGCCCACTTAATTTTTGTATTTTTAGTAGAGACGGGGTTTCACCAAATTGGCCAGGCTGGTCTCGAACTCCTGACCTCGTGATCCACCTGCCTCAGCCTCCCAAAGTGCTGGGATTACAGGCGTGAGCCACCGCTCCCAGTCTTCACTAGGATTTTTATACACTGTTGAAAACAATGACTTTTATTTATTTAAAAGCAGCAACAGTTCCCATTACTCTCATAATGTTATATTTAAGCCTTGATTTAGTTCCAGAAAATAAATAGGGTAAATTTTTAATATTTCCCTAACTCTGTCTGCTATAAGAGAATTTCAGAGTATGAAGGTAAGATGAAGCAGACATAGAAGAACATTTTAGATACTGACCATTTTCCTTGTAATTTGGTGAAAATTTAGTTTCTTTCCCAAATTCTGTGCTTCTATACATAAAAGTAAATTTCTGTTTTAGTAGCTCTAAAAGAACTAGGTGAGAGAAGATTAGTATCCATAATAGTAAACAGCAAGTACTTCGGCAAGTCTGAATTAGAGTACAAGTGAAGACATTGACAAACTTTTTCTGTCTCCTGGATGTGGTATGGTATTTATGTTAGAATTAAAGCATCACAATTAACTGATTGTAGGGTACTGGTCCGCAGTGCAATCCATCAACAGGTCTACCCCAACAGATGTGGAGACATGTGGAAAAAATATGTTAACCAAAGTGGTCAGGAGAGCAAAATACAGAAAACACCATAAAACTGAGGACATTATCTCTTCTTGTCTGAAAAACAGGGGTTCCCCGGAGTACAGGAAGTATTTATCAGGGGAGTGTTTCTATTCTGTTATCACAGGAGGGCTTGATGCAGATTCCGGCCATTTATACACATCTGGCAGCAGGGAATCATATTCACTCCGTCATACTTTTTCTTTAACATACTTGGCCTTGTCTTCAGGTTCTGCGTATTGGAAAGCCATTTTGTTAGCATATAGGTATTCTGTAACTTTAATAGCAATGTTAATAGAAACTTTCTGAATATTAGCAAGTGCTGGGTAAAGTCTCCCTGGGGCTAACTTTTCATCCGTCATTTGGCTTGTCAATGCCTTTGCAGCTTCTAGGAAAACATTGTCACTAATATGCTGGGTGTTACAGAGAATAACAGCTAAAGACACACCTGGAAAAATATATACATTATTTCCTTGATCTGGTGTAAAGATTCTCCCATCTGTGAGTTTCACTGGCCCAAATGGACTGCCACTGGCAAACAAACACTTGCCCTCTGTAAGTGTATATACTTCTTCGGCCGTGCACTCTGCCTGTGCTGTAGGATTACTTAATGCAAATATTACAGGCCTTTCATTGATAGAGGCCATGGCTCTGATTACATCAGGAGTGAAAAGATGGCCAGCACCTGCAACTCCAATTGTAGTTGAAGTCCTCATTGTATTCACCACATCTTCAAAAGAATCAGGTATGCTCTCTGGGACTGGGTAAGTAAATGGTTCCTGATAACTATCTATTTTTGCTTTCCGCCCCTTAACTAATAAACCATACTTGTCAAACATCCAGATTTTCTTTTGTGCCTCTTCTTCTGACAGGCCATTTTCTACCATAGACATACTATAAGATTTGCAATTCCGGGAGTGGTCTCTCCTGTTCCAATGAATAAGATTTTGTGTTCAGAGACTGGTTTATTAATAACTTTTTGTGTTGCAAGAAGATCTGCTAGAGCTACTGCAGCTGTCCCTTGAATATCATCATTGAAAGTGCAGTATTTTTATTGATATTTTTTCAAGAACCTGAATGCATTATGATTTCCAAAATCTTCAAATTGAATGAGTGTGTTCTGGCCATATTTGTCAGTAATAGCTTTCATAAACTCATCAATCAGGTCATCATACTGTTGTGTGCGATCTTGTTTCTGGTATAAGCCCATGTAAAATGTGTCTTTTAAGAATGTGATATTATCAGTTCCCATATCAATACACACCGGCAGGCATCTATCAGGCCATATTCAGGCACAAACTGTATACAAATACATTTTTCCTACTGGAATTCCCATTTCATAGACACCCAGATCTCCAAGACCCAGAATTCTCTCTCCATCAGTCACTAAAACAACCTTAACATGATTTTTTGGCCACTTATCCACAATTGATCTAATATGACCTCTGTCTGAGATCGACATAAATAATCCCTTAGGTCTTCTAAAGAAGTGTCCGTACTGGGAGCAGACAAGACCAACTGTCGGTGTATATACAATTGGCATTAAACTCTCAGTGTCATCTTGAAGTATTCTATAAAACAATTTCTCATTTCTTTCTTGTATTTCCATTATGTAGTTACATTTTTCCAAAGGGCTAGTAATTTTTTTCAAGTTTCTGTGGAATCCTAAGGCTTGAATATCTTGTGTCTGTATTTTGGGAGGTAGAAGCCCTTGAAGACCAAGCATTTGTCGTTCTTGTAAAGTAAATGCCATTCCCTTGTTTGTTCTTGGATTCAGTATAAGTGGCTTGCCTTTTTCTTTTATGTGCAAATGTCCACATGCCAAAGTACAAGTGGTGGAAACTACTCTTAACCTGGACAACATCTTTTCTTTCATCAGAGGTCTCACCACACGACAGTTGGTGCTGCGGACGAAGAGGCTGCACCCTGCCTCCAGCCCTGGCGATGCTCAGCCCTGGCACCACTGGGCCCTCCCCTTCTGCAAGCCTCCTGGAGTCCGTGCCAGCTCAGGCTCGCACTGGCGCGAGAGGCCCCACGCACTGAGGTAGACTGGTCAGAGCGGAGGGTGGGGGGGGTGGGGCCGAGTGGGCATGGCCCACTGGATTTTTTTAAATGTAAATTGTCCTTTTCTATTTTTAATTTTTTTCTTCTATTGAAGGTATTTGCCATTTTCAATGAACTCATATGACTTCTTTATAAATTAAGGAAATTAAAACTTTACATTATCTGTTACAAATATTTTTCTCTCTTTTCTTTTCTTACTCTATTAGCCATAAATGACTGATATGGTGTAGTGAAATACATCAAAATTTTCATTCGTGGAATCTTTTTTGAATATATCCATGGTGTCCTATTTTCCCAGGTTCATACTTTTAATTGCATGTTTGTTATCTACATTTGAATATTGCACTGATACCTCTAATGTCTCACATGGAGACATCTCACGTGATGCCAGCCTTAACTTTATCCAGAGCCCTTGGTCAATTGTCTCTACACTTTCACATTAGTTATCCGATAATGTGGTTTGGAACTCTGTCACCACCCAAATCTCATGTTGAAATGTAATTTCCAATGCTGTATGTGGGGCCTGGTGGGAGATCATTGGATCAGAAGAACAGTTTCTTATGGTTTAACACCATTCTCCCTTGGTGCTATCATCACAATACTGAGTTCTTATGAGACCCAATTGGAGGTCTCAGAAGAAGATATGAGGGAAAGATTGGAACTTCCTAGAGACTTGTTGAATGGTTGTGACCAACATGCTGATAGTGTTACGGACAGTGAAGTCCAGACTGAGGAGGTCTCAAATGGAAATAAGGAATTTATTGGGAACTGGAGTAAAGGTCACTTCTGCTATGCTTTAGCAAGGAGCCTGACTGCGTTTTGCCCCTACTCTAGGGATAAGAGAATTCGAACTTGAGAGTGATGATTTAGAGTATCTGGGGAGAGAAATTTCTGAGTAGCCAAGCACTCAAGATGTGAACTGGCTGCTTCTAACAATCTATGCTCACATGCATGAGTAAAGAAATGATCTGAAACTAGAACTTATATTTAAAAGAGAAGCAGAGGGTAAAGGTTTGCAGCCTGTCCATTTCATAGAAAAGAAAAGCCCATTTTCAGTGGTGGAATTCAAACAGGTTGCAGAAATTTGCATAATTAAAGAGGAGTCAAGTCCTAATAGCAAAGACAATAGGGAAAGACCTCAAAGGCATTTCAGAGAACTTTGTGGCAGCCCCTCCAATTACAGGCCATGAAGCCTAGAAAGACAGAATGATTTTGTGGGCCAGACTCATGACCCCACTGCCCTGTGCAGCCTTGGGATGCTCTCTGCTTCCCAACCACTCAACCTCCAGCCATAGGTAAAAGGGGACAAGGTACAGCTCAGGCCACTGCTTCAGAGGCACAAGCTATAAGTCTTGGTGGCCTCCATGTTGTGTTAAGCCTGTGGGTGCACAGAATGCAAGAGTCGAGGTTTGAAAGACTCCACCTAGATTTCAGAGGATATATGGAAATGCCTGATGTCCAGGCAGAAGCCTGCTGCAGGGCAGAGCCCTCGTGGAAAATCTCCACTAGGGCAGTGAAGAGGGGATATCTGGAGTTAGATCTCCTATCCAGAGTCCCCACTGGGGCATTTCCTAGTGGAACTGTGAGAAGTGGAGCACCATCCTCCAGACCCCAGAATAGTAGATCCACCAACACCTTGCACCCTGCACCTGAAAAAGCAGCAAACACTCAATGCCAGCCCCTGAAAAAACTGTGGGAGCTAAAATTGGCAAAGCCACACGGGTAAAACTGCTCAAGGCTTTGGAAGCCCACCCCTTGCACTTGTATGACATGGTGAGACATGGGGTCAAAGGAGATTATTTTGGAGCATTAAGAGTTAATGACTGTCCTGTTGGGTTTCAGACATGCATGGGACCTGTAGCTCCTTTAATTGGCAGATTTCTCCCTTTTGGATTGGGAGTAATTACTCAATGCCTTTACCTCTAAGGTATCTTGGAAGTAACTAACTCGTTTTTTTATTTTACAGGCTCATAAGTGGAACAGACTAGCCTTGTCTTAGATGAGACTTCAGACTGTGGACTTTTGAGTTAATGTTAGAATGAGTTAAGACTTTGGTGGACTGTTGGGAAGGCATGATTGTATTCTGAAATGTGAGAAGGTCTTGAGATTTCAGAGGTGCCAGGTGTGGAATGATGGTTTGCCTCTGCGTCCCCACCCAAATCTCATGTTGAAATGTAACCTCAGTGCTGAAGTTGGGGCTCAGTGGGAGGTGATTTGATCATGGGGGTGGGTTCTCATGATTTAACACCACCCCCACTTAGTGTTATCATCACAATAGTGAGTTCTCATGATATCTGGTTGCTTAAAAGTGTGTAGCACCTGCCCCTTCTCTCTCTTCTTCCTGTAGCAGTCAGGTGAAGCTCCTAACTCCCCTTTGCTTTCCAACATAATTGGAAACTGTCTGAGTCCTCCCCAGAAGCAAAATCCACTATGCTTGCTACATAGCCTGCAAATGTGTGAGTCAATTATGACACCTTTCTTTATAACAGTGTGAGAATAGACTAATACACCAAGTTAGTCTGATTTTAATCCAGTCAATGACTGAGGCAACAAACTCACTATGAGAACAGCCAGACAATGTTTTACAACTTGCCCTTAATGCTATGCCTTGTTTCCCATCCCACGGCTTCTCTACTATTTCTGAAGCATATACCATATTCTTACTGTGCATAAATACAAAATTTCGAGGTATTGAGTAGTTACTGGTCTTGAGGTGAATCTGTGATTGCAGAAAAAGAATTGATGGAGAAATTCATATCCCTTCTTCCTCCTGGACCTCTCCTTTGCAGTACTTTGTATTATATGACCTCTTGGAAATCCTGTGAGTTTGAGTTATTGATAGGAGCTTGACCCAAGAATCAGATAACCCAGTTAAGCACCAATATTTGTTCTTGTTCCTTTCCTACCTTATTTCCCCTTTCCTTCACACTTGCTTCTCAATGATTGCACTTTCTAAAAGCACATTTACATGTAAACTTTTGCTTCAAGTTTTGATTTCTGAAAATCCCATATTAAGTAGATGTCCAATACAAAGTCATTAATATGTTAAATATAAACCATTTATTTTCTTAAACTTGCTTTTTCTAGTGTCTTCCCCATCTTATTAAATGACGACTCCATTTTTCAAGGACCTTGTACTCAGAATTTTGAAGTCATTCTTGTTTATGCTCTTCTTCTCATATTCCACATTTAATTCATGAGCAAATCCTGTTGTATATTCCTTCAAAATACAAGTAGAAAATGACCCTCTCTCTCCATTCACACCACAATCTCTCATATTCAAACCACCATCAACATTCATTGGTATTTTTTTCATTATTCTTCTATTTGGTCCCGTTGTTTTCATATTTGTTATCTACAATCCATTTGCCATATGCAGGGGAAAGATGCTTTTTAAAAAGACACATTGTATCATGTCACTACTTTTCATTCAGTGCTTCAAAGACTTTACACTTGCTCAGAGTAAAGCTGTGACCTTACAATAACTTATTAAAGCCCTACTTATTTTAGCCCTTGTTATTTATCTAACCTCATTTTCCTACTACACATTCGGTCTTTTCCCCTAGTCACAGACCTCCTTGCTGAATGTTAAATATACCAAACGCCCTCCTTTTTAATGGCTTTTTTACTTGCTATATATTAATACATTGTTAAATACATAATTCACAAATTTTTTTTAGAATAGTTCCTCACCCATGTAGTGATATAATAGTTATCACTTGTTATGACATTTTTAGATTAGAAATTGTTATTAGTGTTAGTACCTCAACGTTATCATCATCAGTAAAATGTGGATGTTTTGTTCTTTTGAATATATGTGAGAATAATATGATAGCGTGGTCAATACCAGAAAAACATTATACAAATGCTAATAATTATTTCAATATTTAACGTGTTCATTGCACTAACAATCACTTTTTTCACATTTCTAAATTTTTACTATCATACATTTAGATGACTAAATGTTTCATGGTTATAGAGTTCAGCATGTGCCTGTGTTAATATGTTACTTCTCCAATCACCTCCTCTTTCATTCCCTTTCCATTATCTAATTACTATATCCATTCCTGGTCCATTTCCTCCTTCATTCTAGCAACTATTCCATTGCTTTTTTTAAAAAAAGTCTCCATCACCATTCTTTTTTAGGTTCACTTCTCACTTTTCTAGGTTCTTTTCCATTTCTCATCTTCTTTTTCTAATATCATGGGATTTCTCAGCCAGTGTTTGATGGCCAAGTTTGGAGTTGTCTGTTGCCATGGATACTGTTTCAGCTACTTGCCCACAGGAGGGAGCCCTCTACTTGTTAAAGGTATGTTGGCAGCAGCAAGACATTTTCCTGGTAAAGGACAGTGGGGCCGGGACTAATTAGCAATAAAGATGTAAATGGCTTATTTTCCCATAGATAGTGTACATCTCATGCTGGTTCAAGTATGGCATTTTGCACTTTCACTAGACGTATACCAGAAACATACAAAATAAGTACTTATATGGCAGAGTATGAAAGACATCTACATTGCCCCAATATTTCTTCTCACTTTCTTTTACCAGTCATGTTTATCTCTTTGCATTAAAATCTTAAAATAAAATCTCTCGTTACGTAAAAAGAACCTAATGGAAATGAACATCACATAGGATAGTTATCATGGGAAAGAAATAAAAATCAAAATGAGTGGCTCTCAAAGAGGGTAAAGTGTAAATGGGAAAAGCAGCAGAATTCTCTAGATAATTGTGAAATTTTTTTGTAAGATTTTATCTCGAAGACTAGAATGCTTGAAATAGAGGAAATTTCAAGTTATTCTCTCCACATTCACAGTTTTTTTGAGGGGCAATATGTCAAGATAAAAATATTTGTATTCAGGGTTAAAAGAGTGATGTGTAAGTTGGGAGACCAGGAAATATTGTTTTACAGTTATCCGCCACTGTCAGCCCCATAGATACACTATAGTTACTCTGAAACCTTGAAGTTCTGGAAGATAGAATTCATCCTTCTGCCTTTCCAGATAGTCATTTCTGCTCACTCACCTACCACTGCTGAATGAGATTTGGCTCATTGTGAGTATACAGTTTACAATTATTTCCCTGGCTACACACTTTTCATAACTAATTACAATTTACAGTAAATAGGAACACAAGATTATGGTTATGCCTAAAATAGAGTATGCTGCCTTCTCTAGGCAAAAAATTTAAAAAGGTGTAAAAAATCCAAAGAAAGTGTTTAAGTAAAATATGAAGAAGAGGACATTAGATAGTCAAAGTTGGTGGGGCAAGAAGTACAGTTCTCGTAAAACATGTTAGGTCTGATGCCTTGTATTTCTTAAGAAACAAGAGACATCTATCTGTCCAAATTAATGTGGGGATGAAGTTGGCATAAAAATAAGAAGGCAGCAATTGAAACCATATCTCTTTTTGTGTTTTTACAGTTCTGATCACAAATGCTCATTTACAGTAAAGAGTATTAACTTAAAGCAAATGGTTAGATTATGCTCACATAAAATAAGGCCTGTATTTTGTTATTGAAAAGGATTCTATTATTGAAAAGGCTTTTTATGGTAGAGAAATAGAGATTTAGGATGGCAGACCATCTTCATCAACCCTAAACTGATGATTATAAAACATATATTAAGTGTAAAAAATGGAGCTGTAATTTCAAATATAAATGATTCAAAACAAAGTGAATTTGATGGACTTTCTGCTTTGTTCATTTTATTTTACTCCTCCTTTAAGCAGGATTCTCACCTTTCACGTTGCATATCCAAATACTTCCATTTTAAAATGCTGCATTCTATATGTTGATGCTGGAAATCTATTTTATTTGAGTGCCTGAAAATAATTTAAGAGTCAGAAATTAATGATAGAGGCCAAATTCTTCAAAAAAGATTATAAAAAGAAGAGATTCCTACTACAAAAAAAGTCACTATTTTCTATTACCACTAGGACTAAGGGAAAAATTCTTTCATCAAAGCAGCATCACATACATATTTGAAGCACTTATCTGTTCTCTAACTCAGTAAAGATTTCACAGATTGATTCTTTTTTTCTCATTTAGCTCTAACAGAGAAAAGTAGACATTTTAAAATAACAATAATAATGACACCATAAATTTAAATAACAAAGCAGCTTTTTTTTCCCCAAAGTAACCCAACAGAAGAGTTATATAGCTGAGATCTGCATGGACTTATCAAATAAAGGAAAACGTGCTCTATTTGTAGCTAAGTTTTGTTTGGGGGGCGGGGGCGGGGGATATGTTCGATGTGTCTGGAGGCTCATTAAAACCCTCTAATATTTTCAAAACATGCTAACTGCAGACAGAGTTTGAATTCTAAAACACTTTTTTAAAATTTTGTATATAAGTCATCACAGAAGCAACATAGAAGCAAACAAATGGACAAAATGGTGAACAAATTAACTGAAGGGTAATAGTCACTATGCAACCTACCTATATCTCTATACAATAACAAAAATGCCATCAGCACATAACAAGAAAAACAACATTTAAATAATTGAGGAAAAATCTGCTTAAAAATTCTTGCTGAAATGTTTTGGTTTCACCTGAGCAAACCATCAGTTCAATGATACAAAGTGATTGAGCTGGTTTTATCTCAAAGCACAATACCTGTGAGCACAGTCTTATGCTGAAAAACAAAATTACATATAGATACATATACACATATATGTATATTATTTATTTAATCTATAACTATTTAACCATATTTTTATTAGAACCTGTTTAAATTATTTAGATTTGCTAGATAATATATGTGACTTTAATTTAGACTACTAAAAAGTGAATTTGTTTTACTTGTTTAGTATGAGAGTAAAATATTATTTCAATATAATTTTTACATGATTGCTGATTCGAAGTGGCAAAAATAAATTTTTTTGAGCATGAAAAATTTAAACAGTTATCTATAAAGTCTGGGCTTTGGACAAGTGAATAATTGGCTTGATCTTTTTGTCCTTTCCTACACTGTTCACCAATTACACATTTTGCTTTTGAAAACCAAGGTGGGAATCTAAATTACAGCAGGTTTTTCTCACTTGACCTCTCTTACTTTGCTTACAGGCTTTAGAAAGATAATTACTTATTTACGTCAAAAGGCTTTTTCTAGGTTATTTAAAAAACAAATCTGTTTACTTCTCTTTACAGGTGAAACGATCTAAATGTGTTGGCCTCACATATAAAAAGGATAAATGAATAAAGTCCCTGCATACTCTCTGTATTCTTAGCAACATATCTCCCATGACCCAAAAGCCAGGAATCCCAGAGGAAGCAATTCAGCATTCAAAACCACTAACATTCCATTGTAAGTCAATCATACTTCCCATTTATTGAAAAATATCTCGAATTTTTCTTCCTCATTCATTCACTGGAGCTTTATGTTGGAAATAATTTTGTATACCTACATGTTTGCTGGCCTTCAACACATACAATTCTTTTACACTTGATATCATTTCAAGGTGTGTGTGTGTGTTCTTAGTTACTGAGTCATTACTTTGGTACTTCTTTTCCATTACTTTTGCTTTGTAATAGGTTGCAAACTTTTGCAATCCTCTTTCTTCCTAGACAGTCCTCACATAAATCTTGGCTTCAAGTCCTCTTTATTCCACATTCCACCAAACCCCATGCTGTAGCCTTACTCCCGATGATACAATTCGGGACATGATCACAACCTCATCACTTTGCAAAACCTTGAAGTGAAGTTGTGCAATAATAACACTAACTGTCATTCATTAAGTAAACCTGCAATTCAGCAGGTTAAATCCTTGCAACCCCTTTCATCTTTGTCTGGTGGAAGATACGTCTTTTCCAGAAACCCATTTTGAAGTAATCAACCCTTCTTTATCTGTTGAATTCTGCGTATCTATCACAGTCGCTATTGCAGGTTCGTCCATGGATTTGTACACAGTTGTCTTTCTTGATGCCCTAGACTGTAAACTCATTAAGGGCTTTTTTTTTTAATATATGCCCATTAGCTAGAACTATACTAGATATGTAACAGATTCTTAATACTTTTTTTTCAATAAATAAATCCTTACAACAATACAGTAACGTAGGCATCATTAGCACATTTTAATTTGAGAAACTCAGGACTGGGAGGTTAAGTAAATGTTCCCAGCTCTTATTGAAACTAAAACCTCAGATAAGTCTAATGCTTATACTTATTCTTTTTGACCTTTTCTTTCTTTTTTTTTTTCTTTTTTTTGAAACAGTCTCTCACTTTGTTGTCCAGGCTCCAGGCTGCAGTGTGCAGTATGCAGTGTGCAGTAGCATGATCATAGCTCACTACAGCCTCATACTACCTGGCTCAAGTGAGACTCCCACCTCAGCTTCCTGAGTAGTTGGGATCAAAGGCTTGTGTCACCATGCCCAGCTAATTTTTTATTGGGGTAGGGGACAGGGTTTAACTTTGTTGTCCAAGCTTGTCTTGACCTCCTGGGCTCAAGTGATCCTCTCACTTCAGCCTCCCGACTAGCTGGGATTAGAGGCACACATCATCACACACAGCTATTTTTTTTAAAAAAAATTGTGTGGAGATGGGGTCTCTCTATGCTACCCAGGCTGGTTTCAAACTTCTGGCCTCAAGTGATACTCCTCCCTCAGCCTCCCAAAGTGCTGGGATTACAGGCATGAGCCACTGTGCCTGGTCATTTTTTTTTTTTTTTTTTTTTTTTTTTTTTTTACTGTTGTTAAACCCTGTATGACCTATTATTCTGATTTCATCATTTACAGAATTGAGTTTGTATTGTTGGCATTTTGGTTGTCATTATTTGATGTAGTTTGGCTCTGTGTCCCCACCCAAATCTCACCTTGAGTTGTAATAATTCCCACATGTCAAGGGCGGGACCAGGTGGAGATAATTGAATAATAGGGCTGGTTTCCCTAATGCTGTTCTCATAATAGTGAGTGAGTTTTCACAAATCTGATGGTTTTACAAGGGGCTTCCTCCTTCATTGGGCACTCATTCTCTTTCTTGCTGCACTGTGAAGAGGTAACTTCGGCCATGAAAATATTCAGATTGTAAAATTTGAAATGAGGTATTCAACATTATATTTAAAACAGAGTGCAAGATCCTAATCACACTATTTTGAAAAGAGGAGAAAAGAGATGTTGAAATTAGCCTAGTAGCCAGAACTATTGTTCCTAGGGGAAATACTTCTAAGGCAGTTACTGTAGTTCTGAGTCTGTAGTTTTGCTTTGTTTTTATTGCTGCTCTTTTTTCCCAACCCTTCAAACTGTAGCTATCAGGAAATGTTATTACAACCTATTCAATTTTAGCTGGCCTTCATTAAAGGCTAATCGGCCGTTGTAATCTATTTTATATGTTTCTGTACGATTTGCTGAATTGTTTTCTCAAAATAACATTTTTAATATGTTCAGCAATAATAACCACAAGTATACTTGTGAACTCAATAAAAAATAACATTAAATGTTCATGTCCCCAAGTACTCATAAGAACAAGAGAACTTGACTTCCCAGAGAATACTATATAGAAAGGAATTTTGTCTATACCAGCATACCTCAGAGATATTGCAGGTTTGATTTCAGACCACTACAGAGCAACACAAATTTTTTGCTTTCTAAGTGCATATAAAATTTATGTTTATGCTATATTATGGCCTATTAAGTGTGCAATAACATTATGTTTAAAACATTTTTTATACTTTAACTTAGAAATATTTTATTGATATAAAATTCTAATAATTATCTGAGCCTTCAGGGAGTCCTAATTTTTTGCTGGTGGAGGGAGTTGCCTCCTGTTGTTGGCTACTGACTAATCAGGGTGGTGGTTGCTGAAGGCTGGGACATCTGTGACAATTTATTTAAATAAAACAACAATGAAGGTTACTCCACTGATTGACTCTTTCTTTCACAAATGATTTCTCTATAAAATGAAATGCTGCCTAATAGCATTTTACCTAGTAGAAATTCCTTCAAAATTAAAGTCACTTCTCTCAAACCCTGCCACTGCTTTACCAACTAAGTTCATAAAATATTCTAAATCCTTTGTTGTTTTTTCAATGATGTTTACAGCATCTTCACCAAGGGCAGGTTCCATCCCAAGAAACCACTTTATTTGCTCATCTGTTGGAAGCAACTTCTCATTTGTTCAATTTCATCATGGGATTGCAGCAATTCTGTGACAGCTACAGATTCTATTTCTCAATTTATTCTCTTGTTATTTACATCACATCTGTGGTTCCTTCTTCCACTGAAGTCTTCAACTCCTCAAAGTCACCCATAGAGGTTGGAATCAACCTCTTTCAAACTCCTATTTATGTTGCATTTTTGATCTCCATTATAAATCACAAATGTTTTTAATGGCACCTAGAACTGTGAATTCTTTCCAGAGGTTTTCAATTTATTTTTCCCAAATTCTTCAGAAGAATCACTATCAATGGCAGCTGTAGCCTTACAAAATATATTTCTTAAATTAATAAGACTCAAAATTCAAAATTACTCCTTGATCCATGGGCTACATAATGAACATTCTGTTAGCAGGCATGGTCATCTCGACTCCATCTCAACTCATCAGAGCTCTCATCTCAACTCCATCAGAGCTCTTTGATGACTAGGTGTATTGTCAAATAAGTAATAATGTTTTGAAAGGTTTTTTTTTTTTTTAAATCTCTGAACAGTAAATCTCAACAGTGACCTTGACATATTCAGTAAACCATGCTGTAAACAGATGTACTGTCATCCAGGCTTTGTTGTTTCATTTGAAGAACACAGACAGAGTAGATTTAGCATAATTATTAAGGGCCCTCAGAGTTTTTGGAATGACAAATGAGCATTGGCTTCAACTTAAATCCATCAGTTGCATTGGCCCCTAGCAAGAGAGTCAGCCCATCTTTCAAAGCTTGGAAACTGGTCATTGACTTCTCTCTAGTTATGAAAGCCCTAAATAGCATCTTCTTCCAATAGAAAGCTATTTTGTATAGGTTGAAAATCTGTTGTTGTTTGCCACCTTCATCAATGATCTTAGCTAGATCTTCTACATCAACACGTCTTGCTTCACCATTACTTTCATGTTACAGGGATGGCTTCCTTCCATAAACCTGATGAACCACCCTCTAATAGCTTTAAACTTTTCTTTTGCAGTCTTCTCACCTCTCTCAGCATTGATAGAATTGAGGAAAGTTATGACCTTGTTCTGGATTAGGCTTTGGCTTAAGGGAACATTATGGCTTGTTTGATCTTTTATCCAGACCAGTCAAACATCCTCCATATCAACAATAAGGTTGCTTCATTTTCTTATTATTTGTGTGTTTGCTGGAGTAGCCCTTTAATCTCCTTAAAGAACTTTTTCTTTGCATTCATAACTTGACTAAGTGTTGGCACAAGAAACCTAGGTTTCAGTCAGTCTTGGCTTTTGTCATGCCTTCCTCACTAAGCTTGATTATTTATAGTTTTGCTTAAAAGTGAGACATGTGTGACTCTTACTTTCACTTGAACACTTAGAGGCCATTGTAGGGTGATTGATTGACCTAAATTTAATGCTGTTGTGTCTCAAAGAATAGGGAGACAGAGAGAGAGAGAAGATAGAGAGAGATAGGGTTCTACGAATGGCTGATTCATAGAACAGTCAGAGCACAAACAAAATTTACTGATTATGTTTGCCATCTTATATGAGTGTGGTTCTTGGTGCTCTAAAACACAATAGTAACATTAAAGATCTTTGATCAAAGCACGTCATAACAGATATAATAGTAATAATAATAATAAAGTTTGAAATGTTGCAAGAATTATGAAAATGCAATACAGACATGTAGTGAGCACATGCTTTTGGAAAAATGGCACTTATAGACTTGATTGACATAGGATTGTCAGAAACATTCAGTCTGTAAGAAAATAAAATATCTGCAAAGCACAATGAAGCAAAAGATGATAAAATGAAGTATGCATTTATTTTATGAGTAATGGTAAAGGGTGGCAAGCTGGCGTGAAACAAACTGAAATAGGATGCTGACACCAGGCACTGTAGTTTTGGAAATATTTTCCTGTTTAAGCTGTCTTTTAATAAACACATAAAACTTCTTTTGCACAATTCTTACTATCAAAACTCTTCCTTATGTGGACCCAGTATTTTAAAGAATACTGTTATTGTAGAAACAGTACTTCAAAGTGCTTAGTGGTAAAGCTGTTGAGAGTAAAATGAATTTTTGACACCTATCATAGAATGTTGTATAAAATAAGGATTTTGGGATCATAATGTGATCATTGAGTTCTAACAAAATGAATCTCTCTCTCATTCTTTTTAACTTCTCCATAGATTACACAGAGATACTAAATACAGGCAAAATTCACTAAATGCATATGTAACTTTACATGTGTTTCCAAAATCACTGAGCAAGGAGGAAAAAGTGTGGGCCACTGAAAGTATATAAGGAGAGTAAGTG
This sequence comes from Rhinopithecus bieti, assembly GCF_001698545.2. NCBI lineage: Eukaryota > Metazoa > Chordata > Mammalia > Primates > Cercopithecidae > Rhinopithecus > Rhinopithecus bieti. The sequence goes on from NW_016805390.1 coordinate 817,244, forward strand.
GATGAAGAAAGCAAAGAGTGAAAGAAATAAGAAATTCCATTATATCAAAAAGAAAAAAATAGATAGTGGATATAGATTTAAAATTCTATTTTCTTTAAACACTAATTATATTGCAAATCCTCTTCGTTATAAACATTGCATTCATAATATATAGCAAACTTTTTTTTCTTTTTGAGACAGAGTCTCACTCTCTTGCTTAGGCTGGAGTTTAGTGACACGATCTTGGCTCACTGCAACCTCTGCCTCCTGAGTTCAAGCAATTCTTCTGCTTCAGCCTCCTGAGTAGCTGGGACTACAGGCAAGTGCCACCACATCTGGCTAAATTTTTGTATTTTTTTTAGTAGAGATGGGGTTTACCACATTGGCCAAACTGGTCTCTATCGGGGAAACAGCCCCAATATTTCAATGTAGGTTCTTTTCTATTTTCCCTAAGTGTCGGCTAGTCTGAGAAATAAAGGGAAAGAGTACAAAAGAGAGAAATTTTAAAGCTGGGTGTCTGGGGGAGATGTCACATGTCAGCAGATTCCATGATGCCCACTGAGCCACAAAACCAGCAAGTTTTTATTATGGATTTCAAAAGGGAAAGAGTGTATGAATAGGGTGTGGGTCACAGAGATCACATGCTTCACAAGGCAATAAAATATCACAAGGCAAATGGGGGCAGAGTGAGATCACAGGACCAGGGAAAAATTAAAATTGCTAATGAAGTTACATGTCCCACTGGGCATGCATTGTCATTGATAACATTAGGAGACAGGGTTTGAGAGCAGACAACTGGTCTGACTAAAATTTACTAGGTAGGAATTTCCTCATCCTAATAGGCCTGGGGGCGCTACAGGAGACTGGGGTTTATTTCATCCCTTATCTACAACCATATAAGACAGGCATTCCTAGAGCAGCCATTTTAGAGACCTCCCCCTAGGAATGCATTATGTTTCTCAGGGCTGTTCCTTGCTGAGAAAAAGAATTCAGCGATACTTCTCCTATTCGGTTTTGTGAGAAGAGAAATATGACTCTGTTCCACCCAGCTCCCAGGCAGTCAGACCTAATTGTTATCTCCCTTGGTCCCTGAATATCACTGCTATCCTGTTCTTTTTTCAAGGTGCCCAGATTTCATATTGTTTAAACACACATGCTTTATGAACAATTTGTGCAGTTAACATGATCATCACAGGGTCCTGAGGTGACATACATCCTCAGCTTATGAAGATGATGGGATTAACAGATTAAAGTAAAGACAGGCATAGGAAATCACAAGAGTATTGATTGGGGAAGTGATAAATGTCCATGACATTTTCACAATATATGTTCAGAGATTGTAGTAAAGACAGGTGTAAGAAATTATAGAAGTATGAATTTGGGGAATGCATAAATGTCCATGAAATCTTCATAATTAATGCTCTTCTGTCACAGCTTCAGCAGGTCCCACCATTTGGGGTCCCTGACTTCCCACAACAGGTCTCAAACTCCTGACGTTGTAATCCACCCACCTCAGCCCCCAAAGCACTGGGATTACAGGTGTGAACCACTGCATCCAGCGATATATAGCAAACTTTTGAAGCTATAGATTTTTCACTTTTCAATAGCTTTTAATGTTTTAAAATGTTTTTCTCTAATATTAGCCTATAATATTATTTCTAATATTATAAACTTTCACCTTAAAGTGTTACATATAAAACTGCTTAACTATATGTCTTCTGATTTTCAACTGTTAAGGAACTAATTCTGCTATTTTCTTATTTAAAAAAGAAGCATGGATTCAAATGAAAGAATATTAGAGTTCTTTTTATTTAACACTATTATTTAGTTGTGTTTCCTTCCATGAAAAGTTTCCAGTGTCTTTTAATAGATTCTTTATTTTTCTGCTTTTCACACAGTTCAGTGTGCATGCAATTACCTGCTATCTATACTTGCAAAGAAACAAATTATTGGAAAGTTACAACCTATTCCTGTTACTTTTCAGTAACTTAAACAGAATTACAAGGAACACATTTAAATCTATATTTGAATCTGAATCAGATGTCTCTATAGTGGAAAATATATGTGGACTTGATTATATATGTTAAACTATATTAGCAGAAAACAATCAGTTCTGTTTTGTGCCATAGTCCTAAAAATGTAGCTGGAGATCTTTGCATTAGAATATATAGTCTGCATGCAAATAAAATCTTGACACAAGAGCTTAAAAGAACTAAAAATGTAAGTGTAATTAAAGTAATAATTCCTAATATAGCTGGCCTAGAAATTATGTGTACCATTTTTAAATGATTTAAATGTATTTGCTTTGCAAAAAGTAACATTTTAAGTAACTGCTCTTTTATCTCTTGAGGTCAGAATGTCTGTGTGTGTGTTTAAATTGGCATTGAATCAAATTTACCTCAGGATTGCAATAAGTCACACATTTTTATTTAAAGATACTTTAGTCCATTTGAATAAAATAACTTTTAAAAAATTTATAGAATTTAAGAATATTTTTAGAGCAGTTTTAGGCTTATAGAGTAATTGATCAGAAAATACTACATTCTCTTAATCCTCTCCTCCCTACAACTTTCCCTATTATTGACATATGACATTAGCATTATTATTGACATATGACACTTGTCATAATGTAATTAAAATTGACTAACCAATATTATGCATCATTGTTAACTATCTATGCATATCTTGGTGCATTTAATAGTGTCCCACATTTCTTTCAGGCTGTGTTCACTTTTCTTCATTCTTTCTTTTCTTCACATGTGCATAATTGACATCAGTCAATCTTCATATTGTTGATTCTTTTGTTAGTTCACAACTATTTTTTAGCTCCTCTAGTGAATTTTTTATTTTAGCTACTGCACCTTTCAACTTCTTTTCATTTGTTTCCTTTTTATAATTTCTATATATTTATTTATGTTACTATTTAATGCAACATTGTCACCATGCCTTCCTTTAACTCTTTAAGAAAGGTTTTCTTTAGTTCTTTGAGTGTGTTTGTAGTGATGCCTTTGAAAATTCTGCCTATTAAATCAGATATCTGCACCCTCACTCAAGCAGTTTTTGTTGTCGGCTATTTTTCTTATGTATGTGTCACAATTCCCTGTCTCATTGTGTGTCTCATTACTTGTCATTAAAAGTGGATATTTTAGAAAACACAGCAATTCTAAATGTTGACTTTTCTAGTTAGAGTTTGCTGTGGTTGTTCATGTCTTCAATTTTTTAAATGAAGTCTATCCACCACTACTGCCCACAGCATCCATCAGAAACCCCTAAAGTCATTCTTTAGCCAGCAGAGCCTTTGGCACGCACACCCAGGGATGAGAGTAGCATCAGTGAGACTCTTTTAGTGGTATTATTTCCCAATCACACTCCAGTTAGGATCTATAAATTACTAGTTGATTACTCTATTGTACTTGACAATGGCCTGGATATAAATTGCTCTACAGCCTGATCCAATTAAATTTGCTCTCCTTTGCAGAAGTATTTTTTCCAGCTTTATTGAAAATTAAAAATTATATATACTTAAGGCATACAATGTGATTTTTTGATACACACTATGAAATAATTATCACAATCAAGTTAATTAACATACCCATCACCTCTCATAATTACTTTTTTTGTATATATAGTTGTTGCAAAAACTTAAGATGTACTATTTTAGTGAATTTCAAGAATGTGATACATTATTATTAACTACAATCACTATGATGTATATTAGATCTTCAGAATTTATTCATCCTATTACATCTTATAACTTCAATTTTTAAAAAATACTTTTCAGCAGGTATGTTGGTTTCACTGAAAAGGAGATCACAGAGCTCCTCGTGCTCCATGCCAGAAGTGGAACTCTGCAGCTCACGTAAATTATGTGTTCCAAATGAAAGGTGCCTTGTAAATTATTTAATCATTGCATGTTACTTACAGTAGAGTTGAGGCCTAAGGATGCTTAAATGATAGTCTAAATTCAAAACTAGTGAAAGACCAATAATTATAATTCAAATTATGAGTCAGTATTTTTCTCCACTACATGCTGTTCTTAGGCAAAATGGAAACCATTCCATTTAAAATTATATATTTAGGGGATATTTTATTTTATTAGCTAAAATAAAGATTTCTCATTTGTAGACTGACTGAGGCAGATTCCAATACAGATTGAACATCTTAAGAATTGATAGCAATATAATCTGATTATTGAATACACTAATTCTCACATAATTTTCCTTTTACTTATATTATTATTTTATATTTGTTGTTATTTTTGTTTTTGAGAAAGGAAAATTATTATTTATAATTGTATATTATAAATTTGTATTACTTGTAATTACATAGTATATATATATCTGGGACACAATGTGATATTTTAATATATGTTAATGTGGAATAATTAAATCAACCTAATGAGAAAATTCATCACCTCACATACTTACCTTTTTTTGTGTGTGTGGTTATAACATTTAAAATTAAGATGGCTTACTAGAAGCATCTGGGAAGAGCTTCTCCCACCAAGAGACCAGACAATCAAGAAGACTGGAACACTGCAAGCAGATCTTCAGAAGAAAGGCATTGAGAGTGGATGGAGGGAGGACACAGACTCTAGGCTGAAGGGGCAGGAAGCTGGCAAACGTGCATGGAATTGTCAAGCACTGAGACTCATTTCTGGCCCTGAGTGTCTGCTGGGGAAGGTGTTAGGTTAAACAGGTGAGGAATGGATCACTCTTTCCATAGAACTCTGGATTCCTGGCTGCAGGAAACCCCACAACTTCCAGAGACATTTAAGTAGGTAGGAAGAGATGCTTAGAGAGTTGGCAGGGACAGGACTCCAGCCTGTGTGGAACCTAGAGGATTTGGCATGAGAACAGCTGCACTGGAGCATGGCTTTTGGGTAAGCAACAAAATTAAGAAAGAAGTCAATACATTTTTTGAAACTAATTAAAACAAAGAAATAACATACCAGAATCTCTGGGACACAGCTTAACAGTATTAAGGGAAAAGTTTATAGTGCTTAACACCCACATCAATAAGTTAGCAAGATCTCAAATTAACAACCTAACAGCACATCTAGAGGAAACCAAAACACAAGAGCAAACCAACCCCAAAGCCAGTAGAAGATAAGAAATATCCAGAATCAGAGCCAAACTGAAAGAAATGGAGAAACAAGGAAACAAACAAAATATCATTGAAATCAAAAGTTTGTTTTTGAAAGGATAAATAAGGTTCACAGGCCATTAGTTGGACTTCTATATAAAAAAAAGAGGAAAGATCCAAACGACAAAGGGGACATTACAATTGGCCCCACAGAAATGCCAGAAAAGCCTCAGACTATTATGAACACCTGTAGGCACACAAACTAGAAAACCCAGAAAAAAACTGGTTAAATTTGTGGAAACATACAATCTGCTAAGAATGAACAAGTAAGAAATTGAATTCCTGAACAGACCAATAATGAATTCTTAAATTGAATCAGTAATAAAAAGCCTACAAACCAGAAAAGGCTTTGGACCATACAGATTCACAGGCAAATTCTACCAGACTTATTAAAAAGAACTGGTACCAGTACTACTGAAACTATTCCAAAAAATTGAGGAGGAGAGACTCCTCCCTAACTCATTATATGAGGCCAGCATTATTCTGATATCAAAACCTGGCAGAGACACAATGAAAAAAGAAAACTTCAGGCCAATATACCTGATGAACACAGATGCAAGAATCCTCCCAAAATACTAGCAAGCCAAATCTGGCAGCACTTTAAAAAGCTAATCCACCATGGTCAAGTAGGCTTTATGCCTGGTATGCAAGCTTGGTTAAATATGTGCAAATCAAACAGTGTGATTCAGCAAATAAACAGAACTAAAACCAAAAATCACATGATCATCTCAATAGATGCAGAAAAGGCTTTCAATAAAAGTAAGCATCCCTTCATGTTAAAAAGTCTCAACAACCTGGATATCAAAGGAATATATTTAAAATAATAATAGCTATTTTATACTAAAATAATAATAGCTATTGAAAGAGATCAAATGAAAAAAACTAAAAGGCAGAAATGAAGTCCACAGGCAAGCAGCCCGGGCGGCGCCCTGAGCCTAGTTAAAGATCGACCCCGGACCTAACCAATTAGGTTAATTAGGTTATCTATATACTCCGGACATTGTAAGGACAAACGTTGTGAAAGTCTCTGTCCTGCTCTAATTACTGGTATCTGCCACATAGCTTAGTCCTGGGCCCAGTACAAACACAATCCTCTATTTTGTCCCAACTTTCCTGAGCCCAACACAACACCATCCCCCCTCACACATCTCAGAAACACCAACCTAGAGAGCCCCTGATAAGATCACAACCGTTTGTAGTTTTACTAAAAGCACGGGGAACAAAATGGAAAAACTGTTAATTGTATTTAACCAATTACAGTTGTAATGCTGCAACCAATAAGGATTCCCTTTGTACCTCTGTAACCATTACATATCCTGTATGCATCGGGCTATAAAAAGCGGCCACATGCATCATTCAGGGCCCTCTTGTATGTTGTAGCAACGGAGGGAAACCAAGTTCGGGAACTTGCATTAAAGATCCTGCCGCTTGGCTTTGACTCTGGATTCTGGTGGTCTTCTTCGGGGAACAAACGGTCTGGGCATAAAACTATGAGCAACCCACAGCCAACATCATGTTGAATGGGAAAAAACTGGAAGCATTTTCCTTGAGATCCGGAATACGACAAGAACATCCACTATTACCACATCTATTCAGCATACTACAGGAAGTCCTAGCCAGATCAATCAGGCAAGAGAAAGAAATAAAAGGCATCCAAATGGAAAGAGAGCAAGTTAAACTATGTCTCTTCACAGGCAATATTATTCTATCCCTAGAAAAGCCCATAGTCTCTGCCAAAGCCTCATACACCTGGTAAAAAAAAATTTCAGCAAAGTTTCAGGATACAAAATCAATGTACAAAATAACTATCATTTCTATATAACAATAATGTCCAAACAGAACCAAATCACAAATGCAATCCATTCACAATAGCTACAAAAACAACAAAATACCAAGGAATGTAGCTAATCAAGGAAGTGAAGGAGCTCTCTAATAAAAATTACAAAACACTGCTGAAATAAATAATAGATGACACAAGCAAATGGAAAAACTTTCCATGCTCATGGATAAGAAAATCAATATTTTAAAGTGGTCATACTGCCCAAAGCAATTTACAGATTTAATGCTATTCCTATCAAACTACCAACAACATTTTTCACAGAATTAGAAAAAAGTATTCTAAAATTCATATGGAATCAAAAGGGCCCAAATAGCAAAAGCAATCCTACGAAAAAATTGCAAAGCTGGAGACATCACACTACCTGGCTTCAAATATACTACAAAGGCTATAAAATCCCAGATGAAAATGTAGGAAATACCATTCTGAACATAGTTCCTGAAAAAGATTTCATGATGAAGTCTCCAAAAGCAATTCAAACAAAACAAAATAAACAAGCAAAACCCAATTAAAGGACTTCTGCATAACAAAAGAAACTATCAACCCAGTAAAGAGGCAATCTAAAATATTTGCAAACTATGTATCTGACAAAAGTCTAATATCCAGAATCTATCCAGAACTTAAACAAATTAACAAGCAAAAAACTAACAACCCCACTAGAAAATGAGCAAAGCACAGGAACTGACATTTCTCAAAGGAAGACATACATGCAGCCAATAAGCATATACAAAAAGGCTTGGCATCACTAATAATTTGAGAATTGCAAATGAAAACCATCTCATACCTGTCAGAATAACTATTATTAAGAAGTCAAGGCTGGGCACGGTGGCTCATGCCTGTAATCCCAGCACTTTGGGAGGTTGAAGAGGGTGGATCACGAATCAGAGATTGAGACCATCCTGGCCAACAAGGTGAAACCTCGTTTTTACTAAAAGTACAAAAATTAGCTGGACGTGGTGGGGCGCACCTGTAGTCCCAGCTACTTGGGAGGCTGAGGCAGGCGAATTGGTTGAACCTGGGAGGCAGATGTAGCAGTGAGCTGAGATCATGCCACTGCACTCCAGCCTGGAGACAGAGCAAGACTTGGTCTCAAAAAAAAAAAAAAAAAAAGAGAAAAGAGAAAAGAAAAGAAGTCAAAAAATAACCTATGCTGGTGAGGTTGTGGAGAAATAGGAGAAATAGGAATGCTTATACACTGCTGATTGGAATGTGAATTAGTTCAGCCACTCTGGAAACCAGTTTAGAGATTTCTCAAAGAACTTAAAAGAGAACTATTATTTGACCCAGCCGTATATATACCCAACATAAATATATATTATTCTAACATAAAAACACATGTGCATATATGTTCATCTCAGCACTATTTATAGTAACAAAGGCATGGAATCAACCTATTTGCCCATGAATGGTTGAGTTTATTTAAAAAATATGTGGTACGTATAAACTATGGAATACTATGTAGTCATAAAAATGAAATCATGTTCTTTACAGAAACATGGATAGAGCTATATAGGCTACTATCCTAAATGAATTAATGCAGGAACAGAAAGCCAAATACCACATGTGCTCGCTTAGTTGAAGCTAAACATTGAGTATATACGGACACAACAAAGGGAACAATACACACTGGGGAATACTTGAGAGTTGAGGATAGGAGGAGGATGAGCACTGAAAAACTACCTATTGGGTACTATGCTCATCACCCGGGTGATGAAATAATCTGTACACAGAAACCCCCAGGCTATGCAATTTACCCATGTCATAAGTCTGCATCTGTATCCCTGAACATAAAATAAAAGCAAAAGTTGTTGTATTTAAAATTTACTTTTAGAAATGTTGAAACATATAATGCATTATTACATATTATAATCACTGTTCTGTGCAATAGATCACCAAAGCTTACTCATGTGTAACTGATATTTGCCCTTTTATCAACATCTTCCCTTTACTTATCCACCTGATCCCAACCACTGGTAACCATTCTATCCTTTATTGCTATGAGCTTGATTTCCTTAGATTCCATACATAAGTGAGATTATGTGGTATTTGTCTTTTGCATCTGTGTAATTTCATTATAAGTATTATATCCTTCAGGTTCATCCATGTTATTGCAAATGACTGATTTTTTTTTCCTTTTTAAGGCTGAATAGTATTCCTTTGTGTATAAATGCCACATTGTCCTTATCCATTCCTCCCATAATGGACACCTAAATTGCTTCCACATCTTAGCTATTGTGAATAATGCCACAATGAACATGAGTGTGCAGATATATCATCTATGTACTGATTTCCATTCATTTGGATATATAACGCAGCAGGAGGATCGCTAGAGCATATGGCAGTTCTATTTTTAGTTTTCAGTGGAACCGTCATAATGTTTTCTATAATAGCTGTACTAATTTGCGTTTCCACCAAGAATGCACTAGGGTTCAAGAAGGGAATAATTCTGTTATTGTGCAGCAAAGTCTCATGAGTTCTTTCTGAAATATACTAAGTTATGTACTGGAATGTCACAAAAGAATGCTATACTACTTGCATTCTTCAAAAATCTCCAAAGAAGTCTCCAAGTAGTATGGACAAAGATTATTCAATAAAGATAAATTTATTATGAAGTCTGAAAACATAATCACTGGCAAATATTAGCAGCTGTAAACTCGTGGCTGGATAAATGGACTGTATACATGGTAGATAAATAGAAATGTTGATGCAAATCTATGCATACATTAATAATTCTTGATTGATTTTGTCTCCTGGGAATTTTAACAATTAGGCAGAGACCAAGGATACTGCTAAACATCTTAAAATGCACAGGACATTCTCTTCCAAATCTATCTATATCATCTGGCACAAAATGCCAATAGTGCCAAGGTTGACAAACCCTGTGAGTATAATCAGAGGCCCCATTACTATATTGACATAAATTTATTTAACTCATATTTCTCCTCCATATACCAGGATTGAGCATTGTTCTAGGCTTTTTGGAATTCAGTGGTTAACAAGATACACGCAGTTGCCTCATGGAACTCATGATTTTTACGGGGGAAAGTTTTGCAGGAAAACACCTATAGAGAAATCTATATAAGAATCTAGGGAGGCCGAGACGGGCGGATCACGAGGTCAGGAGATCGAGACCATCCTGGCTAACATGGTGAAACCCCGTCTCTACTAAAAAATACAAAAAACTAGCCGGGCGAGGTGGCGGGCGCCTGTAGTCCCAGCTAATCGGGAGGCTGAGGCAGGAGAATGGCGTAAACCCGGGAGGCGGAGCTAGCAGTGAGCTGAGATCCGGCCACTGCACTCCAGCCTGGGCGACAGAGCGAGACTCCGTCTAAAAAAAAAAAAAAAAAAAAAAAAAAAAAAAAGAATCTAAGAGAGCAGCACAAAGACTCTCAAGTACGTGGATGAGCTCTTCCTGCCAGAACTCCTATCTGGTTTTATGATCATCTCATTTATGAAGAATGAAAAGAAAGAGGTCACATTTGGAACCTAAGTTTTGTTCACTCTGAGTATTGAAAAATTTTAGATCTATCTAGATATGCAGAGGATCAATTATAGTGGATTTAATTTTCACATTTAACAAATAATTTTACTTTATTTCATGAATAAAGAAGAGTCATCCTAGGGAATATTTAAGAAGAAAAATTGTATACAGATTCTTGTTCAAGAATAGCTAGAAGCAAGATTTATTTCTAATATAGCATAATATTATCAATTTTTATTAGGTGCTTGGCCCCATTCTTACAGATTTTATTAGAAACATAGGGTGAGAGAGATAAAATAAGAATTAGTAGGAACAATACAAACAATTTCTTTGTAATGCCTATGGATAATTTTTTGGCAGTATTAGTAGTGATTCCAGCATCTTTAGTCTTAGATGTTCATTAGCAGTCTAGGGAAAAGCGGGGGTTTTGCTCAGGTGTAAAGCTGTAAATTCTCAGCTTTGTTAGCACAGTTTCCATTTTTTGCATCCAGAAATAATATAAATATACATACAAGAATCATGTCAGCTCATGGCTTACAGGAGACATTTCTAAGGTGTACACAATATATTTGCGACATGCAATTTCTGGCCCTTCATCTCCAGTATAAAATTTTAAAAAGTGATTGCAAATTATTAACATGTCTTTTCTAGACTAAATATCCCATAAATTACATCAATGATTGTTTTTAGGGTCAAGTTATGAAGAAAATTAAGACTGATATATGTGCTTGTCTTGAAGAAGAGATTTCTAATTAATTGATTGTAGGCAGAGACACATGCTTTAGATGCAGGTATCGTCACTAACATTTTGTTTGAAGAATTTAAATGCTTGGCTCCTAACTGTTTGGGAAGTGCCAAAATTTTTCTCTATGAACAGTTTCAGTTATACTCCAATGCTCCAATATATATGTCGTTGACCTAACCAAATTGTGAATTAAAAAGCAGGGATGGAAACCATTTGTTCAGGAAGATGTTAAAAGAGGTAACTTCTCATTGATTTGCTTAGGATTACCACTTAATGATTTACTTTGAGCAGGACTATATTGCTTTCTACCACTAAAGTGAGTATCTTAGCTGGATTCACCTAAAATAGATCCTGAAACAATGACTTGGGTGCAGGAGTGAGGAAACATAACGTGAAGGGAAGGGGAAAAAGCTAATATAAGGGTGAATTATCGGGGTCATTGCTCTAGGCTTTTGACTCCAGATTCCACCTGGACATTTGGAGTGTGAGAATACCTCTCAGAATGGTCCATCTAAAAAATAAGATAAACAGGAGTCTTTAACCAACAGCCTCTATTTTTCATTGTTTGAGGATTTCTCCTTTGGGATGTAGTCATCCCTGTACTTCTGGGCTTCCCCTTGGCCATATCAAAATAAATTTTTCTAGAGTAGAATATGGGAAGATGCAGGGAGTTTAAATTTGAACAATAGCAGACCAAGGTGAGTCAGACTTACATGAAATTTTCCACCACAACTCAGGCAAAAAACAGAGGTGGGCAGGGGTAATTTGATGCAGGCGACAGAAGCATGTTCTACAATGAGTTTGGATGGGAAAACAAATATATATACTGACTTTATAAATTGTCTTTTCTGAATGCTCATCCATGTTTGCTAAAAATGAAAGCTTAGTTGTTATTAAAACAATATTGTTTCTTTTGACAGTTGCAATTGTTTTTAAAGGAATTTCTGCAATGCGACAAAGATAAAGTCAACAGCGATTATTGTCATCTTATTAAATGCATTTTCATTATAGCTGTAAGATTTTTAAAATATAGATTTATAAATAAAACTGAAATTATTGAGTCATTGTCAAGCTTCACATCATAATTACAATACCTATGCCTAACACTGGAGCATACAATTTTAAGAAAACAGTTTTACATCAGGTGAAACTGTAGATAAAACTTCAACTGTATATTTTACTTATTCAACATATTAAATTAAAATGCTAAAATCTGTAGCTTTAAAATAAAAAAGATGAGGTTTTAAGAGGACAGGTAGTAAAATGCTGGATCTATAATTTTGGAGAGAGCAAAAAATATAAAGAATTAATCATTACTGAATACAATTGCACTGACATTTTTTATCAAGAGGAATAATTACAAATCTGGGTAACATCTTTAGACTGGGGCAACTGTCAATTATTTATGCAGTGAAATGTTAAGTGAATTATTTTAACTTAAAAATCAGTGGAAAGAGAATCTCAGAGGGTTAAGAATAAACAACCAAAGAAATGTCTAAGCATCCAAAAGCATCTTAATTAGGGAAGTCCTTTGGTATATCCTCCTTATCGGCATAATTTTCCATTACTTTATATTTTACACTGAGAAAACTGCCTACAGCTTCATTAGAAACAGACTTAAGGGAGGGACTGCAACTCTAATATCAAAGAATAAATAATTATATTCAGCTATTAGGTATTTTTCTACTCTTCAAATACAAGAAATTAGTTTCTGCCCCTGAGGATATCACAGTTAAGTTAGGCAAATGGACAAATAAACAAATTATTTCAATAAAATATGCTAGTTGGTGTGATAGAGGAATGCATAAGATTCTGTTGGCATAAGAAGGAAGGGACACATAACCCACACTGGTATTTGAGTACAAGCTTAATAAAGGAGATGGTTTTTGTGGTCCTTTCTGAAGGACAAATGAGTGATTTGAGTAAAGAGAGTGAGTGACCTTATATGGACAGAGTGTAGCAGGTATAAATATGCAATTCATGAAATATCATGACTTTTCAGAACACTCCAATTATAGTAGATTCATATGTTTGCCCAAGGTAGGCTGTGCTTTATAGATTTTCTTGTTTGATTCTGAAGGCAAGAGTCACTTTCTGATCATACCATGAGACATTCTGGTGGTGGGCAATAATTAAGTTTAATTATTAGAATCACCAGAATAAAATCGATTCAATTGATTAGTCACCCTTTAATAAAATCACCTGCCTCAAAAGAATCTTCCTAATTCCTGATAATCAAATTTAATAAAAGATTATTTCAGTAATATTTTATTAAAAAATATAATATTTTATATAAAATGGGATAATACCAAATTCATTTATTCTTCTGCTCAACTTTATCATAGTCTTATTACCTCTCTTTATAAAAGCAGCACCCCAAATTTTCTCCATCAGAAAGGGCTTATATCATGGTCAAAGATGTACTTGAAGGCCTAGAATGTGTATATTCTTTAACAAACTTATACATATAAAAAACATTTTATCTCTCTTCATTCCCACTTAGTCTACACTAATTTTACCATGTATTTGATATTCAACTGATTTTCTAGGAAAATTAATTTTAATTTTATTTTAGATTCGGGGGTACATATGCATGTTTGTTACATGGGTAATTGTATACTGGTGGGGATTGGGATTCTAGTGTACCCATTATGCAAATAGCGAGCATTGTACCCAATAGGTAATTTTTCAACCCTTGCCCCTCTCCCACCTGCTCCCTTTTTGGAGTCCCAGCGTTTATTATTTCCATCTTCAAGTCCATGATTACCCATTGTTCAACTCCCACTTATAAACGAGAACATGTGCTCCCCCCTCCCTCCCAAGTTAGTTCACTTAAGATAATGACCTCCAGCACCACCCACATTGCTGCAAAGGATGTGATTTCTTTCTCTTTTATGGCTGTGTAGTATTTCATTATCTATCTATCTATCTATCTATCTATCTATCTATCTATCTATCTATCACATTTTCCTGGGAAAAATTTTATCAAGTATTTTTAGGTAGAAATTCTGTTACCCTTGCCTTGATTCCTGTAGCAGCCAGACAAGTCATTTTGTGTGTGTGTGTGTCTGTGTGTGTGTGTCTGTGTGTGTATATATATACTTTTTATTATATTTATATATAATATATATTATCATATATTTTTATTACATATATTTATATTAATTTTATACTATATATTATGTATATAAATATTTATATTAATT
>NW_016805390.1:832022-837953 GCF_001698545.2 Rhinopithecus bieti
TATATAGTATATTATATTATATATTAATATATAATATATAATAAAAAATATAATGATAATATGTATTATATGTAAAAATAAAATAAAAGTCTATACACACACACACACACAATGACTTACTTGGCTGCTACAGGAATATATTATACTATATATAGTATAATATAATAGACTATAATATATACTATATTATCTCAGCTATTCTCACAATAATAGATAAATGTCATTCTATTACCTAAATATATGTTACTAGTATAAAGCAGTAAAATTAACTGCATGTTCTTGACTTAGCAATGGGTCACAATAGTATTCAAATAGCTCCTATGACACAAGCAGAGCTTGCCATAAATACAAAGCTTAGAAATTTCAGTAATTTGGTTTCTCCCAGAGATTGAGATAGATATCAAATTTATTATCTAAAGGAAGAGAAAAATGTATGACCACCCACTAAGGCAATGGATCAGAAAAACTGAATTCAAGGACCAGAGATTGAAAATAAACGATATTCTTTTGCCTGCAGGGGTTCCACTGACAGCTAAGTGGTTGTGGCTGCATTTCTCAGTTCTTGGACTTTCCTGCTGGAAACAGCACTCTCAATACATTTTTCTATCTGTAGAGCAGGCACTTACTGGCCTCTTTCCACAGTCCTACTTCTTAGTGTATCATGGCTCTAGGCCTAGAAGTCTAGTGAAATTCATTAATTTAACATTCATAGAAACATCTAATGCTGAAATTGGAAGGAATTTTAAAGGTCAATTAGTATTAAGCTTATATGATGCATGATTCCACTACTTATTGACTGTTTGCTTGAAAGACAGTGTGCTGGAAATACTCTCTCTTGGCCCTCCCTCTGGAATCTGAGAAGCAGATTTCAATCTGAGTGTCATTACAAGGTTATACAAAAAGAAAGCTTGATAACTAGACTGCTGATCTTTGCATCCTGACTCTGCCATGAATTATATGTGGCTTTGGTAAGTTAAATGTACTGTGCCTCAGTTTTCTTATCTACAAAAAGGGATGAAAATACTGAATTCAGAGAAGTTCTGAGAATTTATTGAGATTTATGCAATGTTTGCAAAATATTTTCTGGCACTCAGTAATACTCAATGAGTGTAAATTACTATTTTCATTTAAGTCTGCTTAACTTAAGACTTCGTCTTTCTCAGAGCTATCTCTTGTAACAAACCTTCAGCATTTGTTTACATCATCTCACCGGGGAACAAAGAACATTAATAACTCTGCTCTCATTCATCTACTGCTTAGGAAAAATATGAAGAGTATCTTAGCAGTTAGTTTACCTTGCTGGAAGATGTGTTAATTATAGAACAACTTTATCTGTAAATCCCAGAAATCAACATCTTTTAATACAGCATATGTCAGAGGCATCCTGACATATTATCATGTTATTAAATTATCATGTTTTCCGATATTTAAAACTGTTATAATTCCTGTTTGCATAGTTCCAATTTTTATGTGTTCCACCATGTCAAAAAATTGTGTAAATGTTGGGATTGTAACCTAAACATTACAAATCTGACATTATAAAATTGCATGCCATTTTAAATTAAACTAGTATCTACTGAGTTTTGTTTTAGATAAAATAGAAAGACAGTGAGAGTAGGAACCCTCTATATTTCATTCATTGCAATGTTAGTAGCACAGTAGCTAGTATATAGCAAACTCTAAGTAAATATTGTTGAATTCATGATTAATTCGTTCCTAAAAGAGAAAATGTAAATTTTATAACAATAAAACACTAATAGAATAAATAAATGTGTATTTTGCTAAAGGAAGAGTACTCACATGAACAAGATAAATTGATATTGAGATAAGAATGTAAATATTATATTAGCCATTGCATCCGTTAAAATAACCATATTAGAGTTTAAGTGGAAAAGTCATAATTAATATCATAAATATTTGTCTGATAAATATGTACATGTTCAAATTTCCAACTAGTTTACTTTTGCTCACTAATAAGTTGTATGCTCTCTATTCACTAAGCAATGCAGTTTTAAAAATACATATGAGTATAAAATATATCATCAGCTAACAGCAAATGGAATGTTTTTATTGAGTGCTCCATCTGAATATTAGATTCTAGTGTAGATACTTACTTGAGGTTTATTTGGGTGACATTCAGTTGGCCTGTCCTACAAAAGCTTAGTTAACTCTTGCAATTTGTCAAAGATTGTAATTGTCTCCTAAATGTCTTAAACTCAAAACGTGCCAGGCTGAAAGTTTCTGTTGTGAGTTCCTCTGAGAGACACATGCTGCTTTTATTTCTTATGAATAGTAAACGCATAGAGTGATTTCTTTATTCATGCTTTAACACTTGGCTTTTTATATTTCATACTTTTATACTTCAGTATACTGAAGGATAATTTTATGCTTTAGACTTTCAACATAATTTTAGAGATTATAAAACAGGATTTTAGTTTTATAAAGCGTAAAATTAAATAATTTTAACTGCTTTCTCTTCCACATATTTGTACATATACTATCCTATTTTATTATGACAGATATATACTATTAGTTTTTTAGATATTAATTTTTAGGTATGTAGTTTTTTTTTAAGAATAGGGTTATTCACATTGTTCTCTCTGCCTAAATTTGTGTCTATCATACCAGAAATGTTTAATAACTTCAATGTGTATAATTTATTAATTCTATTTGAGAGAATACTGGAATCCCATATAAAGTTTTATTGAAATTATTTTAATACTTTAAAATCTTTTCTATGGTCTTTGTTTTGACTGATGAAAATAATATATAGTATAATTGTAATTGTAATATATATTGTGCTAAGATTTGAATATGTATCCCAAAAGTTCATATATTAGAAACTTAATTGCCAAAGTGACATTATTACGAGGTGGGACCTTTAGAGATGATTGGGTCATGTGGGAAAAGTCCTCATGAATGGATTAATGCCTTTATTGTGGGAGTGAGTAAGTTCTTGCTAAAGCAGGTTGTTATAAAACAAATTAAACTTGCCCTGTGGTGTCTTTCACATGCATGCTGTTGACCTTTTGCCATGTTACTGTGGGGCAAGAAGGCCCTTACCAGATTTTGACACCATGCTCTTGGAATTCTCAACCTCCAGAACCATGAGCTAAATACTTTCCTGCTCATTATAAATTACTCAGTCTCAAGTATTCTAACAGAATAGAAATTAAGACATCACAATTTTTAGCAACATAATTGTAAAAAGTAAGTCATACATGATCTCATTTGAAATTGTCATTTCTACAAACTATCAAAGATAATAGCTTGAAGTAAAATATTTCTGGGCATTTTTTCCATCTAAAACAACTTTACAAAGAAACTTGCTTTATATAGTGCTGTGGGCATGGGTTATGTGATGTATCCTTAGGTGATCAGTTCAGCTGTTTTCTACTTCATGCAATTAAGATCTGAACTGTTGGATACTGTCTCCTCACTACTACCCTCATCTTGAGCATGGCTAAATATTAGGTACAAGAAGATGGTATAAAGGGGAGCTTAGTTACTAACATATGTTGGACACAGGTAGTTTACGTGAGATAATCAAGACTTGAATGAAACTAGGTGATAGGACATAGTATTATCCTACGTTATACCAAAAAAAGTGTATTTCTATTTGGTGTTTTAATTGCTCAAAAAGTAAATGTGCAATTACTAGTTGAATATAGAAGCTTCTTGTCTTGAAAGAAAACTCAATTATTCTTATACATAGACCATTATAGTATTTTACCCGTTACATGCATATACTTTTTGTCCACTATTTTCCTCTTATATTGAGAATGTCCTGATTTCAGTGAAGTCAGAGTACATGCATTGACTACCATGTAGATTTTTAAATATATTGCCCTTGTTTCAAAACCAATTACTAGTTTTATTAAAGTGATTTCAGCTAATTATACTGCAACTATGCCAATTATTTTAAAAGTCATTATAGCTCAAATATTAGCAATTATTCATTGCTTTGCATACCCTAGCTGTCCAATTTTATTTAATTTACATGCCTATTTGACTCATTAATATCTTTGACATACTGAAGTTTTTTTATATAGAATGGAAAAGGCAGCCAGTGAAATAAAAGAAGCCTTTAACATTTATAAGAAATGCTTATACAATATTCTAGTAGTAAATAATTTGAAATAATTAAAGGTATTTGCTCTATACCTTTAAATTTACATAGTAAATAATTATAAATATGAAATTTATAATAATTCCTAAGTATAATAATTCATACCCTGAAAATGTGCTGAAACTTAACATGCATTGTATACTTTGTTTTCTCTAATATTTGTGCTTTCACGTGTGCTGTGCTGTTGCACACTATATCCTAGTGTATGACAGATGTTTGAAAGAAGTCTGAAATAACACTAAGAATAACCTTAAGACACTTTATGTAGAGGAAAATATTTTAAATAAATGTTTGAATAAAAGGTTGTAATCTTACTAATACAATTTATCTTTAACTTCTCCTCAAAGACAATTGTGCTTTCTATATAATACTTTTTAACTTAGGAAACAAATTTTATTAAATGTTTTTCACATGAGAAATTACCAAAAAAAAAAGAATATAAAATGTGTCTTTAATTTCGTTGAAAAGTCATATATTAAAACTCTGCAGATGAATTCCTATACTGATCATTAAAAATATTTATCCTAGCTGGGCGTGGTGGCTCATGCCTGTAATCCCAGCACTTTGGGAGGCTGAGGTGGGCAGATGACCTAGGGTCAGGAGTTCAAGACCAGCCTGACCAACATGGTGAAACCCTGCCTCTATTAAAAATACAAAAACATTAGCTGGGCATGGTGGTGGCTTCCTGTAATCCCAGCTACTTGGGAGACTGAGGCAGGAGAATCACTTGAACTCAGGAGTCAAGGATTGCAGTGAGTCGAGATCCTGCCACTGTACTCCATCCTGGGCAACAAGAGGGAGATTCTGTCTCAAAAAAAAAAAATTTTATCTTGCAACATCTAATATGTAATGTTTCTTGGTTGTCTCTCAAAGCTATTCACAAAGGTTCTGAGTTCTAAGAAATGATTATCAACTGTTTTGTTTTCCAACCTTCCTTTTATCCCTGCTTAGCCATATCTAATGAACAATGATTAGCTTCTGCAGCATATACACATCCTAATATTTGTTTCATCGAGGAAGTCTAAGTGACTCAAGCTGGAAGCACACATAGCCAACACATGAAATCCTTAGCTTAGCTTCATCCAATTCCTATGAAGGTTCTGCTTTGGAAGTCAATATGAACAGTCATAAGTGCTAGAATTTTTTAAAAGAATAAAAATGTATTTTTTGTCAAAAACTTGATGTGTTCTGACTTATCCTATCTTCTCCATGACTATATGAGTCAGGTACTAACTCTGTTGTGTAGAAGAAAAAAATAACCAGAAACCAAAACCAAAATGAAACCCTGAATCTACACAGCTGTAAAATGAGCCAGGTAAAATTAAAATTACATGACTACCTTGAGGCAGAAATTAAATTTTAATTTCAGGTCAGTCTGATTTCAAATCCTGAGCTCTTTTGAAATACAATGCTACCTTTCAAAAATGCCGCTCATTATTAACCTAAAGACTTGATATATAGGCCAGGAATGGTGGCTCACACCTGTAATCCCAGCACTTTGGGAGGCCGAGGCAGGCAGATCTTGAAGTCAGGAGTTCGAGACCAGCCTGTTCAACATGGTGAAACCCGGTATCTACTAAAAAATACAAAAAATACCTGGACATGGTGGTACACGCCTGCAGTCCCAGCTACTTGGGAGGCTGAGGCAGGAGAATCACTTGAACTCGGAAGGCAGACGTTGCAGTGAGCTGAGATTGTGCCACTGCACTCCAGGCTGGGCAACAGAGTGAGACTCCGTCTCAAAAAAGAAAGAAAGAAAAGAAAGAAAGAAAGAAAGAAAGAAAGAAAGAAAGAAAGAAAGA
>NW_016805390.1:839780-914879 GCF_001698545.2 Rhinopithecus bieti
AAGGAAGGAAATATCACATGTAATTTATGTGATAATCACATTTTTGATACTTGAATGCTGACTTTTTTAAAATCTTCAATCTTTCTTTCTCCTTTATCCCCACTCTAGAGATGCTGATAAGAAAGAGTACACACCTCATCTTTTTGAACCAATGGAAAATTTAAACCTCACAGATACCCAGCCTGTGCATGAGAACATATCTGTAGTTTCACCCCATAGCAACTATAAACCAACTCCCTTTGCTTTGCCCATGCCATGTCTCACCTGTTTGTGCAACCTGATCTCCCCCAGGAATTCCTTGTGTGGGTAATAAACTTTGTCTCAAATTCTCGTGTTTTGTGGAGAATCATCAGCTTTAATATCCAAACAAAATTTTGGGTGGTGGATCTATCCTACTTCTGTGGAGGTGGTCACAAAACAACTGGTATCCTAAACAGGGTGTTTTAAGCTATGACAATTGCCCTTTTAAGATCTTTCTTCTAATGCTTTTGAGTTATTAACTGGGCAGAAGCCTTGACACCTTGTGTGTGGGATGACTCCACTGCCTGCTGGTGAATTTGTGCTTTGAGTTGTGCTGCACTGTGCTGCATTGGTCAAGTCCTGCAAAGTTGCTGGTATAGATTTAACCCACCTATGTCAGAGTTTCATTAATTGGCAATTAGGGACAGGTGTAAGGAATTGATCCCTTCTTAAAGTGGCCTTAGGTTCTGTCTTTGTCCAGACCATCTGTGTCTTAGAATGAATCATGTAGCATGATTTCAGCATAAACTATGACTGATGCTAGGCTCAGTGGAGCAACTACTACCCTGTGGCCAATTGGTTGTGTGTCTCAATTAGGCTTTGGCCCCCACTCTAGTGAGTACTCAAAGGAAAATCTTACAACTTTTGTGATACGTACGTTCAGGTACACTCAAAATTTTTTTAAAAAAAGAAACAGAGAAAGACTAGAAGAAAGAGAAAGACAGGAAAAGATATAGAGAGAGGACTGAGAGGCAGCAGAAGGCTCTTAAAAACCTCTTCTGCCACTGTTACCTGTATCTCTGTTGTAATAAAATGGTGATCTTTAGCGTTATAGGGGGAAAAATAGTATTCCATGGCACAAAAGAAAAGTGGCCCCCAATGCCTTACTCTGACTCTTGCTAAATGGCCAGAGGACACCATGACCCTATTACTTAATTGTAAAGAGTACTAAAAGTGAACACAGGTCCTCTTAAGTGCTAAGGCATATAACCATGATAAAGGGGTGGTTTATGTTCAGCTTAAGCCTTGTACTCCCAAACTTCTAACAACTTTAGAGGATTCCCCTAATCCTGAAGCTATTGATTGGGACTCTCAAAGGAAAGAAGCTTACCACTATGAGCTGTGTAGAGAAGACTCCTTTGAAGCATACCTGTGACCACCGAAAAAAATAACGATATATGTGGAGGAAATTAAAACTGAAATACAGGTCTGATACATGACTCAATAGAAAAATCAAAATTTATTAGAGTTTAGGCAATTAGCAGGGAAAAATGGAGCCGATTGGCTCTTGTGCTTATATATTACTAGTTCTGAATTACCTTTCACTTCTACCCAAATGTACCAATTGTCTGATATATTTCATGGTACTCAAATTAATAACAAGGGATCCATTAGGCTTATGGAAATGGATATGCGGTGCCTGCCCATCCCCACATTCATGGTCACAGCTTTCAGTTTTCCCTTGCTCGGTTAAGTGTTAATGGCATGAAAAATGACCCACCCTATTGCTGCAGTAATTAATACATGTGCTCTTATATTTTGAGATATTTTTGATGGGGATAGCATTGAATCCATAAATTCCTTTGGGGAGTATGACCATTTTCACAATATTGATTTTTCCTATCCATGAGCATGGAATATTTTTCCATTTGTTTGTGTCCTCTCTTATTTCCTTGAGCAGTGGTTTGTAGTTCTACTTGAAGAGGTCCTTCACATCCCTTAGAAATTGTATTCCTAGTTATTTTATTCTCTTTGAAACGATTGTGAATGGGAGTTCACTCATGATTTGGCTCTCTGTTTGTCTGTTATTGGTGTATAGGAATGCTTGTGATTTTTGTACCTCAATTTTTGTATCCTGAGACTGCTGAAGTTGCTTATCAGCTTAAGGAGATTTGGGGCTAAGATGATGGGGTTTTCTAAATAGACAATCATATCATCTGCAAACACAGACAATTTGACTTCCTCTTTTCCTAATTGAATACCCTTTATTTCTTTCTCTTGCCTGATTGCCCTGGCCAGAACTTGCAATACTATGCTGAATAGGAGTAGTGAGGGAGGGCATCCTTGTCTTGTGCCAGTTTTCAAAGGGAATACTTCCAGTTTTTGCCCATTCAGTATGATATTGGCTGTGGTTTTGTCAGAAATAGCGCTTATTATTTTGAGACAGATTCCACCAATTCCTAGTTTACTGAGAGTTTTTAGCATGAAAGGTGGTTGAATTTTATCAAAGGTCTTTTCTGCATCTATTGAGATAATCATGTGTTTTTGTGTCACTGGTTCTGTTTATGTGATGGATTACTTTTATTGATTTGTGTATGTTGAACCAGCTTTGCTTCCCAGGGTGAAAGCCAAGTTGATTATGTTGGATAAGCTTTTTGATGTGCTGCTGGATTCGGTTTACCAGTATTTTATTGAGGATTTTCACATCAATGTTCATTAGGGATATTGGCTTGAAATTTTCTTTTTTCTGTTGTGTTTCTGCCAGGTTTTGGTATCAGGATGCTGCTGGCCTCATAAAATGAGTTAGGGAGGATTCCCTCGTTTTCTATTGTTTGGAATAGTTTCAGAAGGAATAGTACCAGCTCCTCCTTGTGCCTCTGGTAGAACTCATGTGTGAATCCGTCTGGTCTTGGAATTTTTTTGGTTGGTAGGCTATTAATTGCTGCCTCAATTTCAGAACTTGTTGTTGGTGTATTCAGGGATTGGACTTTTTTCTGGTTTAGGTCTTGGGAGAGTGGAGTGTCCAGAAATTTACCCATTTCTTCCAGATTTTCTAGTTTATTTGCGTAGAGGTGTATATAGTATTCCCTGATGGTAGTTTGTATTTCTGTGTGATTGGTGGTGATATCCCCTTATCATTTTTTTATTGTGTCTATTTGATTCTTCTCTCTTTTCTTCTTTATTAGTCTGGCTAGCAGTCCATGAAGCTACCTTTGACTTTCTTCACAGAATTGGAAATAACTACTTTAAATTGCATATGGAACCAAAAAAGAACCCGCATAGCCAAGATAATCCTAAGCAAAAAGAATAAAGCTGGAGGTATCATACTACCTGACTTCAAACTATACTACAAGGCTATAGTAACAAAAACAGCATGGTACTTNGCCCATTCAGTATGATATTGGCTGTGGTTTTGTCAGAAATAGCGCTTATTATTTTGAGACAGATTCCACCAATTCCTAGTTTACTGAGAGTTTTAGCATGAAAGGTGGTTGAATTTTATCAAAGGTCTTTTCTGCATCTATTGAGATAATCATGTGTTTTGTGTCACTGGTTCTGTTTATGTGATGGATTACTTTTATTGATTTGTGTATGTTGAACCAGCTTTGCTTCCCAGGGTGAAAGCCAAGTTGATTATGTTGGATAAGCTTTTGATGTGCTGCTGGATTCGGTTTACCAGTATTTTATTGAGGATTTTCACATCAATGTTCATTAGGGATATTGGCTTGAAATTTTCTTTTTTCTGTTGTGTTTCTGCCAGGTTTTGGTATCAGGATGCTGCTGGCCTCATAAAATGAGTTAGGGAGGATTCCCTCGTTTTCTATTGTTTGGAATAGTTTCAGAAGGAATAGTACCAGCTCCTCCTTGTGCCTCTGGTAGAACTCATGTGTGAATCCGTCTGGTCTTGGAATTTTTTTGGTTGGTAGGCTATTAATTGCTGCCTCAATTTCAGAACTTGTTGTTGGTGTATTCAGGGATTGGACTTTTTTCTGGTTTAGGTCTTGGGAGAGTGGAGTGTCCAGAAATTTACCCATTTCTTCCAGATTTTCTAGTTTATTTGCGTAGAGGTGTATATAGTATTCCCTGATGGTAGTTTGTATTTCTGTGTGATTGGTGGTGATATCCCCTTATCATTTTTTTATTGTGTCTATTTGATTCTTCTCTCTTTTCTTCTTTATTAGTCTGGCTAGCAGTCCATGAAGCTACCTTTGACTTTCTTCACAGAATTGGAAATAACTACTTTAAATTGCATATGGAACCAAAAAAGAACCCGCATAGCCAAGATAATCCTAAGCAAAAGAATAAAGCTGGAGGTATCATACTACCTGACTTCAAACTATACTACAAGGCTATAGTAACAAAAACAGCATGGTACTTCTTACCAAAACAGATATCTACACCAATAGAACAGGACAGAGACCTCAGAAACAACATCAAACATCTACAACCATCTGATCTTTGACACACCTGACAAAAACAAGCAATGGGGAAATGTTTCCCTATATAATAAATCATGTTGGGAAAACTGGCTAGCCATATGCAGAAAGCTGAAACTGGATCCCTTCCTTACACCTTATCCAAAAATTAACTCAAGATGGATTAAATACTTAAATGTAAGACCTAAAATCATAAAAACCCTAGAAGAAAACCTAGGCAATGTCATTCAGGACATAGGCATGGGCAAAGACTTCATGACTAAAACACCAAAAGCAATGCCAACAAAAGCCAAAATAGACAAACGGGATCTAATTAAACTAAAGAGCTTCTGCACAGCAAAAGAAACTATTATCAGAGTGAACAGGCTACATACAGAATGGGAGAAACATTTTGCAATCTATCCATCTGACAAAGGGGTAATATCCTGAATCTACAAGGAACTTAAACAAATCTACAAGAAAAAAAAACAACTCCATAAGAAGTGGGCAAAGGATATGAACAGATACTTCTCAAAAGAAGACATTTATGCAGCCAACAAACATATTTTAAAAAGCTCATCATCACAGGTCATTAGAGAAATGCAAATCAAAACCACATTGAGATATCATTTCATGCCAGTTAGAATGGCGATCCTTAAAAAGTCAGGAAACAACAAATGGTGGAGAGAATGTGGAGAAATAGGAGCGCTTTTACACTGTGGGTGGGAAATTAGTTCAGTCATCATGGAAGACAGTGTGGCAATTCCTCAAGGATCTAGAACTAGAAAAACCATTTGATCCAGCAATCCAATTACTGGTGATATAAATTATATAAAGGATTNATTAAACTAAAGAGCTTCTGCACAGCAAAAGAAACTATTATCAGAGTGAACAGGCTACATACAGAATGGGAGAAACATTTTGCAATCTATCCATCTGACAAAGGGGTAATATCCTGAATCTACAAGGAACTTAAACAAATCTACAAGAAAAAAAAACAACTCCATAAGAAGTGGGCAAAGGATATGAACAGATACTTCTCAAAAGAAGACATTTATGCAGCCAACAAACATATTTTAAAAAGCTCATCATCACAGGTCATTAGAGAAATGCAAATCAAAACCACATTGAGATATCATTTCATGCCAGTTAGAATGGCGATCCTTAAAAGTCAGGAAACAACAAATGGTGGAGAGAATGTGGAGAAATAGGAGCGCTTTTACACTGTGGGTGGGAAATTAGTTCAGTCATCATGGAAGACAGTGTGGCAATTCCTCAAGGATCTAGAACTAGAAAAACCATTTGATCCAGCAATCCAATTACTGGTGATATAAATTATATAAAGGATTACAAATCATTCTACTATAAAGACACATGCACATGTATGTTTACTGCAGCACTATTCACAATAAATAGCAAAGACTTGGAACCAACTCAAATTCCCATCAACAATAGACTGGATACAGAAAATGTGGCACATGTACACCATGAAATTCTATGCAGCCATAAAAAAACATGAGTTCATGTCCTTTGTAGGGACATGGGTGAAGCTGGAAACCATCATTCTCAGCAAACTAACACAGGAACAGAAAACCAAACACCGCATCTTCTAACTCATTAGTGGGAGTTGAACAATGAGAACACGTGGACACCAGGAGGGGAACATCATACACTGGGGCCTGTTGGGGGGTTGGAGGCTAGGGGAGGGATAGCATTAGGAGAAATAATTAATGTAGATGATGGATTGATGGGTGCAGCAAACCACCATGGCACGTGTATACCTATGTAACAAGCCTGCACATTGTGCACATGTACCCCACAAGTTAAAGTATAATTAAAAAAATAATTTTGAGGAGGAAGGCCAATTATTAATTAATATTTGTGTATTTCAAATGGTATGTCACTTTACCAAGCACCCCAATGAATGGGAAGCGCGAGCAAGTCTCTTTCGACACTGACTGACAATACAGAGCAGCCAATCCTTTTTATCTCAAAACCATGTGCCAATATGTAGGATCCACTGTACCACATCATGGCCCGAGGCAACAACAACTTTTCTGCCTTGTTGGAAACATGGCATGTGCCCTTATTACCCCCGCCACAGCCAACGGATGATTTCTCCCCTGTATATCCGTGATGGCTCATTGGCCATCACATGTAAAGCAACCTTTTATGGCCTTGATTGATACTGGTTTCCACATCACAGTGATCACAGAAGAACCCACTAAACTTAAGAAACATGCTACCTGTGCTCTTTGGGACATGACCAAACATAAGACTGATGGAAAGCAAGTAGGCCTTATCCTGACCACGGGCACAATGATTTGCCTAGTTTTCTATTGGCCATAACTTCCATCCTACTTGTATTTTCCAGTATTAGAATGTGTGCTCTAACTGGCCTTGTGTTTCACTGGAATAAAATTAAAACTTTTGTCATCCTGTTGACTTTTTGGCAAATGGGAACATGCAGATATGCCTGGACACATTAAAATGATTAATAGTGTCCAGTATGAACTGAAACTAAGGCCTTCAATTATTGCGATCCATTCATTACAGAAGATATGCTAGATAAAGGTGAATAATTCATTTAACAGTTCAACTTGTCCTGTTCCCAAACCTGAAAACAAAATACTACCTTACAGTGGATTATCACTACTTTTATTCTACCCTACCTATATCTAACATAATTGAAATGACAAGCTATTCAACTTTCTACAGAAAAATAGTTTGTTGTTATAGATTAAACTAGTAATTTCTATTCAGTGACTATTTTGATGCTGCTCAGTCTGCATTCACATTAAACTTCTATGGGACATAACACACCCTAGTAGGTTTCCCATGGAATAACTCAATAGCCCAGTCATCACGTAGCCAACTCAATACCACAGTCATCTTTACAGGCAAGGTCTTAATCAGATCCAGCTTTCCCCAGGAACCCAGGTGTAGTAATACCTGATGACATCCTCCTGTGAGAATATTCACTAGATGCTCTCACATAGAATGTACAAACATTTGCTATTGCATTTAGCAAGAGAGGGTTGGACTATTACCCCAAGTGTTTCAAGGTTCCGCTACTTTAGTTAAATTTTTAGGCATCATGCAGTCCACTGAGGGCCACTTCATTCCTAATGTATCTAAAAGGCAACTCCTAATGTTCTCAGTCTCACTTACTATCAAAGGCCCAAAGAGACCTATTAAATATTATATTGGACTATATCATATATTCATTCCTCATATAAAAAATACTACTAAAGTCTGTTTATGTGGTTATCCACAAATTGGCCCACTTTAAATGGGGAACTTTACAACAAAAGGCCGTGGATTCAGTCCAGATGTGAATAAAACAGCCACTTCCCTTAGTGCTTTTTGAAGATTCCTTTACAATGGAAGCTCTGGGGACAACCTATTCAGCTTTCAGGAGTCTGGGAAGCATCCTTGATGATCCACCAATGAGCTTCTGATAGAAAGAGTGCCTACTTTTGCCCATGTTACATGCAAATAGAGAGACAACTTTTGGTTACATACTGGGCCCTCCTAGAAAAAGGGGCTGTCACAATACCTGAACCTGTAACCCTCTACACCCAACTGGCCATTACTCCCAGGGTCATGGAAGCAGTGCTCTATAGCTCAGGATGGCCACCATGGCCTCTTTGGTGTGTGTGTGTGTGTGTGTGTGTATATATATATATATATATAACCTATAGACAGAGCTAAACTCTAGCCTCTGCTATAACTTTTTAAAATGAACTGAATTCCTCAGTCTTCCGTCCCTTGCTAGATGTCACGGTGCTAGAGGAGGTCATCCCTCTTCCAGACTCCTCAGCTACGTAGGGAGCTCTTTGGGATCAACTGAGTGAACATTAAAGGAAGTTTATGTAATTTACAGTTGCTTTCTTAAGATCTGCTGCTTTTTATCCTTTAAACAGGACATTCCTGATAAAGAATGGTACCCAAAAATCAGCGCAATCATCTAATCTCCAAGGAATCCTTATGGCAATGGAGGATGCCCTGGTCAAGCCTTGGCACTAATTACACATTTTCACAGCCTCTTGGGCCATTACCAATGGTCTAGTAGTTTGTTGCAGCCAAAGGCAACTACAACAATTCCAACAAATCATTACAGGTAAAGAACTTTTGAGAATTCCTTGCCTCTCACATGTCAAAGATACAAATTAAGATTATACGTCTTTGCCCACCCCAAGGCTCAGATGGCTGAGACCCAATTTAATGTACAAGATGATAGATTAGCACAAATTTTGGAGACCAGGGTCAAGTCTTCTCCAGATAACACTTCAGATTACGTTACCCTACTTTTTGTCCCAAGGTACTCACGAAATATCACATCATAAAAGATCCTCTCCCCTTGAGGCATGGATTAAATAGAAAGGGCTTTGCCCCTCCTCTGCCATAGCAAAGATTGAGACAAGCCCATGACAAAGATGGGTCATTGATAATATAATCTCTGGGGTGCCATCCCACAAGGATCTTGCCCCTAGAGTCACTCATCTAGATTTATCAGGCCACTGTCCCCTCAATCAGTGCCATTTATTGTGCCTCGATCATGGTGGATACCTATTTTTGTATTTTTTCTCATCCCACCCACCAGACATGTCACCACTAAAACTATCAGAGACTTGCTAAAACACTCCTCATTGCCTTTGGAGTTCCAGGCAAAATTATCATTGACCAAAGTACTTATTTACTTCTCAAAATATGTAACACTGGGCTCTAAAGACCTAACCTATCAGCCCCAGACTGCAGGTCTTATGTAATACCACAATGACTTGCTTTAACAAAACTTATTTACCAAATAACAGATCTTCTACATGGTTATTGCTTCGAATAGTGGCTCTCATTATTCTAAGCACCCAGCCTTTAGGGACCTGTAGTCCATATCAAATGCACCCAAAATACCTCAATTGACTTTTTTACGCTTTGTAGTGATGCTTTGATTTTTGAAGATCACAATGAACTAGGCATTCCTCCCTCACCCTTCTCTTTTATCCAATTTTGGTTGGACCATCAGTCAGATTGGGATGGAAGCCATTCAAAAATGAATTGTAAGTTATGATCCACTCACTGTTGTATGCCCCTCTGGATATCTGGCAAAACTATCTGACACCCTGATGATGACAATTTGCCTAAGCTGCAAGTTTGCCAACATTTTTTCTAGCTATAAAGAAAATTTAATTAATAATGTTAAGAATGATTTCATTCAGGAAGTAGACGTCATACTTCAAGTTCTAGGACAGCCAGTACATTACATTTGTTCCTCGCTGCTGCCCACACTTACTTGGGCTCTTCAGTACAACTGCCATAGCCAACCACTGAATGACACTGTAATCTCATTCTCACTTTTCTGGGACAATTTTCTGCAGTGTTTAAAGCAGTCCCTAATGGTAATTCTAAATGCACAGGGGTTCACACCACACTGGAGGCCTCACATATACTTACTACATGCCCTGCACCTCCCTCATTGAGCTTCTTGAATTAATGCCCCTAGGCCCAGACCTGACTTTTCACGGTACATGCCAGACTATTATTCAGTCTCATGGAGTGAATGTATGCAACAGGCTCTTTGGGGGATTATTATATACCCAATATGATGCCAACAGAAGAACTTCTTTTCTTTCATGTTTTGCCCCTCCTTACTCAACTACATTCATACATTTCTGTGACTCTCTGATCAACAGTGTTTTATACCAGAAAGTCCTAAATGTGGCCTGAGTATTACAAATCAAGTGAGGTTCATGACCTTACACTAAACTAACTCTGTAATAGCCTGAGGGACTCTCAGATTACTCCAGTCTCACAGACAGCCTCATCCCTAATGATAACATGACATCTATACTGGGACCCTTCCCTGAGGATGATGTCAGACCTGCAGCTAAACTCATTCTTCATCCTCTGTTAGCCCTCCTATCCTCACCTCTCCTTCCTCCCCAAGTCAACCTGAACACCATGAGCTACTCTTTCTTCTCAGACACAGAAACAAATAATAAGTAATAATTCATAAACTATTTTTATGAGAAAATATTTTGCATATTCGTCAAATATTATAGCAAAGTTTGTGACACATATATATCATGCAAAGGTATTTTCACATTCTATAATGTATAGAAAACGTGTAAGCTAAACTATGTTTAATGGCCAAAGGTTCTGTTTTTTTCTTATTTGAAAATATCCAATTAACCAAAAATAATTTATTAACACAACTTAATATTAGTCTAAGGTCTTAAATTTAATTAAAAATTTGGATATTATAACTAAAGTCAACACATTAATCCCTTATTATTAATATTATTTGAATTTATGAGATTAAACATTTTAAAAGATATCCTCTTGTTACAAATTAATTTCTTCAAACACCATTTAATATGTTTGAAATCCTAAACTATTGTCGGAACAATGATAGACTCTTTGACTAATAAACCAAGTGTTGGAAAATTTGAAACGTTTACATCATGAAATGTTTAACATGATCATATATAAAATAGAATTTTTTGGCAGTAATCTACATAGAAAACATAGAAGTCATACACATTTGTTAACCAGTGTTATTCAACTACTTATTTGAAATACTATATGCACTTATTTTTAAAAAAATTTTAAGTCTATGTGTTTAAAAGCTAAATTTTATAAAGACTCTTTGGATTATAATTAAACTTTCTTTTTTCATTTTGTAGAAACAGAGATTTTCTTTTCTCTCTTAGTAAGTCAGTCCATTAAGTCACTAAGTTTTCCTAGCTGCAGGTTTTTATATATAGCCCACATTTTTTAAAGCAAAGTAAATTCAACTTAATATATTTTTTTCAGTTTTAGGAGGCCATTTATGTCTATCTGGACTAGATATTTTAGGAGGCACAGAGGCCAACAATTATTTTGTGATTAATTAGTGTCCAAAATTTCTCCACTGAGGGGATAAAATAAGAGAAAAAAAATGAAAAGGAGAAGTTTGAGGGATCCAACTTCAGTCAAATGTGAAATTATAATTGTCAAGATATTTCTTCTCCCTTTGCACAAAGGAGAGAAAAAATAGATGCAGGAAACTTATTTTTACACATTCACGTGCACACACACACACACACACACAATCTATTATAGCTGACTTACATGAAGTAAACTTCACACATAGCTATTACAGCTGACTTACATGATGTAAACTTTCTCTTAAGTGTGCTTTCTTTTAGACAAATAAAACTAGATTCTTTCCTTCTGTTTATGCTAAGGTGCCTCTAAAGTAAAAATCCTATGCCCAAAGTTTCTAAAACTGGCCTTTGTAATTCTAGATTCCCCTTATTGAGATCCTTTCAAGAATTCAAATATTTTGTGCTGTTAGCATCCATACAATTAAGCAGATAGAAACTCTCTTGGTAGCAAGTTTATGAAATAATGGCTGCCTTTTATAGTTGAAAAACAATATAATTACAGGTCACAAATTACCAAAACCGGTTCTTCACTTTTACGTAACTCATAAAAACTCATAGCAATAATAGAATGAAGTCATGCTATCTCAACCAAGGATAGTAACAATAATATTAGTAACAGTCATAAAGACTCCAGCATCTTTCTAACACAACAGGGCTGACTGTAGTAGAACTACTGCTGTTAGAGGCCCCAGTATGAACACCATGAAAAGGTGAGATAGCAAAGGGTCTTCAACATACTTTATCCTCGTTGAAGCTTTCTGGGCTAGGCAGGGGAAGTCTGGTTCTGATATGAATGATACCATCAAAAGGTGTAAGAAGGAAAAAATCCAAACAAAACAATTAGTTCAAGATTATACACTGCAAGTAAAAACAACTTAAGTGTTCTTGAAGAGAGGGGCAAGTAACTTAAAAGACTGTATTTAATTGAGGAAGATCAAACCCTTATTTCAAAAATTATTCACCGTTCAAATCTCTGGAAGGCATGGAAAACAGGTTGGGTTAATCATAGGTCAGTATGCAGGCACAGAAGAATGAAGCTGGGGTATAGAAACTGTTCGTCAGGAAATGTCAGTTTAGCAGAATTGGGCAGGAACTTTTAGTGGACTTACAACTATCAGTGAAAAATTTTTAATCTTTATGCTTCTTTCCATTTAGTTTGATTGTATGAGTTGATTTATAGAGTATGTGACAACATTTATAATGAAGATAATACAACCAGTACATTTAATCAGTAATTAAAAACTATGAATATTCTCTAAGGTGTTTTAAATAAATCTGTCTTTAAAATATCTCTTCTTTCCACTACCCTGTCAGCACATTTATTACTACATATGGAGAATAGTATTGAGCAGTGAGAAAAGAATGTGCTAATGGAGTATCTCCTTTATTATTTTTCACTAAGTTATATCTTAAGGATCTCTTATACATCAAACAGAAATTATTATTATTTTTTGTCTTCAGAATCAGGACAGGTGAAACTCTAATACCAATTGTTGACCATCTTGCTATTTCCTTTGGTAAATAAAATGGCATAGTCTTTGAAGTTAGCAATATTTTTTAATAATGTGAAACTTTGTTTTCAGAAAAGATAAAACAGATGAAAATATTAGTGCTGACTGATGAAAGCTCCTGAGGATTTCTTTCTGCCTAGCATATTTCCCTCAAGCTTTTAAATTCAATAGTAAGATGAAAAACCTTGCCGAATAACCATGTAGAGAAGCATTGTGCTAGGCATTGTGGGAGATTTGAAGAATAAATGAGGAACATGGCTGTTATTCCCATCAAGCTTATCACATAATTAAAAATAGATACACATGCTGTCACACACACACACACATGCAAAGCCTAATAGCAAATAATATTTAATAATACTAGATACCAATAAAGCTGAAAAATGCAAATTATTATATTATCTGTTTTCAAATACATATAGTTATGAAATATTAGAAATAAAGTTGATAATCTTCGAGATGTAATAATGATGTGAAAAATAAGATTTCAATGAGACAAATGTAGCTCTCAAATAGAGGAAAACTAAGGGTAATAGGAGCAATGGAAAAGAAAGATAATTCAACCTATTTCTTCAGCTTTATGAGGATAATCATAGTGTAAGTACATAATCTTTTATGCTTCTCATTTAATGTATTTTATGCATTTAAGGATACTATTTGAAGTACTAAACTAGAGTGAAACAAGTTCAAAAACTTCCAAATTACTGGAGAATTGGTTGCACAAGGGAGGAAAACATCTTATAAATAATAAATGTAAGTGAAATAAATGTAAGCATAGAAAAAATGAGTCAGAATTTAGTCATAAAAGTACAACTCTATATGATCCTCAAAGGTAAACCCAAGCAGTGTCACTCAAAAAGATTGAAAGGGAAAAGTATGAAAACTGCCCAAGTAGACAACAGAGAAAAGTTAATAATTATAATGATAACATAATTAAATAAAACTGTAAGAAAAAGTTAATTCATTGCAAAAATTATTATGTTAGGCAGTTAATTCATAGTGTTCAGAAAAGTGTGTGCAGCCAATATCCTACTATTAGTTTATGAGTAAAAGACAAATTGACAGAAACTACATAGCAATGCAATTTATTAACATATTTCCCTGGCATTGATATTCAAGATAATAATAATAAAGCAGGCTATAGTATATATGTAACTCAATTTATGAAATTGTATCTATCTAAAACATTGAAAAACATATATAAATACATTTAAACACTACACATTTTCTATATGTCCTCTTATTGAATCCATAAAAAACATACAGTGTTTAATAACATGCTGAATAAAAGAAAATTGTAAAATTCCAAGAAATAGAAATTGTAAAGAATTACTCTCTAGTCACACCATATTTAGCACTGTAAAGAAACTGCAAATGTACAAATAAAAATTATCTTAAGAATATGAAAATTTGTTCATTTGTTCTCTGAACAATTGTGGCACACGAGATAATCAAAATTAAATTGCCAAATAATTATTAGTACATATCTAAAATTATAAGATATAATGATAATTTTACTGAGAGGAAAATTAACCACCTAAAGCCTTCCATTAATCACCCATAGAAAAAATAGTAAAAGATACATTCAACTTGATATTTAAAATACCAAAAGTACCAAAATATAAGAATGATAATGTGTAAATACAAAAGCAGAAATGCTGAAATGAAAACAGTTGGGCAACATAATTATAATAAATGTAAGAGGTAATTCTTGGAAAAACATAAACTAATTGTTGGTCTAAAGAGAAGGAGGACAATACTTTCAAAGCAAAAACTGCACCAGTCAAAGTTAAAGAGGCAAGGTAGACTTTATCTAAAAGCTATTGTAGTATGGAAGAGAAGATAGAATGCAATCTGAACTCAATTCTACTGTAATAAAAAAATTTTAGGAGATCTATGTTTGCTAATTGGCTTTATCACAAAGAAAAGTAAACTTTCTCCCTGTCTTCATTAGGGGAGGTAGTTTTACAACTTGAATTAGGCTCCCAGAGAAGTTAGGGTCCCACCCTCTCACAGAAGCTAAGAGATGGGGTACTACCTTCCTTGATGATTGCACTTCAAAGAAATGGCCCCCAGGCTCTTGAGAAAGACATTCCTGGGTTATAAAAATGGCAAGAGAATTTTAAAAGATTTACATCTCAAGGGGTAGGGTAAGAATTCACAATTACAAATTCTCTAAAGTAAATGCTCTATCAAAAGGGAAGTTGGAGGCAAGGGTTAAAAAGACTATCTAAAGTTTAGTCAAGCTGAGGGGAGCATTAAATCCATCTTGTTTAATATCCCAGCACCACGCATTTCCACAAGTTATTATCTTCAACGTTTAACATAGTATATAGTACCCATGATAACTACATTGTCTTAGAATATAGAAAAAGGAAGAATACTTACTGCTCCTTTTAAAGGCCCCACTTAACCCTTATATCTAAATCTTACAAACTAAGTACCAAATGTAAAACACCTGCCAATCTCTGCTGATTTTGACATATATACACTCTCACACACACACACAATATTTAACACTAACAGACTGATTCCAGCTGACATTACCAGAAAACCCGCTGATACAGTGGAGTTGTGTGTTAGTCAGAGGTCTAGCAGGAAAGAGATGATACAATCAAAAGAGGTTATTAGAAGATTGGAGGAAGGGACTACAATATTTATAAGGATCTGGGCCATGTTAAGAAAATCAACAGGGGCCAGGCGTGGTGACCCCTAATCCCATAACACTAGGTTGCTGAGACGGGTAGTAAGCTTGAGCTCAGAAGTTTGAGGCCAGCCTGGGCAGCATGGTGAAACCTCACCATTTCAAAAAATAGCTGGGTGTGATAGTGTGTGCCTGTGGTCCCATCTACCCCAGGCTGAGGTGGGAGGATGGCTTGAGCCTGGGAGGATTGCAGTGAGCCAAGATTGCCCACTGAACTTTCAGCCAGGACAATAGAGAGAGATCCCACCAAGGGAATGTGGGTGAATGACCAAGGCAGGTGTCCCTGCGGAGATCAGACACCAATGGAGTGTGGGTGAATAATCAGGCAGGCGTCCCCGCAATGATTAAACACCAACGGAAGCCTGCCTTTCTGAGTCCGTGACTGGCGCCAGAGTTTTGGGTCCACGGATAAAATGTGTCTCCTTTGTCTCTACCAGAAAATGAAAGGAATTGAAATTAAGAGAAGGGAGATTGAAGGGTGCAGCCAAGATTGAAAGGAGAAAGGTTGAAGGATAGTGAGAGAGGTTGGAGAAGACAGTAAAAAGGGGTTGCTTACCCGATTTAAAATTGGTGAGATGTTCCTTGGTCTGGTTGGTCTGAGGACCTGAGGTCATAGGTGGATCTCTTCACGGAGTGAGGGTGAGGACAGGGGACTGTCCTCCCGAAGGAGTCCTGCTGACCCGGGTCTTCGGCACCAAATGTCTCATGTATCCGTGTGAAGAGGCTTTGTGTGAGCAACAAGGCTATTTATTTCACCTGGGTGCAGGCGGGCTGAATCTGAAAAAGGAGTCAGCAAAGGGTAGTGGGACCATCATCAATTCTTATAGGTTTTGGGATAGGTGGTTGAGTTAGGAGCAATGTTTTGCGGGCAGGGGGTGGATCTCAGGAAGTACATTCTCAAGGGTGGGGAGAATTACAAAGAACCTTCTAAGGGTGGGGGAGAAACAAAACACAATGGTGGAATGTCATTAGCTAAGGCTATTTTCACTTCTTTTGTGGATCTTCAGTTGCTTCAGGCCATCTGGATATATACGTGCAGGTCACAGGGGATATGATGGCTTGGCTTTGGCTCAGAGGCCTGACACTAATAATCCTGGGTTTTGTTCTTTTGTCCAAACTTGAGACTCTTCTTTCATTTTGATAGACAGTCTGGAATGTAGTGAAAGATGTTATGAAGCACATCTATACTGGTGATGAAACCACCTTTGCAAATTATGACGTAAGAGAAATCTGAAATAGTTGACTCCAATTTGCTTCTGACCTCCATGCTGGCCTTGCTTATTCCTGAGTGTAGGCCAAACTAACACTGGGAGAAATTTAGTTTATAGTTTAACCTTAACAAGGATGATAATAGCCCTTCTCAAAACTAAACTGCCTTTGTAAAACTAGTAAAAGCCCACAAGGATACAATTATGAGAGGGGCCTGGATTCTGCCAACATATAGGCTTAGTTAAATGATAACCACTCATTGTTCCAGAGGTCACAAGATTTGTAACTTCCCCAGTTACTCCTGTTGATAACATTGGTATTGCAGAATGTAAGATTGGTCTCTTGAGATGTTTTTCAGACTGACCCTACTGGGATCCACAACTCAATTCAATTAGCCCTTTGGCCCTCCACCCAGAAGTGGACTCTGCACAGAAGGACCAATTTCTACACCCCTATAATGGCATCCCTAACAAATCAACAGCACCCATTCCCTAACCCCCTGCCCACCAGACTATCCTTGAAAACCACTAGTTTTCTGGGAGACTGATTTGAGTAATAATTTAGTTCTCCCATATGGGTCAGTTTCAAGTCCCTTAAAGTCTTTCTTTACTGTAATGCCATGCATGATCTCAGTGACTTGATGTTGTTTTTGTAGTTGGCAGGAAGAACCTGTCAGGTAATTACAGTGAGATTTAAAACTCTGAATTTTGTTTTTTCATCCCTTGTAATTTTTGCTTGGATTTTTAACTTTCCAGCATTTGTTCTCCATTGGATTTTCCTCCCTAAACCTTGATAGTTAGTCAAGAATTTGGGGAGATTTGACCTTGCAGTTTAGGGCTTCCCATTTCGGGGACTGCTTATCACCAGGATCTTCCTGTTCAGTTTCATGCCACTATAAGAGATCTGGACTTCAATATTTAACTCTAATTCTGCTAAGCTTTATTTTCCATGACTGGGCCTTCAAAATTAGGCATGTGATCATGGGCAATACAATTTAAATATTTTGCTTCCCTATTCTTTATAATTCTTGCCTACTCTGTTCACAATAAAGTGCTTCCAAACATTTTTTTTTTTTTTTGGCTGATTAGACTTCATAATTGTTATTTACAAGAAGATAAGTTTAGTAGCGATTAATTCAGAAAATAAAATTGTATTTTAATCTCCCTGGGTGATTCTAATGTGTACCCAGAATTCAGATCTAGCCAAAGGCTGACCTAATCACATATAATTGTAAATTCTTTGTCACTTAGATTATTAGTTGAGTTTGCATTGATAGTTTCCAATAGCATAATAAATATTATTATAGTACCTATACCAAATTAGTTTAAATTTATTATCCAGCTGGTAATAGTTACAAAATATGATAAATACACTTTCTGATATTTTATTACCTTTGTCCTATAAAAAAATCACAATTCCTCAAAAGTCTATATCTGCTTATGAACTTTAAACAAGCTTTATTTATGTGTGCTTATTCATCTGTGTCACTTTCATAAGGCACTGGCCTATTATGGCACCTCAAAATACTTCGATAGGCTGAAATCACTCCTGAGATTTTAATCTAAAGTCTTTGTTCACAAAAGCAAATATTAATTCCCTGTTCATCAGACAGCTGGAAGAACTAGCAGGCATTAAGTGTTCCCAAACATTTTACAAAATATGGTGTTTGTCTCTAGTTTGATTAAACCTAACATTACTTTCCTTACAAATCCTGATACTTCAAGGTTGTCTTCTATAGGATTTTATGCAAATTACAGATTATATGATGTGATTCTTTTAATATTCAACTCAGTCACCGAGATTTCTTTATTAAGGCCAAATTTTAAAGAGGCAAAAAAGGCTTCAGAATATATTGATAGATATAGATAGATAGACAATAGATTAATAGATAGACACTTGGATTCTGAAGCTCTATTAAAGCAATATTTAATGCTTTAATATAACCATCTTAAATTTTTCTTTACTAATTTGGAGGACAATAGTACTAGTGGTTAATTTGTACTTTGCAGATGAAATAGAAATAGTTGAAGTGCAGCAATTCATATGCAAACAACATGCATCACCATTGCCATAGTCAATCATTTTGCATTTCAAAACACTGTAACAAAGACTAGGGTGCACAGAGTTCTCTATCCTCAATATAAAAGGAATTTCAAATAAGCCCTCTTTCAAGCATATCAAAGAGTGCTTAATGGGAAAATTATATTGTAATCTCTAAAAGAACCAGTTTAGTGGGAGAATGAGTTCCTAATTAGTGGGACTATCATTTTGCTGTTTGATAATAATCTTACTCTTTAGTGAAGCATATTAACTCTTTAAAGCCTCTGGGGGACATTTATAAGTATTGCTGCCAAAAGCACTGCAGTTGATATTTACTAAATATTTAGACCCTATTAAACTAAACATGCTGCAAAGCATTTAAAGTGTGAATGGTGAATGATAGCCTCCACAACAAGGTGTTTCATTGCCCTTGGATTCAGAAAGCTCAATTTAGTTCAGAAAAGATAATTTGTGGCTGGAGCGGTGGCTCACGCCTGTAATCCCAGCACTTTGGGAGGCCACGGCAGGTGGATAACTTGAGGTCAGGAGTTCGAGACCAACCTGACCAATATGATGAAACCCGTCTCTACTAAAAATACAAAAACTAGCTAGGTGTGGTGATGCACACCTGTAGTCGCAGCTACTCTGGAGGCTGAGACAGGAGAATTTCTTGAACCTGGGAGGTGGAGGTTGCAGTGAGCCGAGATTGCGCCACTGCACTCTATCCTGGGTGACAGAGTGAGACTCCGTTAAAAAAAAAAAAAGCATCATTTATTTGTGTTTGTAAGATTAGTGAAATTTTGATTTTAGGTTTACGTGTATCTTCTCAGAACTAATCCTCAGAAAATATCATAAAAGGAAATAAAGCTGGGATGAACTAGCAAGTTTTGCTGAGCATCAGCCCTAAAGAGTTTATTTTGCACATTACATTAAGATTTGAAAATAATGTAAATGAGGAAAGATTCTCCTTGATGTCAATTCCTTGCCCCTTATCAGAAAACAGTTTTTTCCAATCATTACATAAAATCATAATGTTGTTTTCAAATATTCCTATTAGAAAAAGGATGTAAATTTAGATGATCTCTTGTTATCACATTTGATGTTTTAAAGGTCGATTTTTTTTTTTAGTTACAGTACAAAATGTGATTTATTTTCTTTTTATTTTCCTCAGCCTCCATAAATATTTGATATATGTAGCAAAAATATAGTGGTAAATGATAACATTCCACTTAGCTTAACAAGAAGATATTTGAAAAGCACAATAGTAATGTAGTCATTGTTTGAACAAAACTATGACTTGATGGTCATTAGATGACTAAAATAATGAGCTTCTGTAATAATAATAGAAGAGACTGAGATGAGAGAATTGATACACTGTGTATCTCAGGGTGTGATTTAGCTTCTGTCCATCTGACTGAAGAAAAAAATAGATTGTATCTTAAGCTACTAAGATGAAAATAACTCTAGTATTTTTATTTCTCTCTCACAGATCCTGGAGATTAAGTCATGGACACCATTGTGGACTATTATTCCATCTACCATGCTCTATTTGAAGTAATCATTTGTTTATGATCAACTAATATAGTAATTGAAATTATTCATTTTTATGATCAGGTCCTACATATTAATTAACCAACATTCAAAAAAATAGACATCTATTATGTACTCAAGATTATTTGATGTTACATAAAACAAACAAAATTTAAAATTCCACTACATTTTAAAACTTACAATTTACTTGAAAGACAAAATATTAGGCAAAAGTTAATATGAGATATAGTTGAGTGAAAAATTATGAGAAATCTTTTACAACCTGAAGTAGAATATAATTCAAAACTCAGGTTATTCATTAAAAGCTTCAGGGAGTAGTTGAATTTGAGCTAGTCCTTGAAGAATCAATAGGAGTTGTAACAGTAGAAATGAGAGTAGAAATGAAAGAGAATACTGTATGCTGGGTCAGTAAAAAAAGGAATGTAATAAGACAATGTTAAACAATCCTGGCATTCTAATAGAGCATGAAGAAATAAAAGCATTGAGAAATGAGGATTGTGGCCATCAATAATGAAACAATATTTTATTTTTAATGTGTATGTATGCATGTATGTGTGTATGAGTATGCTGGATATATTTTACAAACGCTGGAACTAAAATAGATTGAAAATATGAAAATATAAAAACAAAGAAATAATTTTGTTACAAGTAGTTAGATAGGCATGAGTGGGCAGGAGAGGGCTCTTCTCCCCTCCTCCCCTAGGAATGTAAGGTGATGATTCGTCAATTATCACAAATGCCTCCCTAAAAATGATAATTTGGCAGTCCACTGAGGGTGCCAGGGAGAAGTCATTTCCCGATGACCCACAGGTATTAACATTAAAATGTTCATTGAATGCAGATGCCAGGGAGAAGAAACTTCCTGGGCATACACACTAAGATGACGTGGTGGAATATGACTCTCCAGGTGCACTCCAACGGAAAAAGGAAGAAAGCCTCAGATGGACATGCATACACCTTCCTAAACACACTGTGTGTGCTCAGTTCGCAAGGGTAAAGGGGACTCGCTACATGCAGGAAGACCACCCTAAGAGAAGAATCACGGGAAAGTGGTGAGCCTATAAAGCCCTAAGATCAAGATTAAACACTCCTTTTCTCTTTGACCTTCAGGGGCCCTCTTGGATTTCTTCCAAGTGATTTTTCCTTTCTTTCCTGTTCTAAAGCCTTATAAATAAACTTCCACTCCTGCTCTGCAACTTGCCTTGGTCCCTTATATGCTTTATGCCTGTATTCGTTTGTTCTCACACTGCTAATAAAGACATATCCAAGACTGGATAATTTATAAAGGAGAGAGGTTTAATTGACTCACAGTTCTGAATGGCTGGGGAGGTCTCAGGAAACTTACAATCATGGCAGAATGAGAAGCAAACACGTCCTTCTCACATGGTGACGGGAGAGAGAAGACTGAGCGCCCAGCAAAAGGGGAAGCCCCTTATAAAACCATCAGATCTCGTGAGAACTAAGTCACTGTCATGAGAACAGGATGGAGGAAACTGCCCCCATGATTCAATCATCTCCACCTGGTCCCTCCCATGACATTATGGGATTATGGAAACTAAAATTCAAGGTGAAATTTGAGTGGGGACACAGCCAAACCATATCAATGCCCCTCTGTCAAATTCTTTCTTCGTAAGAGGCAAGAATTGAAATTGCTGGAGACCGGTATGGTTTCACCACCAGTAACTCAGGGTAAATCGAATCTCTTCCGCCAGTAACGATTTAACTTTGTGTTTGTTTGTTTGTTTTTAGACACGGCCTCACTCTGTCACTGAGGATAGAGTGCAGTACCGTGATTTCGGTTCGCTGCAGCCTCGACCTCCTGGGTTCACGCAATTCTCCTGCCTCTGCCTTCCCAGTAGCTGAGATTATAGGCTCCCACCACCACGTCCAGTTAATTTTTTATTTCACCAAGTTGACCAGGCTAGTCTCACACTCCTAACCTCAAGTGATCTGCCCGCCTTGGACTCCCAAAGTGCTAGGATTACAGGCGTAAGCCACCGCACCTGGACGATTTAACTTTTCTTATTATAATGCTGTATCGCAAATCGTATGAAATACATATTTTGTTTAACTATATCACCCATTCTATTTATTTATTGTTAGATGGACATTGTAGGTAGGATTATTAATATTCCAATATTTGATTAATCTTGGGAAAAAACAGATTCCTAGTAGCTTTGTTCTTTCAGGAGATAAAGTGAAAATAAATATCCTGCTGTATTAAAGCTATTACACTTGGATATGTGGCAAAATCATTTAAAAGTTCTTTTTACAAATAATATTGAGTTGCATAAAAACATTGTAATAAAACATTTAAGAAAAAATGGTGCAGGGTATAAATATGAAAGTAAGAAACAATAAGGGAACAGATATTTGCAATGCATATATCTGACAAAGGATTTATATTCCAAATATATGTAAGGAATTTCTTCAAATTACTATGTAAAGTACATTACTCAAGCATCTTAGAAAACTTTTGATAACACCTATAAAAACTGGATCATCATTTCCCAAGACCCAGCAAGTCACCTCATATGTATATATTCAACATAAATCCTTACCTGGTAGCCAATAACTAAAACTCCCAAATTTGTCTCAACAGTCAAATGAATAGTCATCACATAAAATAAAGTAAAGCACAAACAATGCCTGACACATGAAATAGTAAGAATGATTCACAGATAATGAAAAACAAACATACAATTGAACAAAACAGACAAAAATATGCATGCTGTATGTTTTCTTTAATGTAATATTGAAATAAGTAAAAATAATCAATGATGTTTGATAACAGAATATAGTTGTCTTTTAGTGGATGGTAGTAATGAGAGGCAGGGGTGTTTTATATCCTGCTGTAAGAACCTATTTTTAGATCTGCTTGGTGGTTCTGTGTGTGTTCACTCAGTGAAATTTCATTGCACTATAAACTTATTTGTAAATTTGTAAAATTTTTTTACAATGTTTTTGCTGTTTGACTGGCACAATTAAAATAATAATAGTTGGAGATGATGTGGATCAGTAAGATATTTTATTTATTTATCTTGCAGAGATGGGGTCTTGCTATATGGCCCAGGTCAGTATAGAACTACTAGCCTAAAACAATCTTCCTTCCTCATATACATATACATATATATGTATGTACATATGTGTGTGTATATGTATGTATATGTGCATATGTGTGTGTATATATATAGTTAAAAATCAAATGTCTACAAAGTAGCTAACAGTGTATTGATATTAATAATATTACCTATAAGACATAATTTGAGAGCTTTCAAGTAGAAGTAAGAACAATTTGAGACTGCCTCTATTTTGTTTTAATACTACATATTTCGTTAAGTTTTGATTTACTTTATAGTCTATGATTATTTCAAGTAGTGTATTAGGAAGAGTTTTGTAATATTCCTTAATTTAAAAAAAAACAAATTTGCATTTGAAAATATTTTATTTTTCTAAGGCTTTTATGTAACACTTTTTTCAAATAGTAGTACACATTTTTTCAGTCTTTTCAAACTGAAATTAAATACATTGGTTAGTATAACTAGATTTTTCCTATTTATGTTTTCTCCTTTAGTTCTTTTAAATATATAGGTGAGTTTAATTATCTGAGTAAAATTTACTGAAATATATTATAAGCTAACTATATTTTAATCATAAAAAATTCAGAATTTTGTTTTGCCTTTGATGAAACGTAGTCTAAGAAATTTGAGTGTAATGTACACACTTTCTGCTCAAGAATGGCACCTATACTGAGAACATCCATTGAAAATAGTAGTGCCAGATAATGTGATAAGTGCTTTTGTCCAATATGCTATGTAGACTTCACGACAAAACCATGAATCTCAGCATCCTCATTTCAAAAATAGGGATTACTCATCATATTTCTTATAATTAAAATATGCTGTAATTTGTTGACAAGAAATAATTGCAAGCTTCTTTCCTTTTTATAGAGATTCATTATTTATGTTCT
Source organism: Rhinopithecus bieti (assembly GCF_001698545.2). NCBI lineage: Eukaryota > Metazoa > Chordata > Mammalia > Primates > Cercopithecidae > Rhinopithecus > Rhinopithecus bieti. Next base: position 864,071 of record NW_016805390.1, read on the forward strand.
AATAAATTCATGTATTATAAGTAATTAAGCAAAAAGTTCTAGCTGAATTTTAACTTTTAATTAATTATTTAGTGCCACTGATGGTAAAGTCAGTTTTGGGTCTGATTTAAATTTTTTTCTGATTAAACAAAATATTCACTTAAAGCCTCACCACTGTCATAAAATGATCCCATCAAATAATGAGACATGATAAGCACTGAGGGAAAATATCCCTACCTGTGTCAATAGTGGGCATAGTGTGAAAGGTATGCAATTGAAGACAGAAAACCTGAATTAAAATGTGTACCATTTAGTACTTATGTGATGTCTTGCAAACAACTTTATTTCTCTGAGCTTTTTTATTCATTTGTTAATTCTCAAAAATTGTGCAAGGAAAAGTAAGTCAGATTTGCTCTACCTTGTTCATCTTTGCAGTATTGGTCATGACTGACTCAAAAGTTGTCATAAATTCCAAGGTGGCAGGGTTGGTGCATTATTTTGCAAACCATAAATTCCTGCAGGACTGTAATAGATTACTGTTCAGGTAAGGGAGGTGCTCTACTGAACTAAGAAAATAATTATTTTTACTTCAGCCTGCCTTACCACCAGATTGATAAAGGATGTCAGATGATTACTTTTAACAATTTGTTTAGATTTTAATAAATAGTCTCTCAGATCTCATTGACTCTAACATTCTATACAATGTATTATTTGCATTGATGTTTTTCTTCATTTAGTTTTCATGTACATTTGTTTGTTCATTCTTAAGACAAAACAATTACGTGGCCTTGTTTCAGCTATTATAAAGTCTAAACATCCTTAAGAGGCCATTATATAAATTCTACACAGATGAGCTCAAAAACTGTACTAGATGAGATTAAATGCCATTCCTTTCTTCTGGATTTTGAGAACATGTGTTCTTTTATAAATATTTTATTTTTTTTCCTATGGATTATTATGAAGAAAAACATTCTTTGAAAATAATATTTCATTTTATTTCCTGTACCATGTAATAATTGATTATAATATCATTACAGGATTACTAGACAAGTAAGGAGTAGGCAAGGGCAAAGGTAGAGAGCTTGGATACCTAAGGAAAATAAGGCAATGCAAGATGATACTCCTCTCCCACCTCAATCTCTTGCTCCACCAGTCACTAAATTGGAGGGGGTAAATTCAGACTGATGGGGTATTAAATTAAAGAGCAAGCATTCTACCTTTGATGCATTGTTAGATTCAACCAGACTTGAGAACTTATTGGGTGAGAAGAAAATGGGGAGAAAAAGACATTAATTCGAAGGCTAAAAGGTTGCCTACAGGGTTCTACAGGTACAGCTATGTATGTAATTTAAAGGGACATTAAGAGAAACATTATTTTTATAAACTAAAAGTAGCCTCTGCTGCAACCATTTTATATATATATAGTATGTTTTATATTATATATATTTTATATTTTATTGTAAAACTATTGTATCACCTAAAATTAACCAGTTTAAAGTCCACAATTCAGTGACATTTAGTATATTCATTATATTATACCATCATTCCCTTCTTTATCTTTTCTAATACATTTTTATCAGTCCAGAAGAAAACCTGTTACCCATTAAGCAGTCACTCCCTCTCTTCCACCAGCTCCTGGAACTTGCCAATCAGCTTTCTGTCTGTATTCTGGATATTTAGTATCAACTTACCTAGTTTTTTAGAAATAGATCTTTATGCTCTTTGTACTTGATGTACTTTTGACACTTGTGCATCTCAGAGAATTTATCCTTCCTGTGTATTATATAATACTATTAATAATGTCATGATAGAAGATGCACTGAAAGCTTGCCTCATGTTTGCACAGTTACTTTATTTTTTATTGCCACCATGTTGCAGTTAGTATTTTTTTAATGATACCATTTATCCAAAAGTAAACTTCATTTGTGATGAATCTAAGTGAGTGCCAAGTTAACTGTCCTTATAGCAACATGCAAGTTTTACATGGGGCTTCAATGACGTTGTGTTTCATTGTTTTTGAAATAATAGTTTTCCTAATATTTAAGCAGATATATGTGTGTGTTTCTGTGTGTATATGTATACATGTGGAGGGGAGTAAGTGCAGCTGTACAATGTGCAGTAACATATCTGTTCATTTTCTAAGTTGGTGTATTTCAAAAATGTGCTTTTATGGCCCTAAGGACTATCTAGAAAAAATATAAAACAGGTTTGAATCATGCTACAGCTCCAAGTTTCCTAGAGGCTTTTATAGCAATCTCTGCTTCTTTTGTTCTCTTCCTCTTTTTCCATTGATTGGGTGTATAACTTGATTCAAAGTCTGCTAATAACAGGATGCACTAGCCATTTTCACTCCATTTGTTCACCTGAGCTGATGGTGAGGTTCTTCCTGCTATTATTTTTGTTTTCCCCTGTGGATCAACAAAGGAAATAAGATACAAAGTTTTGGATTTTGACTTCCAGATATGTAGAAGACCCACATTTAGCCTCTAAGTCTTTAGTTCTGAGCTACAGATCATTGCGTTTGAGATATGAAATATTTGCATAGCTATTTATGATGACCCATTTATTCATATTTGTTGCTTAATTTGTATAAAATTCTTCAGAGAAAAGCAATGGTGATTAATTGGACAAGAATTTAGCATTTGTTTCCTACCAAAAAATAAACAGATAAGCAAATAAATATACACCAATTCTAACTCACATCAGCTAAATAGCTGCTTGTTTACTGATCTACCTCTGTTGTCTACACTGAGGTGCCTAAGTGTAAAGTGCCTTTGATATATTCAGTATCACTTCTGACCATAGGAACAGGTAAAGAGTATACACACAACACTCATCTGCAATATAATGAACATCAAGATAATATTTTTAAAAAGTACATAGTGTTTGACAACTTCATATTGCAATGTTTGTTACACAGGATTAGGGAAGCTACTATAAGTATTCATATCTATATCTATACTTATATCTCTATCATACAAAATATTAAATTTCCAACTAATTTTACATTCTATATCAAGAGCCAATGATAGGAGTGATGTCAGCAGAAATGGTCAAGTAAGCACCTCTAATGTTTTGTCCCACTCCAGAAACACTGAAAAACCTGACAATTGTCGGAACTAATTTCATCAGAACTCTGGAAGACAGTCCAATGTTTACAGCAACCATGTGAATTCTTAAACAGAAGAAAGATAATGTAAATGGACTGAGAGAGTTTTGTAGCATTTTGACTTGGCTTTGCCCTCTCTCCCTTTCTGTCATAGTAGTTAGTTTTGAGATGGCAACACTTGCAGTGTGATTAACTGGTATAAAAATCAATTAAAAAATTTAAAAGCTGCTGGAACACCCCAAACACTTTCAGACTTGAGAGAGGAGTGACTGTGATTTGAGTAATGTAGCACGTAGTTGCAACTTCTGCTTCTTAGATTATAGATGAACTATCACATTGTTCTTGTTCTGTAAATGACTTGGGAGAGACCAGAGACAAGACCTCCTCCCCTTCTAATCACTGACCTTTATCATAGATTAACTGCATCCTTTTTTGTCCTGTACTTAACTCAGAACACTAAATAATATCATACACAAAAATTAACTCAAAATGGATCAAAATCTAAATGTAATGGCAAAACTCTATGGCTCTTAGAATAAAACATAAAAGTGACTCTTCATGCTCTTGGATTTGGCAGTGGTTTCCTAAATATAATGCAAAAAGCTTAACCAACAATAAAATATGTTAGACTTCACCAAAATAAAAAAAGAAAGTACATCAAAGGACACTATCAAGAGAATGAAAAAACAACCCACAGAATGAAAGAAAATATTTGCAAATCATATATCTAATAAGTACCTAATATCTAGAATATATAAAGAACTCTTAAAATTCCACAATGAAAAGACAAAAAGAAAAACCATATTCAACAATGAACAAATAACCTGAATAGATATTTTTCCAAGGAAAATATACAAATGGCCAATAAGCACATGAAAAGATGATCAATGTCATTAGTCATTGGGTAAAGCAAATCAAAACCACAATAAGATTTCACTTCACACCTTTTAGAATGGTGTAATGAAATAAATAGGAGATGAAAGTGACAAGAAAATGTGGGGAAATTGAAACTGTCATAAAATGAAAAAGATATATATTGTCACTCTGGAAAACAGTTCGGTAGTTCCTCAATGTATTAAACATTAAATTACCATTTGTCCCTGAAATTCCACTTCTAGGTGGAATTGGAAACAGATATCCAAATAAACATTCATACATGAATGTTCATAGCAGCACTGTTCACAATAAACAAAAGGTGAAACAACTGAAATGCCCATCAACAGATGAATGCATGAACAAAATGTGGTAACAAAATACATGAACAAGGTAATTTTATTAAGCCACAAAAAGTACTGATACCTCCTACAACATGAATGAACCTTGAAAATATTATATGGAATGAAAGAAACCAGAGGCAAAAGGCTACATATTGTTTATCATTTGTATAGCATATCCCAAATAAGCAAATACATAGAGACAGAAGTCAAATGAGTACTTGCCAGGGGCTGGGGGTAAGATGAAAATAGGGAGTGATTGTTTAATGCCTTTTGTTGGAGTTGATGAAGTAATTCTGGAACTAGATAGTGGATGGTTGCTCAACATTGTGAATGTACGCAATGCCACTGAATTCTATACTTCAAAATAGTTAAATGGTAGATTTATATTACCCATTGTTTACCATAATAAAAATATGCTGAAATAAAACAATGATAATCTATTTGTTCTCACTTCTACCTGAGAGCCAGGTATATAAGAGAATCTGTTGAATCTCTAGCATTGACTCTATGAGGTACAAGAAACAATTTCTAGGACTCAGTCAGTGACTTATTTCAGAACTATTTGAGAAAATGAATACAGGGAACAAATTTTAACAGTCACTCAGAATTTGTCACAATTGTGTTCAATGTAGTCACACAGCACTCTTGAGAGAGAGAGACAAAAAAGTGAAGTCTGCTTTTTTTAAATATTTTTCCTAAAACCAAAAAAACCCGCACAATTTAATATTTTTAGTAATAAAATAAAATCCATGAGTTATTAAATAACCAAGAATAGTCATTCAGTCAAAATCAATGGCCTTATGGTCTTAGTTTAGTAATTAAAACTTTATTTATATTTTCAAAAATCAAAAGAGGAATGTACAAATATAACATGGTATAACTATACAATGTGATGTTATTCAGCCCTAAAAAGTACTGATACCTGGTACAACATGAATGAATCTTGAAAGCATTATGTTAAGTGAAAGAAACCAGAGACAAAAGGCCACATATTGCTTAATATCAATTAATCTTGAGAAATTGATCCATATCCTTGTAAAAGATTCAGAAATTAACGTAACAAAATATTACTGTTTGAGTCACAGTATCCTCTACACTTGCTCTTTGGTGTGTTGTCTCCCAGCTTAGCCCACTTCTTTATAAACTGTCCCCACGCCCTTCCCCTTTCTTTAAGATAAATATTGTGTTTATCTTAAGAATGATATTTGAAGTGACACAATTTAATGAATTGTGTTCTAGGCTTCCCAATATAAGTAAAACAGAATAAGTTACAGAATATTTTAACTAGAAATATCTTTAGTAATTTATGTAGTTTTCTAATTATTTTAGAAAACTGATTTCTAGTGATTTAAAACATAGTCTTACCGAAAGTCACACAGAAAATTAGTAACAGAGCTGTGTTATAGGACATCAGGCATCCAATTTAGTGTTTCTTAATTTTTGCTTCTTGTATGTTTCCTATTACTTCTATAACTCCTCACTAATAATTCTTTTTTAAGGTGAAAAATCAATTTTTCACCTTAAAAAAGGTTAACTTTTTTATTTACAATTTTAATGGGTAGTTTAACTAGAGTGATCATAAAAGCCACTCTGAAGAGGTGATATTTGAATTATGTTTAAATGATGAGAAAGAGGCATCTATTCAAATATTTAGGGAAAGAGTGTCCCGAACAAAAGAGGAGTGAGTAACCAAAGAGGGAATGAGCTTTAAATATGTTAGAATGAGATATCTGTAGCTGGACCATGGTGAAAGAAGGAGAAACAGGAGAGAGGTGAGTTTGGACAGGTAGACAGTGGCCAGAGCATGCAGAGCCCATAGGCTATGGGAAGAGTTTTTGTTTAATAATAATAATAATAATAATAATAATAATAATAATAAAATGGCAGCCTGAGGTGGTGGCTCACACCTGTAATCCCAGCACTTTGGGAGGCTGGGGCAGGAGGATTGCTTGAGGTCAGTAGTTTGAGGCCAGTAGTTTGAGGCCAGTAGTTTGAGACCAGCCTGAACAACAAAATGAGACCCCTGTTTCTACAAACAAAACAAAACAAAACAAAACAAACTGAAAAATTAACCAGGTTTACTAATGTATGCCTGTAGTCCCAGCCATTCCAGATGCTGAGGTGGGAAGATGGCTTGAGTCCAGGAGTCTAAGGCTGCAGTGGACTATGATTGTGTCACTGCACTCCAGCCTGGGCTAGAGTGAGATCCCATCTCATAAAATAAACAACCAAGAAAGAAAACCTGGAGGATTTTTAACGGTAAATGATAACTCTGATTAAAATTTTAAAATATTAATCCATAGATGACTGTTCTATGAAGGATGAAGAGAAAGATGATAGCATGTTTGCACAGGGTTGTATCAACAGAGATGCGTGGAGAAAAAAAAAAAAAAAAGGTCTTATCTAGGATATATTTTGGAGGTAGTCCCAGAAATGCCCACTGAAAGATTGGATGTAGGTTTTCAAACAGACAGATGAATCAAAATGACTCCTTGATATATATATATGATATATATCTCATATATAGCACATATATCTCATATATATGAGAGAGAGAGAGAGAGAGAGAGATATCCTTAAAAATCTAGGTGGATGTTATTGACATGATTTGGAAAAAGAAATCAATGGTTAGATTTTGGCCACATGAAATAGGAGCTTTCAATTATACATCCCAATGGAGATGTAATGTAGTTAGCTGGATGCTTAAGTCTTGTATGTCTAAGTCAAGAGAGAGGATATGTAAGTTTGAACGCTCTCAGTTTGTTTCTTGAATCTTGTAATTAGATTAGATTACTGAGGAACAAAGGAAAACAGGGCAGTTCACCAGAGAGCTCCTTAGGGCACTCTAACATTTAAAAGTCTGTAACAAAGAATTAACGAGAAAGGAAAAGTGGAAAATAATTCCCATTGGAAAAGTAAAAATCCTGAGACATCTTCAAAAGCTTTCAAGAAAAATGTTTCAAATAAGAGTGTAGTGAACTGTGTCAAGTGCTTCTCAGAAATCATGTAGAATGGAGATGGGGAATTGACTACTGTGTTTGCCAAAATGTAGATTATAACAGCTGTAATAATGAGCAGTGGAATTGAGAACCCAAATGCAGAAAAATGAGGTGAAGATATCTGGTAAGGAAGGAGAAACAACTATTTTTGAAATGTTTATCTGTATATAGCACAGGTAAATGGGGCATCTGCTGGAGTTAGAAGTTTTTGAGCAAAGGCACATGATGGCATGCAATTTACCAGTATGCATTGTTTCTCTAAAAAATTACGAAGGGTATACTTTTATTGAACTGTTTCCAGATGAGGAATCTGGCTCAGTGACTTTGCTGAAAAGCCCAACTGGCCATAAACAGGATGATTTCTGAAACTTAAATTCTAAATAGAGTGTCTAAACTCCAAAGATCACTCCTATTTGGTGTATAATCCAAGGAAATCAATTTTTCAAATTCATTTTTGAAAAGCAAGTTAGTGTATGAGTCCCAGCAATTCTGTATCTGCGTGCATGGTCCTCAGTGTTTATGAGATAAAAGAACTGGAGGTAGCTTTTGACTGTCTATGTCTTCTTGCCTTGACAATGAAAGGGTTAAAGCACAATTGCTTAGTACTTGTATACTTAAATGTATGTTGAATTATTCACATGAGTAATTGCACTGTGCTGCAGTTAGTATGGAAGAGATGACTAGATGTCTGTCAGAATTTTGTGACTCTCTACCAAGGGGTAGAGATATGTTTAGAAATGACATTCTGGCCCCAGTTTCATCTCTTCTTTCATCTGGATAGCACCAGGTAAATAATTCTTACCAGTGCATTTTGAATAGAGGAAATATGTATCAGTGCTAGATCAAAGTGATTCAGAAGCAGATATGCATTCATCTTTTTTTTTTTTTCCATTTCCTATGGACATGATGAATGTAGACAAATCTGCTGCCCTAGAAGTAGTCATTTCCACATAATGGAAAGGGTCTGGGGGCTTGAATGTCCCTGTAGAAGGTCACTTATAGATAAGGATCATGATACTCAACTTTATGTGAGCAAGAAATAAACATCTATCAAACCACTAGGGTTTTAAAATTTAGGTATTGCAGCAACTATAGTTATCTGTACTAATGCACTCAGCTTAGGCTAAATCACTCTGTATCAAATTCTTTAGAATTGTAGAGTCATAAATAGTTTGAGAATATTTGGACATGGTAATAGTAGTGTTATGTTCAACAACATAAATGTCTTGCTGCTGAAAGGATGGAAGATTTTGTAAATTTTGCGTGTGATTTTGCTGCCTTCTGGGTGTCATGAAGCAGAACAGTCACAGTATAGTTAAAAAAAAAAAACTGATAAAATAAAAAGCACCAGCCTAGCTAGCAACTGCAGTGTGACAAATAGGTGCTAGGCAGTTTTCCTTACTGACTACGAAAAAACAAGTGCAATGAAGAAACATTTCTTCATAAAATACTAGTTTGTAAAATCAAGTGTTCTTTGAATATCTCTTTTATTTCATTTATAAATATCAAACGAAAAAAGAGTAGTGTGGTGGGGCCAAGATGGCTGACTAGAAACAGTGGCATTTGGAGGCTCCCATAGAAAAAAACCTTAATAAGCATGTGAATCCTTCACTGGAAACCAAGGTATCCAGGCTGTCTCATCAGAACTGACTAGGTGGCTGGTGTGACCCATGGAGAAAAGGAAGAACAGTGCAGTGTGGCAACCCACATGAGAGCCACAGAGGGCAGGGGATCCCCCTCGCCCCAGCCAAGGGAGGTGGTGAGTGAGAGTACTACCCAGCCAGGGAAGCCATGCTTTTTCCATGGCACCGTGCAATCCGCAGATCAGAAGAGCCCACTTGCAGACCCATGCCACCGGGCCCTAGTGTCCAAACCCCAGAATGCACAGTTTCTCAACAGCATCTCAGCTAGAATCTGCTTAAGCATACCAAACTCCTGTGGGGAGAGGCAACCAGCACCTTAGGTGTGGCTGCCTGCTGTTTAAGCCATTTGAGCTCCTTGCGGGAGGGGCAGCAGCCAGCACTAGTACCTGCAACTGCCTAACACACTAAGCTCCCAGGGCAGGGGAAGGGCAACAGCTACCTCTATAGCTCTAGGCTGTACTTTTTTTCTGCTGGAGCCAGGGAGACTGGACAGCTTGGTTCCAAGACTTGTCTCCCATAGCCCAACATACGAGCTGTGGCAGTCTGAGGCCAGAGTGTCTCTTCAGGCCTGACCCTGACCCATCCTTCCTTATTGGGTGGGGCTTTTCTGCAGGAAGTCCAATAACTCCAGTCAGAGGCTCAGGGACAGAACCCGGATCTCCCCAGGCCTGAGGCCCTAAGGGGAGGGGTGACCCCAGCCTCTGCAGACCAGCAGACTTAGCTTTTCCTTCTGGTAGTTCTGAGGAATCCAGGCAGCTCAGATGAGTGGATTACCTCCCAGTGAAGCACATCCCCTCCACCAAGGGACAAAGTGCTTTGTTAAACAGGTTCTGTTTGTGTGCTACCCAACTGGGTGAGACCCTCTAACAGGGGTTGTCAGACAGCCTATCACAGGTGCAATCCTAGTGGCATCAGGTTGGTGCCCTTCAAGATCAGATGTCCCAGAAGAAGGAGTAGGCACCCAACTTTGCTGTTGTCCAGTCTCCTCGAGTGACATCTCCAGGCGCAGGAGTGAATCAGATGAACAGGGCCTGAAGTCAACCCCTAGCAAACTGTAGCAGCCTTACAGAAGAGGGACCTGACCATTGAAAGAAAAGCAAACAAGCAGAAAGCAACAAAACCATCAGAAACAACAACACAAAGCCCACAAAAATTCCATGTAAAGGTCAGCAGCCTCAAAAACTGAAACTAGACAAACTCTTGAAGATGAGAAAGAATGAATGAAAAAATGTTGAAAATCTAAATGGCCAGAGTGCCTCTTCTTCTCCAAATGATTGCAATTCTCTCCATCAAGGTCACAGAACTGGATGAAGGATCAAATAGATGAATTGACAGAAGTAAGCTTCAGAAGATGGGTAATAAAAAACTATACTGAGCTAAAGGAGCATGTTCTAGCCCAATGCAAAGAAGCTAAGAACCTTGATAAAAGGTTACAGGAATTGCTAACTAGGGAGGAATATAAACACCCTGATGGAGCTGAAAAACACAGTACGAGAACTTCATGAAGCATAAACTAGTATCAATAGCTAAATCAACCAAGTGGAAGAAAGGATATCAGAGTTTGAAGACCACTTTGATGAAATAGGGCATGCAGACAAGACTAGAGAAAAAAGAATGAAAATGAATGAAGCCTCCAGGAAATATGAGACTCCATAAAAAGACTGAACCGACAATTGATTGAAGTACCAGAAGGGGATTGGGAGAATGGAAACAAGCTGGAAAACACACTTCAGGGTATTATCCAGGAGAATTTCCCCAACCTAGCAAGACCGGCCAACATGCAAATTCAGGAAATACAGAGAACACCATTTAGATATTCCACGAGAAGATCAACCCCAGGACACATAGTCATCAGATTTTCCAAGGTCAAAATGAAGGAAAAACTGTTAAGGGCAGCCAGAGAGAAAGGCCTGGTCATCTACAAAGGGAAGCCCATCAGACTAACAGCAGACCTCTCGGCAGAAACTCTACAAGTCAGAAGAGATTGCGGCCAATATTCAACATTCAAAAAAAAAAAAAAAAAAAGAATTATCAACCCAGAATTTCATATCCAGCCTAACTAAGCTTCATAAACGAAGGAGAAATAAAATCCTTTCCAGACAAGCAAATGTTGAGAGACCTCATTACCACCAGGCCTGCCCTGCAAGAGCTCCTGAAAGAAGCACTAAATGTGGAAAGGAAAATCCAGTACCAGCCACCATGAAGACACAGCAAAATATAAAGTCTAATGACACTATGAAGAAACTGCGTCAACTAGTGTGAAAAATAAACAAATAGCATCATGATGACAGGATCAAATTCACATAAAATAATACTAACCTTAAATGTAAATGGGCTAAATGCCCCAATTAAAAGATGGACTGGCAAATTGGATAAAGAGTCAAGAACCATCAGTGTATGTATTTAGGAAGCTGTGTTTAGGAGGCTCATCTCATATGCAAAGGCTCACGTAGGCTCAAAATAAATAGTTGGAGGAAATTTTACCATGCAAGGGAAAGAAAAAAAAAAAAAAAAGCAGGGATTGCAATTCCAGTCTTTGACAAAACAGACTTTAAACCAACCTAGATCAAAAAAGACAAAGTAGGGCATTACACAATGGTAAAGGGAACAACTAAGAGCTAACTATTTTAAATATATATGTACCCAATACAGGAGCCCCATGTTCATAAAACAAGTTCTTAAAGACCTCCAAAGATACTTAGACTCCCACACAATTTCAGTGGGAGACTTTAACACCACACTGTCAGTACTAGACAGATCAAGACAGAAAATTAACAAGGATATTCAGGACTTGAACTTAGCTCTGGATCAAATGGACCTATTAGATGTCTCCAGAACTCTCTACCGCAAATCAACAGAATATACATTCTTCTTGGTGCCATATGGCACTTATTATAATGGACCACATAATTGGGAGTAAAAAATGCCTCCACAAATACAAAAGAAATGGTATGATAACAAACAGTCTCTCAGACCACAGTGAAGTCAAATTAGAACTCAGGATTAAGAAACTCACTCAAGGGTAAGGCACAGTGACTCATGCCTGTAATCCCAGCACTTTGGGAGGCTGAGGCGGGCAGAACATGAGGTCAGGAGATCAAGACCATCCTGGCTAACACGGCGAAACTCCGTCTCTACTAAAAATACAAAAAATTAGCCAGGCGTGGTGGCAGGCACATGAACTCGAGAGGCAGAGCTTGCAGTGAGCTGAGATCGCGCCGCTGCACTCCAATCAGGGTGACAGAGAGAGACTCTGTCTCAAAAAAATAAGAAGAAGAAGAAGAAAGAAACTCACTCAAAACCATACAATTACAGGGAAATTGAACAACCTGCTCCTGAATGACTTGGGTAAATAATGAAATTAAGGCAGAAATTAAGAAGTTATTTGAAACCAATGAGAACAAAAAGATAACATACCAGAATCTCTGGGACACAGCTAAAGCAGTGTTAAGTGTGAAATTTGTAGCACTAAATGCCCACATCAGAAAGCTAGAAAGATCTCAAATCGACACCCTAACATCACAATTAAAAGAGCTAGGGAGCCAAGGGCAAACCATTGCAAAATCTAGTTTAAGAAAATAAATAACGAAGATCAGGGAAGAACTGAGGGAGACAGGCATATGAAATACCCGCCAAAAAATTAATGAATCCAGGAGATGGTTTTTTGAAAAAACTAACAAAACAGATAGGCTGCTAGCTAGACTAATAATGAAGAAAGGAGAGAAGAATCAAATAGACACAATAAAAAATGACAAAGGGAATGTCACTGCTCACCCCACAGAAATACAAACTACCCTTAGAAAATAGTATAAACACCTCACGCAAACAAACTAGAAAATCTAGAAGAAAAGGATAAATTCCTGGACACATACACCCTCCCAAGACTAAACCAGAAAGAAGTCCAATCCCTGAATAGGCCAATGACAAGTTCTGAAATTGAGACACTAATTAATAGCCTACCAACCAAAAATAAATAAATAAATAAATAAATAAAAAGCCCAGGACCAGATTAATTCATAGCTGAATTCTACCAGAAACACAAAGAGAAGCTGGTACCCTTCCTTCTGAAACTATTCCAAATAATTGAAAAGGAGGGACACCTCCCTAACTTATTTTATGAAGCCAGCATCACACTGATAGCAAAACCAGGAAAAGACACAACAAAAAAAGAAAACTTCAGTCCAATATCCGTGAAGAACATTGATGTGAAAATCCTCAGTAAAATGCTGGCAAATGAAATTCAGTGGCACATCAAGAAACTTGTTCACCACGATCAAGTCGGCGTCACCCCCTGGGATGCAAGACTGGTTCAGCATACACAAATCAATAAACATAATCCATCACATAAACAAAACCAAAGACAAAAACCACATGATTCTCTCGATAGATGCAGAAAAGGCCTTGGATAAAATTCAACATCCCTTCATGTTAAAGACTCTAAATAAACTAGGTATTGATGGAACATATCTCAAAATAATAAGAGCTACAAACCTACAGCCAATATCATATTGAATGGGCAAAAGCTGGAAGCATTGCCTTTGAAAACTAATACCAGACAAGGATGCCCTCTCTTACCATACCTATTCAACATAGTGTTGAAGTTCTGGCCAGGGCAATCAGACAAGAGAAAGAAATAAAGGTATTCAAATAGGAAGAGAGGAAGTCAAATTGTCTCTGTTAGCAGACAACAGGATTTTATATTTAGAAAATCCCACCATCTCAGCCCCAAAACTACTTAAACTGATAAACTTCAGCAAAGTCTCAGGATACAAAATCCATGTGCAAAGTCACAAGCATTCTTTTACACCATCAATAGACAATCAGAAAGCCAAATCATGAATGAACTCCCATTCACAACTATTACAAAGAGAATAAAATATCTAGGAATACAGCTAACAAGGGATGTGAAGGACCTCCTCAAGGAGAACTATAAACCATTGCTCAAGGAAATAAGAGAAGACACAAGCAAATGGAAAATATTTCATCCTCATGGATAGCAAGAATCAATATTGTGAAAATGTCCATATTGCCCAAAGTACTTTATAGATTAAATGCTATTCCCATCAAACTACCATTGACATTCTTCACAGAATTAGAAAAAAAACTATTTTTAATTACATATGGAACCAAAGAAGACCCTGTACAGCCAAGACACTCCTAAGCCAAAAGAGCAAACCTGGAGTTATCACACTACCTGACTTCAAACTATACTACAAGGGTGCAGTAACCAAAACAGCATGGTCCTAGTACCAAAAACAGATATACAGACCGATGGAACATAACAGATCTCACAAATAACAGCATACCTCTACAACCATCTGACCTTTGACAAACCTGACAAAAACACTCAATGGGGAAAGGGTCTTCTATTCAGTAAATTGTACTGGGAAAACTGGCTAGCCATATTCAGGAAACTGAAACTGGACACCTTCCTTACACCTTATACAAAAATTAACTCAAGATGGATTAAAGACTTAAATATAAAGCCCCAAACCATAGAAACCCTAGAAGAAAACCTAGGAAATACCATTCAGCACATAGGCATGACAAAAAAGCCAAAAACAATTGCAACAAAAGCCAAAATTGACAATTTAAACTAATTGAACTAAAGAGCTTCTGCACAGCAAAAGAAACTATCATCAGAGTGAGTGGGCAACCTACAGAAGGGGAGAAAATTTTTGCAATCTATCCATTTGACAAAGGACTGACATCCAGAATCTACAAGGAACTTGAACAAATTTATAAGAAAAAGGCAAACAACCCCATCCAAAAGTGGGCAAAGGATATGAATGACACTGCTCAAAAGAAGATATTTATGTGGCTAACAAACATATGAAATAAAGCTCAACATCACTGATCATTAGAGAAATGCAAATTAAAACCACAATGAGATATCATCTCATGCTTGTCAGAATGGCGATTATTAAAAATTCAGGAAACAATAGATGCTGGCAAGGCTGTGGAGAGATGGAAACACTTTTACATTGTTGGTGGAAATGTAAATTAGTTCAACCATTGTGGAAGACATCGCACCTAGAACCAGAAATACCATTTGACCCAGCAATCCCATTACTGAATATATACCCAAAGTAATATAAATCATTCTACTATAAAGACACATGTACACATATGTTTATTGCAGCACTATTTACAATAGCAAAGACATATAAGTAACCCAAATGCCTATCAATGATAGACTGGATAAAGAAAATGTGGTACATATAAACCATGGAATACTATGCAGCCATAAAAAGGAATGAGATCATGTCCTTTGCAAGGACATGGATGAAGCTGGAAGCCATCATCCTCAGCAAACTAACACAGGAACAGAAACCCAAACACTACATGTTCTCACTCATAAGTGGGAGTTGAACAATGAGAACGTATGGACACAGAGAGGAGAACAACACACACCAGGGCCTGTTGGGGGTTGGGAGGCAAGGGGAGGGAACTTGTAGGACGGGTCCATAGGTACAGGAAACCACCATGGCACACGTATACCTTTGTAACAAATCTACACATTCTGCACATGTATCCCATTTTATTTTTAAAACAGATAAAAAAATTGAAAAAGAAAAAAGGATAGTGCATATTGTTCCTTTCTAAGTATTAAAATCCAGTGGTACAAGATTTTTTTGCAAATATTAAGAGCCAAAGCAATATTATTGATGATATAGATATGCAGATATGCAGATACAGGTATAGGTAGACAGATATGTTTATATGTGTGTGTATGTAACTGTTGTGCTGAGTATATATGTTTATGTCTCCACATTTTTATGAAGAAATTCTCTATTGGGGATTCTATTCTGGACTTAAATCTTGAAGAAAATCTATGAAAGATAGGAGAGAGAGAGATTCTATTTCTCTGGAAAACCTAACTAATTCTGCTATCTCTGATATACAGATTCTTTCACGGGGAAAAAAAAATAGCATAGGAACATACCCCCTTTGTCTACTGTGCCTCTGAGATAACCAGAACCTTCATAAGTCCTATTATGATATGTATATATATATAATATAATGCATTCTATGCATTCTGCCTTCATTCACAATTTTTTTTAATATTGATATCTGGTCCATAGTGCCTAAAAATGGAAAATATTCAGAGGCAGCAGTAGAATATAAAATTTTACTTCTATACTTTGTTGAACATAAAAGTACCACAGAGCCAATAAAAATAGAAAGCTAAAGAGTAGAGGAGCACTCAATGAGGGATTAAGCAAAATTGATCATCATATGAGTTAGATACTGCTAAATTATTTTTAAACTTGTTACAAAATTCCTCTATAAGTGCTATAAAATGAGTAGGAGACAGCAAATATGTAGGTATCTCAGCCTATGTGGAAGTTATCAAAAACTCTTAGGGTTGGCACTAGGAAGGGATTATAAAGAGGACAGTCAAAGAAATATGCAGCAAAACCCTCATCTAGTTCAAATGTCAATGTTGTTGCTGGCCTTTTCTCATTTATATATTATTTATTGACTGAAAAGAACATAGAGCTCTAACAAGATGCCAAAATATCAAAGTGTAATATACACTACATATAATCTATGCATTCTTTTGAAAAAAAAAGTGATATAAAACACATTAGTAATGCATTTACTTTGAGTTCTCAGTGAATTTCCAGAAATCATAGACTCCATGAAATAAAATGTAAATGGTTATAATGCTCATAAAATGAAGTTAGTAGAAACTAAGTCAATGATAGAAAGAACTGAATATTGCAAGGAAAATAAAAGTGCAATAGAAAGATCTCTAACTCAGGCCATAGTGTCATATCTAGTACTGGTCTAGCCCTCCTGCTGTGTATAAAATATGAAAATGGATAAACTATATGAAACAAACATATTATATATTGGATACCTGTGAGAGTCTGGTTGTAATTCCCAAGATAATGGAAACAAGTATGGTGAGACCCACAATGGCTCTAAATTTATGCTTGAAGGTACTTTCTTGCCTGTGCTTAGCACAAATAGTAGAGTCCAAACCAACTTCAGTGGTCTTGTTGAAATAGGAGACAGAGCTGCAGTAACCAAGACAATGTGGGGATAGCATGAAAATAGGAATGTAAGTAAACATCTATATAAATAACTCAGAAATAGACCCACAATTAGGTGTTTAAATGAATTTTGCGTAAGACACCAAAGCTATTCATTGGTGTAACGAAAGGAAGTGTTTTCAACAAATGTTGCCAGGTCATTTAGCAATCCATATGGAAACTATTGATCTCAACCTATATTTAAAATGAAATATAAAATTTAATTTGAAATAATATATACAGATGAATAGGTAGAAGAGGCCATGAGATATTCAGGAGACAGTAGGAGTGGGAGTCAGGGAGTGCATGAATAGGGTGTGGGTCACAGAGATCACATGCTTCACAAGGTAATAAAATATCACAAAGCAAATGGAGGCAGGATTACCAGATGGGGTGAAGTTAAAATTGCTAATGAAGTTTTGGGCATGCATTGTCATTGATAACATCTTATTGGGAAACAGGGTTTGAGAGCAGACAACCTGTCTGACCAAAATTTATTAGGCAGGAATTTCCTTGTCCTAATAAGCCTGGGAGCGCTACAGGAGACCGGGGCTTATTTTATCCCTTTGGCTTTGACCATAAAAGGCAGCCACCCTCATGGAGGCTGTTTATAGGCCTACCCTCAGGGGCACATTCTCTTTCTCAGGGATGTTCCTTGCTGAGAAAAAGAATTCAGGGATATTTCTCCTATTTGCCTTTGAAAGAAGAGAAATACGGTTCTGTACCATTCGGCTCCCTGGCAGTCAGTTTAAGGTCACCTCCCTTGTTCCCTGAACACTGCTGTTATCCTGTTGTTTTTTCAAGGTGCCCAGATTTCATATTGTTCAAACACACATGCTCTACAAATAATTTGTGCAGTTAACGCAATCATCACAGGATCCTGAGGCAACATACGTCTTCCTCAGCTGACGAAGACGACGGGATTAAGAGATTAAAGTAAAGACAGGCATAGGAAATCACAAGAGTATTGACTGGGGAAGTGATAAGTGTCCATGAAATCTTCACAATTTATGTTCAGAGACTGCAGTAAAGACAGGTGTAAGAAATTATAAAAGTATTAATTTGGGGAACTAATAAATGTCCATGGAAATCTTCACAATTTATGTTCTTCTGCCGCCGCTTCAGCCGGTCCCTCCATTCGGGGTCCTTGACTTCCCGCAACCTTAGGTAACACAGAAAGCTCTAAGCATAAATGAAAGAAATATGTTAAAAAATGACTGCATCAAAATTTTAAACTTATGCTCATCAAGACATCTTTAATTAAAAGAATGAAAAACAAATCACAGACTAGAACATGTTTGCAAAATAGATGTTATAGATGGCTTGTATCCGAAAATATGCAAAAAAAAAAAAACCCCTCTTAAAACTCACTGGCAAGTAAACAAGCACCCATTAAAAAATGCAAAAAATCTCAGCACATACATCACTGAAAAAGGTATACAGACAGCAAGAAAGCAAATAGCAACATCAAATATCATTAGAGAATTGAAAATTAAAATATCAATGAGATGACACTTTATATCTCCTAGAATGGCTCAAATTTGAAACACTGATGCCAGCAAATGTTGACAAGAATGTGAAGCATCAGTAAATCTTATTTATTGCTGGTAAGAAGGCAAAAAGGTACAGCAACTATGGAAGGCAGTTTGGCGGTTTCTTACAATGCTAAATAGAGGCTTACCATGCAATCCAACAATTGTGCTTCTTGAGATCTACCCAAATCCATAGAAAGTTTATGTACACACACCACACACACACACAAACCCTTTACAAAAATGTTTATAGCAGTTTTATTCATAATTGCCCCAAATTAGGAGCGACCAAGAAATCATTTAATCGGTGAATGGATAAACAAACTGTGGTAGCTTTACATAGTGTTATGCACCAAATAATTTTAAGGGATAAAAGAAATGACCTATCCAGACATGAAAGGACACAAAAGAAATTTAAATGCATATGAATAAGTGAAACAAACCAGTCTGAAAAGGATTAAAATTGATACTGCATGGTATCAACGATATGACTTTCTGGAAGAGGCAAAACATTTTTTATTTTATTGTATTATTATTATTTTTTGAGATGAAGTTTTGCTCTTGTTGCCCAGGCTGGAGTGCAGTGGCACAATCTCTGCTCGTTGCAACCTCCGCCTCCCAGGTTCAAGCGATTCTGCTGCCTCAGCCTTGTGAGTAGCTGGGATTACAGGCACGCACTGCCACGCCCGGCAAATTTTTTGTATTTTTAGTTGAGATGGGGTTTCACCATGTTGGCCAGGCTGGTCTCGAACTCCTGATTTCAGGTGATCCACTTGCCTCAGCCTCCCAAAATTCTGGGATTACAGGCGTGAGCGACCAAACCCGGGAAAACTTTCAAAGGTGAAAAGGTAAAAACATCTATGGTTGTCAGGAGATGGCAGAGAGAAAAAGGGACGGATGAATAGAAGGAGCACAGGAGATCCTTAGGGCTGAAAACTATTCTGCATGTTATCTTAATGGTGGATCCATGACATTATGCATTTGGCAAAACTCATAGAACTGTGCAACACAGAAAGTGAACCCTAAGGTAAACTTTGGAATTTAGTTAGTAACAATGATGTATTAGAATAAGTTTATCAATTGTAAGCAATGTACCACACCAAAAGCAAGATGTTAATAATAGAGGAAACTCAGGGCATAGGGGACGTGGAGAGAGAGTATATGACAATTCTGTGCAATTTCTGCTCAATTTTTCTGTAAACCTCGAACCACTCTAAAGAAATAAAGCCTACTAAAAGAAATCTGGAATTGAGACAGTTGAGTCAACCAAAAGTTGTAGACATTGTGTACAGCTTTCTGTATTTTCTTATAAGAAAAAATACGATAAGTCCTGTATTTTAACTATTCATTATAAGTGAGGGCACTTACACAAAATGATACCATATGGTGCTGATATTAATTAACCTGCATGTTTTTTTATCTTGCTACAAAAATTTAGGGAGTCAGTACTTAAAAAGTGCCAATTTAAGCAGCATGTATGTTAATTTCACATATGGAGTCTTAAACAGGGAAGCTTATAATAGAACACTCTAATTGATTACAAAGTAAAACACCATTTTGGTACTTTTCAATATAAACATTTCTTATAAAAGCAGCCATAGGGTAGGCAACATAGTATTTCTTTAAATCTGTGAGTTGAAAGATGTCAAAAGAATTTCACCAGCAAACAAATAGTATTATATTTTTTTCCCATTCCCCATGCCTCAGGGTACCGTAATATCCCTCTTCAATGAAGCAAACATAATTCCTTTTACTTGTGTTAAACAATACTGGGACTATACAAAGTGTCCTTATCTTAAACAATGAAGGATCTAGATATATTTTCCTGCCCCAGCTTTAAATAGTGGGACAAGCCAATATATCTTAGCTCCTAGCACTAGGAAATGCCTGCTCCCAGAAGATACTATAGATAAGTAGCAGCTCCTTTATGACTAAACAGCTTCCTATCGACAGGCGCTTAAGAACGCTCAACTCTTTGAGTCAAATAAACCAAAGTTATTATATCATAAGTTTGTCCATGCCAAACTGGTTTTCTAAATCCACTTTAAAATCACCCAACCAAATATTATTTTTTGATTGCTTATACCAGCTGGTAGAGGTGTCACATATTAACTATAAAGAGCATTTCAGTACTGTGTAGTACTGGTATAATTTAGGGTACACACTCTCAATTCAACAAATTCCTGAAACAGGTTCATGGTCAATTCAAATCTAAAATCACAGACCTTAATGTAGTCATGGAATATTTTATTTTATTTATTTTGGTAAGAACACTTAATATTAGATATGCCCTGTTAACAAAATTCTAAATGTAAAATACATTATTGTTAACTATGCAGCAGATCTCTAGGGTTTATTCATCTTGCTTGACTAAAAGTACACACTCATTGATTAGTAACTCCCTCTTTCCCACTTCTTAGTTCCTGGCAACAACCATTTCACTCTTTGATTCCATGTACCTACCAAATTACATAAATGGAGTCATGAAATACTTCTCTTCCTGTGGGTAGCTTATTTCATTTAACATAATGTCCTCAAGGTTCACCTATATTGTCACATATTACAAAATTTCCTTTCTTTTTAAGTCTGAGTAATATTCCAATGTACCTGTTGAAAAGGAAAATAAAATCTTACGACCCCAAACTCACTATGCCAAAGGGAAAAGTTAAGCTTGGGGAATGAGTTATGTAAAAAACTAACTTCTTGTTCTTCCTAAATAGAGAGCTACCAAATAGAAGGCCACATATCTCCCTAAGTGTCCTTCTTCATCCTGAAAATGTAAATTAGCAGCTTATTTTCACAGGTAGGGGACAAAGACAAGAAATTCCCCTCTGCCTACTCTGAGACAAAGGTATATTTGGTCTTTCCACTACTCTATGTTTATTTTATTTTATGCAAAATGCACATTTACTGAGTATGAGATGAATGCATAATTGACTGTTCTCTTTCCTCTCCTGCCCACTCTTTCCCCTTTAAATGTTAAAGTCCTCAAAATGCTTTTTCAATACAGCACAGGCCACAGATTCTCCTGTAACTTGTGTCTCTTTTTCCTGGGTAATTCCTCAACTTTGTCAAAATAAACCTCGAAATGGATTGAGACCTGTCCCAGACACTTTGTTGTTTGCAGTACATACCATATTTTCTTATCCATCTATTCCATTCATGTGCTGATGAACATTTAGGTTTTTTCTGCACCTTAGTTACTGTGACTACTGCTACAATGAATACAAGAATGCCAATAGCTCTTTAAGAGCTTGATTTTGTTACTGGTAGAAGGTATCTGAGTTACTGGTGGCGAATTCCTATGGGCCTGCTGCAACCTTAATTCTTGGCTCCTCAGAAGAAATAATTAGACTGAAGGGCATAAGGCAAAAAAATAAAAATAAAAAAGAGACAGAGGCAAGTTTTAGAGAAGGAGTAGAAGTTTATTTAAAAGGCTTTAGAACAGGAAAGAAAAGAAAGTATATTTAGAAGAGACCCAAGCAGGTGACTTGAAGTACAAATGCGATGTTTAATCGATTCCTAGGACTTTATAGGCTGTCTCCTTTCCCATGCTTCTTTCCTTAGGGTGGGCTGCCTGCATACACAGTGTTCTCCTTACCCTTGGGAAGTGAGCACATGCATTGTATTTAGGAAATTGTATGCATGCCCATCTGAGGCTTTCTTCCCCTTTTCTGGTGCAGTGCCGCCAGAAGACCATTTTGCTGGTTCCTTCTCTCAATTAATACTTTAGTGCAATAGGTGTAGACCATCAGGAAATGGCCTCACCCTGGCACCAGCTGCCAATTTATCGCTTTTAGAGAGGCAATGTGATAATTACTGAACTATCACTTGACATATCTAGTGGATCAGGGGAGAGCCCTTTCCTGCCCACTCATGCCTGACTAACTACCTGTAACAATTTCAACTCTTTTGGATAAACATCCAGAAATGGGATTCCTGAATCACAACTTTAGTTCTATTTTTAATTTTTCTAGCGAATGCCAAACTGGTTTTTATAGCAGTTGCAGTAGTTTGCGTTTCCATCAAAAGGGTACAAAGCTTCCAATTCCTTGATATTCTCAGAAACACTTTTTAAAACAGTAATACCCATCCTGACATGTGTGAGGTGATATATTATCGTGTTTTGTTTGTTTGTTTGATTTGCATTTCATTTTCCTGATGATTAGGAGCATTGAGCATTTTCTCATACATCTGTTTGTCCTTTGTATGTTTTATTGGTGAAATGTGTACTCAAGTCTTTAGGCCATTTTTAAAAACTTAGATTATTGGTGTTTGTTTGTTTTTTTTTTTTTAACCTTTGAGGTGAAGGAGTTCTTTATACATTTTGGAGACTAACTTCTTATGTAGACAAAGAAAAAAATAGCAATAACTCAAATAAAATCAGAAATTAGAAGAGACATTCAACTGATGCACAGAAACAAAAAAGATTATGAGAGACTACTATGAAAAATTATATGCCAACAACTTAGAAAATCTAGAAGAAACTGATAAATTTTCAGAAATATACAAGCTACCAAGACTAAATAATAAAGAAATAGAAAGTCTGAATAGATATGTAATATAGTATAGAGATCAAATTAATAATTATAAACCTCAACAAAGAAAATCCCAGAACTGGATGCCTTCACTGGTGAATGCTACCAAACATTTAAGGAAGAATGAATGTTAATATCTTTCAAACTCTTCCAAAAACACTGAAGAGGAGGGAACACTTTTAAGCCTTTTATATAAGGCCAATATTTCCTTAATACCGAAGCCAGACAAGAAAATAAAACTACAAACCAATATCCTTGATGAATATAGATACAAAATCCTCAACAAAATATAAGCAAACTGAATTCAAGAGTTCATTAAAAGAAGTATGCACCATGAACAACTGGGATCTATCCCTGGAATGCTGAGGTAGTTCAGCATACAAAAATCAATTGATGTGATACATTACATTAACAGGATAAAGGACAAAATCACTTGATCATCTGAATAGACACAGAAAAGCAATTGACAAAATTCAGCAGATTTTCCTGATAAGCTTTCAACAAACTAGAATTAGAAGAAAATTACCTCACCATAATTAAGGTCATGTATGAAAAGTCCACAGCTAATATCATTCTCAATGGAGAAAAACTGAAAGCTTTTCCTTTAAGATCATGAACAAGACAATGATACTCACTATTGTCCAATTTAAGATCTACTTTGTCACATCTTTGGTAAGTTAGACTTTGGGAGCACATATAACTACTAGTCTTAATCATTTCAGAGACCTTGTCTTTCTTTCATTAATTAAAGGAGTGCAGTCCAGATATTTAATCTCTCCCTGATGTAAATAATATCCCTATTATAAGGCGGACACATTTAGAGTTAGTTTTGCTCTTTAATATATCCCAAAACTAGACCTAGCTACATAATTTGTAGATCCTAGTGCAAAATGAAAATGTGGAATTTTTTGACCAAAAAGCAAGAAAAAAAGGCCATATATTGTATGTTTCCATTTATATGAAATAATCAGAATAGGCAAATCCATAGTTAGAGAAAGCAGATTAGTGGTTAACAAAGAATGCCCACTTAATGGATATTAATGGATATGTGGTTCCTATTTGGGGTAATAAAAATTTCTGGAACTAGACAGTGGTGATAGTGGTTCAATATTGTGAATGTACTTAATACCACTGAATTATGCACTTAAAAATGGTTAAAATTGTAAATTTTACATTATGTGTACGTTATCAAAATAACATTTTAAAAAGAAGGAATAATGTAATGATAAAGGTGCTAAATTATAAAAGTTTTGCTTTCTTTTGGAGTCCATCTCTCAGCTTGTCATGTGTTTTAATTTGCTATTTAATATTATAAATAACTAAAATCAAAATTAAAATGATTAGCATGAATTTTAAATTCCTCTTTATATTTTTCAATGCCAATCAGTATGCTATAGCTCATGTATACATAGGTATTTTACCCTTGTCAGAACAGTGGAAATGCTGAATAAAACTCAATTACTTCATTTAATTTGACATGCGTACCCTCGACCTTAGGCTTACTGATGAGTAAGCGAGGACTAAAAATAAAAGGAACAATGAACCATGTTCCTACATGTTCCTACCATTTCTTTGTCTTTCCTTCTAGTTCATCATTTTCAGCATAAGTGGTTGACTAAATACAGGGAGGAATTATGAGTAAGATAAGATATGATAGGGCTCCTTGATTGTTCAAGTTTCATAGAACACTATTACCGTCTTTCATCATTGGAAGCCAAAGGGAATGTGGCCTATCCAGGCTTTCAGCACCTTCACTTACCCAGTGGTAGATGTAACGTGGATTCTTTGTACTTATTTTGAGTCTCACTGAACTCTCATTCACATGTATTTTGGATCCACCACAATTTTGCACTCAGAAGACACTGCAATTCTTATATGTGAGTGGGAAGTCAAGGAACTCTACACATGGATCCTGTGCCTATCTCCTTTGGTCAATGTCTACACTCCATTGTCTCATCACATTTCACTGACAAAACACAAATTTAAAAGTAAAATTAAATTCAACATGTTGAAAACAGTCTTCCACCACATGTGGGGCCCCACTGAGTGTGAGGTTCCGTATAACTTCACTGGTCCCCTGCCCATGAGGTCAACCCTGATCCAAATACATTCATTTGTATCCTCTTTTTAATCCTAACTTTTCCCATTAAAATTGCTCTACCACCAAAATATTGTGGCCCTGTATTTGATTTTATACAGGCTCAGGGCACTCAATTCATCAGTTTGAAAGATATGAATTTAGTAACATTAAACCAATTTTTAACTTCTAGATGATATAATTAATATTCTTTGTTGCTTTTTTCAATTATTTATATGTTTCAACTCAAAATTAGTGACTTTGTAATTTTTTTGTTAAACTTCCTCATGTTGTCCTTAGAATAGTTACACTATTGAACATTCTGATTCTCAGGTGTCACCTTTCTTGTCGTTTAAGGTTGAACTCCTGAGGAACAGATGCTTCTGTTGTTGAAAAGTTATTTATTTATTAATAACTTTTTTTTTTTTTGAGATGGAGTCTTGCTCTGTTGCCCAGGCTGGAGGGCAGTGGTGTGATTTCTGTTCACTGCAACCTCCGCCTCCTGAGTTCAAGTAATTCTCCCGCTTCAGCCTCCCAAGCAGCTGGGATTACAATAATGTGCCACCAGACTTGGCTAATTTGTGTATTTTCAGTAGAGTCTGGGTTTCACCATGTTGGCCATGCTTGTCTCGAGCAACTGATCTCAAGTAATCCACCTACCTCAGCCTCCCAAAGTGCTGAGATTAACAGCATGAGCCACCACACCCAGCTAATTACTTATTTATTTATATCTTAAGTCAATAATGTTTCTTTTTCTTTTCTCCCTATGATTTTCTGAGATTAATTTTCATACTTCTTATATATTTATTGTGCATTTTTATTTTTTGATCTTTAATTGTGTTTATCATCCTATATCGAGATTATTTTAACATCCTCGTAATTTATTTGTCCTTTCCCCTAGTACACTCATTCTCCAATTCATACTGTTGCCAAAGGGATAACATGGCGACATGTATCTTACATGAGTCATTTTCTTATTTTAAAACTTGCTTTGGTGTTGCATTGTCTGGTACATAAATTCAGACATAGCTGATATACTACATCTATTGCATGAAACACACTATTGAATAGGCAGGGAATCAAAGGGAGAGTTACAAAGGGCACTCAATCCCTATAGAGGCTCCATAGAATCTAACTCTAGGGGAAGATACTAAATAATCTAGCAGTCACTTTACTAATTTAGTTAGAAATACAGAAAAATTTCTGCAGTAAGAAACAATTTGTAGAAAGAAATGGAACAAAATAAGGAAAAGCAGAAACAATAAAATACCTTTGTATCCTTGCCACTATAAAAGTGGAGGTCATCAAAAATGAAAAAATTGTAACTAAGAAGGTAAAAAGTAATCAGCAATTGCACTGCAGGTACTCCACTTACAGGTGTGCTGCTACAGCAACCCTTGATGGTGCAAAAATCACAATGGTATTAGGTAAATCATAATTAGAATTGAAGTCAAACAGAACCATTTAGCACTACTTGGGGGTAAGATCTGTGCGAGACTTTGCAAAAGGACTGTGCCTCAAAAAAACAATGTCAAGAAAGAAGTTCAGTTTTGTATGAAAATGTTGATTTGAATCTTCCATCTCACAGTGCGTCTAGGCACTCAAGACCTATTTCTTGTCTGCTGAATTTAGTTAATATAGGTAATAAACTGTGTAGTTGCATATTTATGCTGAACCACCTGTTCTATTTCTCAACATTGATGCCCGAAGGAAAACTCAAGAAATCTAAGAAGTGATACCAGATAGAAACTTATTCTCCAAGATGTCTTTGTCATTTAGGCTGAGATTGCAGTACCTGCACCAACCAGCTGCTCATCTTGTACTCCTCAACTTTTCAAAAATGCTGAATCTCTTCAGAGCATAATAGAGACAGAACAAAAAGCCAACACGAAGCAGACTTCCAACTTCTTATAGTTTCCTCTAAAATGAAAGATCTTTTCCATTTTCCTCTATTGTTTCATTATCTGGAAAGCTCCATATCATCCTTTAAGAGCAACAAAAGATCACCTCCACTGTGATATCTTAGTGAGAACCCTCCTGTCAGGAATAATTATCACCACTAAGGCTC
Organism: Rhinopithecus bieti; assembly: GCF_001698545.2. NCBI lineage: Eukaryota > Metazoa > Chordata > Mammalia > Primates > Cercopithecidae > Rhinopithecus > Rhinopithecus bieti. Next base: position 891,275 of record NW_016805390.1, read on the forward strand.
TACAGTATTCTGTATGCGCTCTACTTTAGTATCTCATTGATGGTGTTGTTTTGTAATGTCTGTGACCTTTCTCTGATGGGTTTCCTTCTCACTCTGGGTAAAGCCTGAAGTCCTTACTATAGATGTAAGGTGCTGCATGACCTGGCTCCCAGCTATCCCTTGGATCTCATTTCCTCCCACCTTTCTCACTTTCATGTTTCTGCAGTCAGACTGACCTCTGTACTATTCCTCTTTCTGCTACTCCAGGACATTTGCACTACCAGTCTTTTTTGGTCTTTTCTTGTTTTTTTTTGAAACGGAGTCTCGCACTGTGGCCCACCCTGGAGTGCAGTGGCGCCATCTCGGCTCACTGCAAGCTCTGCCTCCCGGGTTCATGCCATTCTCCTGCCTCAGTTTCCCAAGTAGGTGGGACTACAGGTGCCCGCCACCACGCCTGGCTAATTTTTTGTATTTTCAGTAGAGATGGCGTTTCACCGTGTTAGCCAGGATGGTCTCGATCTCCTGACCTCGTGATCCTCCCGCCTCGGCCTCCCAAAGTGCTGGGATTACAGGCATGAGCCACCGCGCCTGGCCCTGGTCTTTTCTTTTAACATATTTTCCTTTAGATTTATCATTGGTTTATTCCTTTGTTTCCCTTTTTAAATGGCCTCATCAGAGATCCTTCATAATCACTTCACCAAAAATAGGCCTATTCCCACCATGTCTCTTTTTTCTATTTTACCATCTTTTGGTTTCTCTTCATAATACTTTTTCCCATAATTTTTTAAAAAGTTTATTTGTTTGATGCTGTTGTCTATATGCCTCACCAATACAATGTATGCTTCATAAAAGGATTTTTTCTATTTTTTTAAAATTTTCAGGTAATTGGAGATTCACATACCATTGTAAAAATTAACTGCAGATAGATCTGTGTTCCTTTAACCAGTTTCCCCACAATAGTGACTTCTTGCAAAATTATAGAAAGATATAACCGCCTGGATATTGACATTGATTCAGTCAAGATATAGAACACTTCTATCACCACAGGAGAGAAGGACATTTTTGTTTTACTTCAATCATTTGCTACCCAGGACTTTTCCTGGAGCACAATAGGTATTCAGTAAATAGTTGTTGAATAATAAACAAATTTTAATCTCATATTTTAAACTATAGATTCCATAAAGGCAAGGACTGCATCACATCTCTTCAGTGATTGGGCCACCATCATCCATAGTTGTGAACATATAACAAGTGATTAATAAATGTTTATTGCAAGAATAAGATATTTTTCTTAACTTATAAAACACGTTATCCCTTTAAAAAAAACCTAAGTATAAAGGATATATGCCACAGATTGAAAAGACTCAAACTAACAAAAAGAAAGAAAGATATAGTTGGCACAGAGTTTGTATTTTCAGTTTTCTGTTTTTCTTCCAGATCTCAGCCCCATGAACTTGGCAGGCCCACATTTGAATTTTGCCCTTTGATCATCATCGGATCACAAAAGATCATGCTGGTGTCCCTGCTTCTTCCTGGTCATTCTCTGCAACTTCTAGAGCTTGTACTATGCCCCTTAGAAAAACAGAAAATTAACTGAAGAGGAATGTAGTATATAGAATGTGAACCATACCTCAGTGAACATCCCTTCTTTCTAAAATTTTAATTCAAAAGTTCCCTACTGTCTTCTCTCTTCATACAAACCTGGTTTTATGTGTGTGTATGTGTGTGTGTATGTCTGTGTGTGTGTGTTTCTAACCTATCTTTTCTAGTTTGTTTTTAGCAAGAACATTGGTTAGCACCAACTGCAGCTATGTCTTCATAAACAGAAATGGAATGTAGATATTATTTTAATATTTCAATTAAGTCAGATGAATTATAGGCTTGGGATCTGTTAGACTTCTTTCAGGATGAAGTAATTATCACATTTATGACAATAAAAACACTAAAAGGAAAACATGGTTGATGATACATACTATGAGAGGTATGTAATTAAATCAATTTGATATAATATAAAGAATTTTATGTAATTTTAAAACAGTAATCTTTCTACCTTCCAAGTTTTTAGGACACAATGCTGCAATGAACATGGCTATGCAGATTAATAGAGTATTATAAGCCTATGCCTAAACAATTAAAAAATACTAAATATACTGCAAATGCAAAATAAGCACATAAGAAAGGCTGGTTATCAGATTATAACAGTAGACTATTAAAAAGAGGATAGTACAATGGAAATGATTGATATAACTATTCTGGTTAGAAACTGCAAAACGTTTCAGTTGACCTTAGAAAATGAATATGTGATATGATAAAAGAAGTAGACTGCAAAAATGGCAAGATAACTCAAATATTCTCTAATTTATACATGCACAAGTAGTAATCTGTCATGAATTGGCATCGCTTCAGTTGAAAGAAACCAATAAATTGTCAGTTTCATCATTTTGGAAAAGGTTTTATTCAGCATCCATTCACTCAGCCAATAGTGGCTGAAGGACAGCAGATACTTAGGCAATGAGGTTTCATTACAGAAACAGTGCCTTCTGTACACCAAGAATATAGTGGATGAAACACAAATTAATTGAATAATCAGAGAAACGTATTTATAATTGTATATTGGATATCTATTAGAAGGAGAGAAAATTGAATAATGGCAGAACAGTGAACAAAATTACTGCCTATCCAACAGCCACTGCCACTTCTTGCTTTTTCATCATAGTCTCTCCTACATGGTTGAAGTATTTTGCCACATCCCCCTTCCTCCTTGCTGGGATATTCTTAACCAAGGTTGCCACATTTGGGGCTCCAGAATTATCTTGCCAAAGTAAGGAAAACACCTGAGAAACACAGGATGGCAAATCAGAAGCTTTACATCTTGGCATTGTTGAGTCACTGTTAGCCACTAGATTCATCTATGTAAAATGAATAAAACTCATACAATTATTTGGACAATATTCAGTTATTTGGAGCTAAACACATCTGTATTAAAAAAAGCAGTATGAACACACACATGCACATTCACTAGTATATGCTACTATTAATTATCTCCATGTAATTGTTAACATTTTATATAATGATATTGTCCAACTATTTAAATGAACATTTACTTCAAAGACTTAAATGTATATTAGAAAAACGTGTTTGAGAATTAACGTTGACAGCATTACTGTCTCCTGTATGTCAGAGTAAATTTTATTTTTCATCACTTTAGTGAAATGTGAAGCTAAATACAGCCATAGAAAACACCAATAGAAATTTAGCCTATTGCTATCAAATGTCTTCAACACAACTTTTAATGAAATTCTCATTTCTCTGCCTCACTAATACAACCTGTTAAAGCCAATAAAGCATTTTAGAACTCTTTAGAAATAAGTGAACTCAAGGGAACAGTATTTTCCAGGAAAATGATAATGTGATACAGAGCCTTTTATGTTTGGGTCACTAGTTTGAAAGTAGCTCATGTTGTAAGTGATGGAAAGTCATTACTGTTCACTGGCCTATGTGAAATTAGTAGGTGGTTTCAGTCAAATTGTTAGTGAATAGCTGTTCACATCCCAACTGGCATTAATTGACGTGCATGTTGACAGTTTTATTATGAGTACCAATGACTGTAGGCACTGAAAATATGATTTGGGGGCACGTGACAAATAATAGTCCACAAGGCCAGGTGAAAGTATGTTTCTGAGAATGTACCCATGGAAAGAGTTTGAAAGTTTTTTTTTCTCAGGAGTTTCTCTGAATGGTTTCTTTTGTGCTCAGAATTTTTAAATGGCAGACGTTTATTTATAACATTGATTTGTTTTGTCTCTAACGCGGCTCCATATTTTCAGAATATTATTTTTTAAATCCCATGTTCCTTAGATTACATCCAAAAGCTAGTTATCAATTTTCTTAAACCAATTAAGTTATAACCTCTTGGCTAGAGCAAGTAATCAATCACTTGTTTTCTAGATGATTGTGAAAGTTAACCAACTTTGGAAGTAAAATAGAATGCACGTTATACAGATTCATCAAAAGTTCTTGATTCAAATAGTACTAAAATATATTTTTTCAGTATAGAAAAATGTGTAGCTGTCTGAATCTCCTAATTAACTGTCAGGTGTAGTGGCAGAGGCTAAAAGGTCAATTTAATCAAAATCTCAGAAACACCATCAAGTAAACAAATATATATTGGACAAGGGCAATGCTTATTGTTCAATTTTGTGAAAGTTTGATAGTAATGTCCAGTAGATATAATTCTCTAAATAGGTCTCTTTGTATCTCTTGCTCTCTGACACGCACACGTAAACATACACACCAATTAGGAAATAAGCCATCCAGTAACAATTTGTTACTGAGTACCTATTATTTCATTACTTTCTAGGAACTTTAGGCTTCTTCAATATGATAGCTCATCTAATCCTCTCAAAACTCATAAAGATTGCCATTTGTATTCCCATATCATAGGTGAAAGGCAAGTCTAAGAGGAGTAAAAGTGCTTATCCAGATACCAATGACTAAATAATAGAGTCAGCTTTCACATTCTGTGAAAATCCATGTTTATTTCACTACACTAATAGAGGTGCCTATTTTGAATTACAATTTAGGCATTCATAAGCAAGTAATTTCTGCTTTTTTAGAGATCTTGTATGAAATAAGAGATTAGAACTAAATACATTCCTAAATCCCTGTTAGCTGATCTATTATAAGATTATGGCTATATTCTAGTTGTTGCAGGCAAGAATTATAATCATTAACTATGTTCTATCTAGACTGCGTCTTAATGGTAGGTGCTATGCAGAGTGCAAAGGGAAGAATACAGGAACTCTTTTAAACGTTAGGAAATGAAGATTAGTAACTACATAGTATGAACATCAAGTTTTATGTAAGGAATAAGTCAAGAATTTTAATGGACGAGCAATTATTACCAGGAGAGAGAGGAAAACTGCAAGAAAAAAAAGCAAATGAGAAAATTAAGTCAATAATATTTAAAAAGAATATATATAATTGTGGGAACAAGTTTTACCATGTATGAAATACCGAATCATTCCTGGGTGAGATTTGTTGCCAATAATTCCTGAATAGAAGGCTCTAGACTTGGAATCTCAGGACTTTATGCACTTTTTTTTCTCTCACATCAAACTAAAGAAGGGCTACTCTGTTGGATACACATTAAGGGATGGCATCATGAATATAGTGGAAATTGGGTTGGGTTTCAAAGAATAAGAGGAGTAACTGAAGGCATATAAAATGATTTTCCTATGTACTTTAAACTTCCCATTCTGATAGCAGAATTACTGAAATTCTTGGTGGAAAATGTCTTTGCTTAGTAAATTGCACTGAGTATAAAACGATGCTAGAGCAAGAGAAGAAATGAACCATTAAAAATCAACTACGTAAGCTCAACGACAGATTTTCATGAGACCAATCTAATTGAGCCAAAATTGAGGCTTTTTATTACAGGATCTCTATGATGCAATTTTTTTCACATTTGGAAAATTAAAAAATTTTATATTTCACAGATATATCTTATGCAATATTCTAGATACTCGTGAATGTTTTTAAACATGAAAAATGTCATTTCAAAATTTAAAAAAGTGATCAGAGGGAAATGTTACATTAAATGTTCATATTAGGTAATAGTGAAAGCCTCAAATGAATAGTCTAAAAGTCTGCCTGAAGAAATTAAAACAACAACAATAACGATAACAAAACACTAAATTAAACTCAAAGCTAGTATGAAAAAGGAAATAAGACCAGAGCAGAAATAACTAAAATTGAAAACAGAAATGTAATAAATAAAACCAAAAGTTGGTACTTTGAAGAGATTAAGAAATTCAATTTTTAAAATGAATGAGAAGAAGCAAATTACTAATATCAAGAATAATGAGGAGCTATGGTATCAGCTCTCACAGATATTAAAAGTATAATAAGATAGTATTAGAAAAAACTTTATGCAGTACATTCTAGAATGTAGATGAAATGGATAAGTTCCTTTAAAGACAGCAACTCAACTACTAAAGCACATTCAGGGAGAATAAACTGAATAATCTTAAATCTATTAAAAAATTGAATTCATACTTAAAATATTTCCATAATAGTTTCCCAGTAGCACATATTTCACAATAAATGTTAGTTGTCATCATAGTAGTTTTTATTCAGTTATTCCATGTGTTTATTGAGTTACATATTTTAATTCAGAAATAGTTATGATCTTAATTAGTAAATATTATTTTAAGAACGTCAGGTTTTATCAAATATATTTTCTCACTTTGGAAATTCAAAGGCAATAATTGTATTGTCATTAATTTAATATACATTCGATTATTTTTATTTCAATTACTTGCAATATTTTATCTCCTTTTGTATATCATATCTTTATCTCCTCATAATGCTAAATATTGGTCTTCCCTTTAACCTCTTTTTTCAGAGACTTTTTATATCTCATCTAATGTACTATAGCATTGGACAAAATAGTGCATCTCACTGGAAATTGATATGTCTTGTTTAAAGCTACCAAAATTCCTTCCTTTTTAACTATCCAGTATCCTTAAAAGAATATGAATAAAAGGATTTAACAAAATAGTCTTTCTCCTGTTAGAGAATGCCTGGAATATAAAATATGTCAAATGCATGAGAACTTGCTCAAAATACGACTATAATGCTATAGGCATATTAGTTAATGTAATTCAATAACAATTCTGAAAAGGCATGTTTAAACTTTGCTAAGTAGTGGTTTTGAAAGGAAACAAATCTTCCTTTGAATTTGATTGAAAATGCTTAACTACTCAATTTCTTCAACTAGCTTTGTTTGCATATAATTTGGTTTCACTGCTTTGTGATTGCATATTTGCATTTAAATAGATTCATCTTCAAATGATGTGCAACATACAATACAAATGTGAGAATATGTGGCCATTTTGTAGAAGACATTTTTACTGACCTGATAGTCCAAAATGCTCCAAAGCTCTCTTTGACATTTTAAAGAACTGCACAATGAATTTTTTCACACCTATAACTCATAATGAAATTATAATTTGAAATGATTTCTCAGTGTGTGGCTGGAACCTACCGCTTTCCTTTATTCTTTACCTTATTCTAATGCACATTGATAAAAACTGAATAGCTCATCCATTTTCCTAACTTTAAATCTGGGTAGAGGACTTTGCAATTTAAGGTAACTCAAATGACATTATGTACTTTTATTGATTTTTCCTTCTGCGTGCAATGTCTACTTGCATTCTAATAGTGTCAAACAAAATTCCTTCATACTGAAAATTATAGAGAGGTTAAACTCAGCCAATATTAAAGTTTTAATACTAATGTAGCTATTGAACATAGGTAACAATAAGATCATTAAAATATACGTTCCTCTGTAAACCCTCACTACCTTTTATATTTACATACTTTAAACTACTTGTACCTTACTTATTTTCTTGACAGAAAATTGATTTGACAAGGGCTAGTACACAATGCATTGCATGAAGGCTCCCAGTATGTTCGTGACTTTGAGATGGCCAGTCTTGTTTTGATTTTTTCTTTTTTAAAAAATTAATTTTTCTTTTAAGTCTCATCAACTCGATAGCATCAATCTAGTTTTTAACAATTGGCCTCCCTCACTAAAGCAAGAGCTATATAAATATAATTATTATATTTAATGCAATAGTAGAATTTATTCATGTGCTGTTTCACTAAAAAGTCTGTCTTTTGACGGAAACTGATTTCTTGCATCTGTGACAGGTAATAGAACTTGTACTAAATCTAATCAATATAATCCCAATTTAATGAACAGAGCCATTCATTCAAACATATAAGTGTTTTCAATCCGAGTGGAGTCCAAGAAATAATCTCTATATAAAGTTTTCTCTCTGCTGAAAATAAGTTAATAAGAACTGTTAACAACCACCTTGAGACCAAAAGGAGAAAAAACTACTTGATGAAAGAGCCTGTTAAAACAACAAGAAAAACTGCAAAAGAAAATGAAAAGGGAGAACTCATGGCTTGGTCATATTAAATGAGTGCTGAATCAAACTGTACCTGAAATGTATATTAATATCATTAACTAAATTTACTACATTAAATTAAGTTAATCACACCTGACTAATTACATCACGTTAAATAAAATGAAATTAAATTGTATATTAATGTAATTAATGAACTCTGGAAATATATATTAACATATTGAAAGAAAATTATATTTAGCTTGAGATACATGTGGTTGATCTTACCCTTCCCATGCTAAGAGTTTTATAATTTGCCTATTTTCGCTAAGTAAAACATATATTGATAGTGCTGTGCTGGTAAATATTTAACAGCCAGGTCTCTAAACATAGGTCTTGATTTGTAATGTTGGTGTATCATCATGATGTCACTGAAGGTGAAGTTGGGAAGATTCACACAATCCGCTGTCACGAACCAGTGTGAGTCAACTCTGGCATATCACCGAGGCTCAATTGCAATTGTGTTATTAACTGTCTTCTTAAGTTTAATGATTTAGTAGGGGGAAAACTAGATTTATAACAAAATGTTTAAATATTATTTGAAACAACTTTTTAAGGGCTCTGTTGTGCTTCATTTTTTTGCATGATATTATTTGAATAGTGGGGAGTAAAGAGAGATTTATTTAAGCAGTGTATTGTGTAAGAAGTGTGGAACATAAACTGGAAAAAAAGAGGCGGGGAACTGTAAGATGATATATGATGACGTAAATGTAGCTTCAGTTTCTGAAATCTTTGTTTCCACAGGCTTCTTCCTAGACCATAGTAATGGCCCTAGACATATGTGTAAACAATCATATTTCTTTGTAAAATCATTAATGGTATAATATTTTAACCAGAGCTATTTAAGACCACTGTCTTTTGCAACTATAATTTTCTACACATTTTAGTATAGAAACCTATGGCCATAGGTGTTTGTTGAAACCATGAAAAGGCATGGCAACCCAAAGAATGTGTGTAAATTTTTAAAAATAGATAAAATTAAAATATTGGAATGGCATAGTTGAATACATGGAGAACAAAAGCGGGGAAAGAAAACTACAGAAAGGGACATGGAACTCTGTAGTGGTGTAGACTTACTTGATGTCAGAGTTTCAAGAGAAGGAGTTTACAAGATCTCATAAAAGGTGAGAACTAAAATGAAATAATTAAATTTAGTTGTATGAAATCAATTTAAAATAACCAATTTAACAGCTTTAGGAGAACAAACTAGACAAGAAGAAGACAAGAAAGTAATATCAAATGCTGCTTTGGACTTTGGAGAAATGTGAACAACTCTGTCTCAATATTTCTCAACATGTTTGAACAAGATGTAAAAATAAATTAGCTTCAAGATGATCCCAAGCTTTAATCTCAGGTTTAACTACTTCACACGTGTGCGTGCACGCGCACACACACATACACTCAAGAGGTAATTTATATAATTACCTAACATACGTGTGTGTGTATATATATACATATAACATAATTTATATAATATATGTAATTTGTCTCCATGTTAAAGAAACAATATTTCTAATTATTAAATTAGAAAATTAATAAAACTTTTGCAATTAAGGGAACATTTAAGAATGGACTATAAAAACACTAATCCAATGTTTAGTATTTGTCTAATCTGTTTATTTAGCTTTTTGCATTATTTCATTTTGATATACTGCCCTTATTTGCTCGAAGGGAATAGAAAGTGCAGATATAAGAGGGTAATTTATAATTGCTAACTGTTCAAGCCTAATGAAAGCTATATAGGACATGTAATTTTAGAAAACTGTGCAAAGCTAATTTGACCTAAATTCCTATGGTGTACTAGGCCAAGGAGCAATTATTATTCTAAAACTTAATTAATATACAACAAATAACTATTTGGTGTTTATCTATTAGTATCTACCTTCTCTCTCACAATTGATGCAAGAAATATTATCTCTTTTTAAAATTTTTGTTCATTCCAAATTTCTGTACTTCCAGGAAAAAAATGTTACATACGTTTTGCTACATTTACAAAATACTGCAGAATAAGAAGACTGCTTTGAAGTTGTGAGCATTTTTCTTCATAAGGGATGTGACAAGAAACAGTTTTCCTCAGCCTTATCTTCCATTGGTACAAAGCCAAAACATTTGGGAATGGTGCATTTATTATTATTTCCATTACAGCCACTGTCAGTTTGAGAAACATTAATTTTGTCTAAATACACAGCTTGCAGATTTTGAATAATCATTTCTGGAAATAACAAAACATAAAATATCAGGCTTAATGTTATGCTGTGTGTTATCTGAAAATGGGACATGCTAGTAACTGAATTCTCTTGATTCTAAACGTTTTCTTTTTTTCTTTTTTTTTTTTTTGGTTAGTAAACTAAATACATCAAGACTCATTCACAGGGATGCATTGTTGGAAGATGGCAGAGGGAAAGAAAACAGAAGATGTCACTCATAGTGAGGGAGTAGTTCTCTGAGGGTCTAAATAGGAATCAGAAAGATCACAAACTAATGGCAACAGTCCTACAACTAGGAGGTTGTACTGAACTCTTGTCAGGGCACTAGAATCAGAGGAAGTTTGGCTTGAGCTTGAATCACTCTTCTGTTGCTGACTGCTGACAAATTATGTAACTCCTACAATGTTTTGTGACATTTTATTGTTTATTGTGAAGGCAAAATAAAATAATAATTATGAAATGTTTGTTATTTTCCTGGTATAATATTAACAATAAATATAAACTATTACTGCTCTCTGAAGTAAAAAGACTTTATAGCAGATATATGGACTCAGGCAAGAAGGAAAAAAATTACTGGGTACATTTAATATTCTATGTGTGACTTTGGGATCTCCAGAAATTTGCCAGTATATCTACTTCTAATATTCCCTCAAGAACGTTGATGATGAGTTGATAGTCATTATTGAGGTAAATTCATTTTCAGGCTAAAGTATATCTGGAATTTTCAGTGCCTATTTTAAGCCTATGCATTTATTATTTCATATACTTTATTTTTCTGTCTCCGCCCCCCCCACCCCCCGCCTTTTTTCTTTTTTTGGACAGAGTCTTGCTCTGTTGCTCACACTGGAGCGCAGTGGCATGATCTTGGCTACATGCAGTCTCAACCTCCCAGGCTCAAACCATCCTCCCACGTTAGCCTCCCAAGTAACTAGGACTACAAGCATGTGTCACTATACCTGCACAATTTTTGTATTTTTAGTAGAGAGGGAGTTTTGCCATGTTTCCCAGGCTGGTCTCGAACTCATGAGCTCAAGTGATTCATTCACCTGCCTCCTGCCTCGGCCACCCAAAGTTCTGGGATCACAGGCATGAGTCACTGTGCCCGGCCTATATACTGTATTTTTTCCTAATTCATTTTATTAAATGCACGATTGTAAAAAATTTCATAAGATTTTAATGATGCCTAATAATTGAATGTGAAATGTGCTATAGAAATTAGAATTTTAAAGATGATATTTAGAATCATCTGTTAAGTCCTTTGATTTAGGACCCGTACACATTCCCTGAATATTAGTTTTGTGAAATCTCTTCAATTCAAGAGATAGATGATCAACTTAAACCACTATGTCAATATTTAAAAGTGAAGGATTCATTAAGAAAGTACATTTTCTATTTTCCTGTACTGAAAACAATGCAATCCAACTCTGGTGATTTGGGCCTGTCAGTTCATTCAAGAAAATAATCTTTCCAAAGCCAGCTTAATTTTTCAAAAAAATTTGATTTATAGTTCCATTTTGTCAATTTTCTCATCTGTAATACTGTATATGTCAATGATAAATACCTTACAGAACTGTTTTGAACACCAATGAAAGACTGAATGTAAAGCACATATCAGAGTGCCCAATACATAGTAAGTCTTAAATAAATCTGGGTTATTCTTATTGTTGTAAGTACTGGCATAAATAATAATTACATTGTGGAAATTGTATCTGTTACTTCTTGGTCTTTCAGGTAAGATCAAGTGTGGAAATAGCATCTACACAATTAGTTCAGTTCTGTAGTCATGTATGTAATCTGTAATTGTTTCACTAAAGGAAGAAGGGAGTGTCAAAGATAAAACTGGAAACTAAATAACTATTTTAATTAGTAATAACTAACACAATAGGCAAAAATAGTTCAGCATGAACTAAACTCAACTTTGATTGGTACAGGAATGAATGGGTGTTTTAAAGGGAGAATGAAAGAAGAAAGAGGATTGGTGAGTTGGGGCTCAGGGAAATGAAAAATTAAAAAAGGGTTAGTAAATCCTAATGTGATTAGCCAGCTGTGCCTGCTACCTAGCAATTATCAATGATAGGATTCCATCCTTCCACAGAGACTGGGAGATGTGGCGCTAGCCTCAGACACTGGCAGAAACAAGCAGTAAATTATTTTGACAGCCTTGAGTTTTTTTAGGCAATTCAAGGAGAGTAGGATTATTATAAGTATGTGGCCTTGAGTTGTTAAAAACTATGTTCGTGTTTTTTTCAAGTCTTTATGAGCCAAGGTTGAGAATTAGTTGAGAAGAGGCCTCAGAGAAGACTGACTAGGATTTTGTCAAAAGAGAATTTTGTCAGGGGTCATCAACAGAAACAGGAGAGAAAAATATCTGGGTAAGTGCTTTTGAATATTAGTTCCTTTCCTAAGTAGACATATTTAGTTAATTTAAATTTAGTCCTTTAAATTTAATTATCATGGAGTTTATTATAAATTTAAATCACATGTGAGGGATCCCTTTTTTAGATTATGAAAAATAGCTAAAATATAATTTTAAGTTATAATATTTGAACTTCAATAGAAAGTTGAATTTGAACTCACTGTGATAGACAAATCACATAAAGACCTTCCTTGCACATATCATTTTCCAACTAAATCTAATATCTCAAGCCTCATGATTCTTGGCCTTTATATAAACTGCCATTTAGCATCCCTACATAAAATTTTTGTCATCAGTAGTGTCATACCAAACTAATAAAAGAGTATGATTTACTCTCATTTCCTTCCAACTAAGAAAATTTTGTTGTGCACAGTATAAAATATTTCAGAAATCTTCAAAGAAAAGCAAAATATTTCAAGTGATTTTTCTTTAGCTCCATTATCTTCACCTGACTTTATTCCCGCCTGCTTTAAATCTCTGTACATTCTCGTCAGTTCTCCTTGAAATTCTCTAGTGATGACTCAATCAATTCAAATTTGAAATTTACCTTGACTCTTTCTACAAGTTCAAAGCTATTTATTTATCGTACTGCATTTTGGCTACATTCTTTTCTTATTTTCTAAAATAACCGCTTCCGTAGGATAAAATTTATCTCCCTACTGTGTTAATCAGGGGTTGCCAACTTTCTAGTCCCAAGATGAATGTTTTCAAAATTAAAGTGGGCAATTCTATATTCCTTGTCTCCTTGCAAGATGTCTTTCATGTGGGAAATATTATTAAATAGACAATATCTGTTTTAGGAAGCCTAAAACAGATTTCATATCTTCCTTTGTTTTGAACACCCCAGAAGAGCTACCCCTTTCCTCCTCCCTAAACTATGGTAAATCTATATTTTAGCTATTAGCCAACTGTATTGACTGATCCCTCTTAATGTTATTCACAAATAAATGAAGAAAACAGACATTTTCTATTAAATAAAAAACTAAAGGAAAATGTGAATTTCAGGAAATGTGTGCTATTGCAGGGAAGATATCTGGTGGGCTTAATAGATAAAACATCCATCCCAAAGGTAAAGACTAAAGTCTCTACCGAAAAAGTACAGATCTCCTTTAGGCCAACACTCTCTATAGTATAATAAACTGGGCTTGGTCATCACAAAAGATCTAGGTTCATTTCCAGGTTATCCACTTAAATGCATAACCTTAAGCTTGCCCTACTTTTTATGTAGATATTATTTCTCTCCTTCATAATTTCAGTTAACAATTAAATGAGATAATAAATATCATATGCTCAAGATTGTGTTACAATAAATGATGAATAAATAGCAGCCAATTTAAAGATACTAATAATGGAATAATAATGTGATGGTGATGATAATGGTAATTATGATGTAATTCTTCTTTTAATCACTCCCTATTCTCCTCCATTCCTATTTGTCTATAATCAGAGAATATGTTGCCTTGAATATCTGCACATTTAACTTTACTATAATTTCTATTACTCTATTTTATCTAAATTACTCATATCCTATTTTTTTCTTTTCTATTTTACTATCTTATTTATATTTACAGAGGCTCCATCAAATCTTTGGAGGAATCAGATAGTAATACAAAAGGTTATGTATATGTGCATATATATGTATGTGTGTGTATAAATGTGTATATATATAGAATATTTACACATATATATTTATATAAAATAGAATTACATGTAAATAAAATAGCATCAACTTGTAGGGTCACTGTTTTTATGCACTGGCGTAATATATAATATAATATAACAATATAATATAATAGATGTTTCCCTAATATATTAAATATGTATTTAATTTGTTATTTAACATGGTGTAATTACTAGATATTTTATTGCCCTTGAAAGCACAAGTCATTGAAAGCTTGTGTCTATTTTTCTGTCTTCTAAGTGGCCCATATACCTAACCTTTAGACGTAGATTATTATAAAAAATAGCTATTTTATAGACTCTTACAACCTTGTGACTGGAATATGTTAGAACACCCACTCCAATGTTTTACTCAATACAAGAGACATTTTTTAGAAAATTACCATTATTACAATACCCAGGCTTTCTTAACAAAAATTACAGTTTACTCCCTCAAGAAGCAGTCCCCAACTTTATTGTTCTGATTACTGAAAAATACTTCCACTTGTTAGGTATAAAATCTGCTTCCCTTGGACCAACCAATGTAAGGTATTAGTTCCGCTCTCTAGAGCTCCTCAGTACAAGTCTAATCCATCTTCCACATGACAGCCTTCACATATTTGAAGACAGCCTGCACTGCCCCGCTAAGTCCTTAATCTATATTTTCCTGTGGTTCAACTATATTTTTGTCAACTCCAATTATTCTTTCTCACCTTCCTATGAGGTTATTATTTGTCTTGCTTTGGTTTTAGTTTGTCAGTGCTTAGTTTCAAGACATTCTTTCCTTAAAATGATCAATCTTCAAATGAAAGGGTATAATATCAAATAGAAATTAAAAAACAGTTGAGAATAATTTTTTAAAATGCACTTCTGGGTGCTTCAGTTATCAGTTGTTGTGTCACAAACTTTATGGTGTAAACCAACAATCATTTTATTAAGTTTATGAATTCTGTGAGTGAGAAGTTCAGACAGATGCGTATAGTAGAAACGGCTCATTCTCTGCTTCGTGATTCCTGAAGCTTCCTTCATCTGGGAATATTGAAACAGCTGCGCTAACTCAAATGTGTAGGTCCTGAAATCATTTGCAGGTTTCTTCAGTAATGTGCTAGGTTGAGATTCCTTAAATGCTGACCTCAGCTGAGGCTGCAGACTGGCGCACCTACGTGTGATCTCTCTACATGGCTTGGGTTTCTCAGAGCCTGAGAAACAGTTCTGAAAGGGAGTGTGCAGAGAGAGCACTCAAAGAACAAGGTAGAAGCTGAACAGTTTCTTCTGTCCTAGCCTCAGAAGACACCTAGAGTCACTTTATCTATGTTCTCTTAACAAGTGAGTTTTTAAGTTAACTCAGCTACACACAGGTTTCAACCTTCAGTTAATGAAAAAACATAGAGGAAAACTTTAAGTAGATAAGCTGGTAACAGAAGTGCTTTGATAATGTTGAGCTATGTGCTAGTGATGAACCTTTGTTTAGAAAGCTAAGGAAGGAAATACTATATTAACATATCTCTTGCTGAAAAGCTTTAAAGCTTCAAATTTGTAACTTGTCCTAATAAAGTTGAGGTGTTACCTGTCTGTTTACCAAAGGAGACAAAGAGCTTTCTCCCTCAAATTTAAAAATTTTAAAACACTGTTAGAATTGTTGGCTTCCAATATATGAGTGTTTACAATAGAAATACTTGTCAGACTGTTTTAGAAAGACTTGTGGTTCACCCAAAGTTTTAAAAATATTTGGCACAGGAGTATAGTTTTCCTGATAATAGTCGGCCACTATGACCTGGCTGATATAGTATAAAAGACTTAGCATTTTTAAATAAGTTAGGATCATATCTAAAGACAATTTTTCTTGCAAAGAAAACTATAGTTTGAATTTACCCTAGGAAATAATCTAACAGTTGTCCTCTTAATCTACTTCTCAGTAGCACTCAGACTGACCAACGCCCCATACGGAAATATGTTATTAATTTAGCTTTGATGTCACCATATTTTACTGAGTGTATCAGATCTTTTAGTGTGTATATGTGTGTCGTGGTTTCAATGTATCCCCCAAAGTTTATGTGTTAAAAATGTAATTCTCAATGCAACAGTGTTGGAAGTTGGATCCTAATAAGAGATAATTAGGCCTGTAATCCCAGCACTTTGGGAAGCCAAGGTGGGTGGATCACGTGAGGTCAGGAGTTCCAGACCAGCCTGGCCAACATGGTGAAACCCCATCTCTACGAAAAAAAAAAAAATAT
Source organism: Rhinopithecus bieti (assembly GCF_001698545.2). Classification (NCBI taxonomy): domain Eukaryota; kingdom Metazoa; phylum Chordata; class Mammalia; order Primates; family Cercopithecidae; genus Rhinopithecus; species Rhinopithecus bieti. The sequence goes on from NW_016805390.1 coordinate 907,746, forward strand.
ACAAAAATTAGCCAGGCATGGTAGTGCATGCCTGTAGTCCCAGCTACTTGGGAGGCTGAGGCAGGAGAATCGCTTGAACTTGGGAAGTGGAGGCTTCAGTGAGCCAAGATCACACCACTGCACTCCAGCCTAGGCAAGAGAGCAAAACTCTGTGTCAAAAAAAAAAAAGATAATCAGGTCATGAGAGCTCTGCCTTCATAAATGTATTAATGTCATTATCAGGAGATTGGGTTAGTTATCACAAGATTGGACTTATTATAAAGGGGGTTTGGCACTCTCTTGCCCTCTCTTGCCATGTTGCCATGTGATGCCTTCCAATGTGGGATGATGCACCAACAATGCCCTCACCAGATGTGGCCCTTTGATCTGATGCTGAACTTCCCAGACTTCAGAATCATAAGCCAAATACACTTCTATTGTTTAAAAATTACCCAATCTCAGGTATTCTGCATATCAACATAAGATAGATTAATACAATATACACTTAACATATCAATATATTTTACCTTAATCTGTCAACCTAGTGTCTGTATCTTTAGAAGATTAAAGTGTACACATCCTAAAATTAAATGACCTAGGGTATAACTGGTTTATTAAAAGAGCTGGACTCAGTGAGTTCAAGAGTAAAGGAATTTCACTCACTCTCATCTTTATACTTTTAAACTGCTCTGTTGAATTGTTCTTCCTCATCCTTGTATAAAATGTTGAATAGATCTCAAAGTTTTTATAATCACATTCCAGTATTTAAAAGTCATCTCTGGTCTAATGACAAAACTTTATTGTATCATTTGATTCAAAGGCATTTTTTTTCCAGGCAGCTTTGACCTGAATACGTCAAAGAAACTTTCATGTACTTCATATCCAGCTTCTTTCTTCTGTTTGCTTTACCTCCTGCATTCTAGTTGATGATTATGTCTATTCTGACTTAGGGGAAAGAGGTAGGTTATAGGAAATAAGCATACTGTTATGTGGCCAGCATAACTGTAACATAACATCAGGACCACCTTTATGTCTAATGCTGACATAATAGCAGTTCTGCCTATCATATAATTTGGGAGTTCTCCAAGATAACTGTCTCTGGAGACAACATTTTCTGTAGTTCCCAGATGAAGATGAGGCTTCTGTTGATGAGACTTTTTGTTAGACTGTTCTTGTCTTGCCATAAACAAATATCTGAGGCTGAGTAATTTATAAGAAAAGGTTTAATTGGCTTATGGTTATACTGGCTGTATGGGAAGCATACAGCATACAACACTTCTATTGTTTAAAAATTACCCAATCTCAGGTATTCTGCATAGCAACATAAGATAGATTAATACAATATACACTTAACATATCAATATATTTTACCTTAATCTCTCAACCTAGTGTCTGTATCTTTAGAAGATTAAAGTGTACACATCCTAAAATTAAATAGTGCCAGCATCAATTTCTGGGTAGGCCTAAGGAAGCCTATAATCATGATGAAAGGTGAAGGGGGAGCAGGTATCTCACATGTCAGGAGCAGGAGTAAGTCAGGTGTTGGAGGTGCCCCACACTTTTTACAACCAGATCTTGTGTGTGAACTCAGAGCAAGAGCTCACTTATCACCAGGAGGATGGTGCCAAGCCATTCATGAGGGATTTTCCCCGTGGCCCAAATACCTCCCATTAGGCCCCACATTCAATGCTGGACACCACATTTCAACATTTACTCAAACTATCAGATTTTTATGACTTGGCCCTCCTCCAGTCTATAGCTTCTAGCTATCTACCCTATTGCTCCATTCTCTTTTGAGGTCACCTCATCCATGCTCCCTTCCCCAAGCTCCAACTTTGGCCCATAAGAAACTGCCTGGTAGGATTCTACAAGTGATCTCTATTTTCCATGCTCTAACTTTATGCCGCTACCACAGGTCATTCAAGCCTCTAGCCTTCTTCAGGTTTGAATTAGGAAACACTTCTTATGTCCCTAACAACCCCAAAGGTCACATAACTTCTCTAAATGGTTCCCTGATCTTCTCTTCACATGACTTCATGATGGGAGAGGAGTGCACAAAATATTAACAGCTTTCACTCCAAATAAATTCCCAATTTGTAGTTATTTTTACCATCACTCTCTTTTCCCCTCATGGGGAGTTGAGCCTGCAGTTGGATGAAGAACCAGTCTTACAACGTTCTGCTTATGATGTAGCACCTTGTCTTCTTGCCCATTGGAGCCACTGCCAAAAGCAAAGATATTCCAAAACAGTAGAAAAAGTTACCCTTCACCTTAGGTTACAAAAGGTCAACTCCTAAAGAGGCCTTAGGACCCATAGTTCAAATTCCATACCTTCATTGTGGCCAAAACACCAAAGCAAAACAAAACGAAAACTACGAAAGACTAAGAATCAATGTCCAACTTTGTTACTTCAGTGATAATTATAATACATTTTATTAACTTGGGGGAACACATTTTAATGGTAACATCTATATTAATTATTTCTTAAATTACTTACAGATACGTATTACTGGGATAGAAAACTGGATTGATATGCATACTTAAACATCTGGTGATACGTTTTGCCCAAATTTAAAATTAGTAATAGTAGGTTCACTTAAATCGACTGAAGATTGATTAAGGTGGAAGTTTGTATTCCTGAATTCTTTGGAGGCTTGCTGATTAAAGAAGTCACCTGCAAATGTGAATATCAAATTGGGTTATGACTTTCCTAACAACCTTCAATAACTTTCCTTTGCTTATGACAATAAATATAAACTTCCTAATTCAATGTCACAGGAGCTCCTTTTCTATATCCTTCCTGCTTTCTTCAATAAACTTTCCTCACACTACCTCCTCGCTCCATCTTTCTGCTAATACATATATATATATATATATAATATATATATATAGTATTCCCCATCATTTGTTCAAAATCATGCCACATTCTAACTTGCTTCATGCTTCAGATTATTGTTGCTTGGTACAATATTTTCTTGGAATTTTAAAAATAATGTTTATTGCCATAGGTTATTGAGGAACAGGTAGTGTTTGGTTACATTGGTAAGTTCTTTAGTGGTGATTTGTGAGATTTTGGTGCATCCATCACCCAAGCAGTGTACACTGACCACTATTTGTAGTCTTTTATCTCTCACCCCACTCACCCCATTCCCACCTTTCTCCCCTGTTTTTTGTTGACTTTCTGTCTTAATGACCTGTCTAATGCTGTCAGTGGAGTACTGAAATCTCCCACTGTTATTGTGTTGCTGTATATCTCATTTCTTAGGTCTATCAATAATTGTTTTATAAATTTGGGAACTCCAGTGTTAGATGCATATATGTTTAGCACTGTGAAGGCCTTTTATTATTATTTAATATTTCTTTTTGTTGTTTAACTGTTGTTGCTTTAAAGTTTGTTTTGTCTGATATAAGAATAGCTACTCCTGCCCACTTTTGGTGTCAATTTGCATGAAATGTCTTTTTCCACCCTTTTACCTTAAGTTTATGTGAGTCCTTATGTCTTAGGTGAGTCTCTTGAAGACAGTAGGCAGTTGGTTGGTGAGTTCTTATCCATTCTGCAGTTCTGTATCTTTTAATATTTAGGCCATTCAATGTTAGTATTGAGCTGTGAGGTACCATTCCATTCATTGTGCTATTTGTTACTGTATACCTTGGGGTTTTGTTTTTTGTTTGTGTTTTTTAAATTGTATTTTTGTTTTATGGGTTCTATGAGATTTGTGCTTTACAGAGGTTCTGTTTCTATGTGTTTCCAGAATTTGTTTCAAGATTTAGAGCTCCTTTTAGTAGTACTTGTAGTGGTGGCTTGGCAGTGGCAAATTCAGCATTTGTTTGTTCAAAAATGACTGTATCTTTCCTTCATATATGAAGTCTAGTTTTGCTTGATACAAAATTCTTGACTGATACTTGTTTTGTTTGAGGAGGCTGAAGATAGGGTCCCAATCCATTCTAGCTTGTATGGTGTTTGCTGAGAAATCTGCTGCTAATCTGATAGGTTTTCCTTTATAGGTGACCTGATGCTTTTGTCTCACAGCTTTTAAGATTCTTTCCTTCATCTTAACTTTAGATAACATGATGACAATGTGCCTAGGCAATGATCTTTTTGCAATGAATTTCCCAGGTGTTCTTTGTGCTTCTTGTATTTCTGTGTCTATGTCTGTAGCAAGGCTGGGGGGAAGTTTTCCTCAATTATTCCTCAAAATATGTTTTCCAAACTTTTAGATTTCTCTTCTTCTTCAGGAATGCCGATTATTCTTAGGCTTAGTGAGTTTATGCCCTTTGTCTTCAGTTACCACGTGGGTAGGGAAGGACCATTGGGTGGGGGCAGGACTAGGTGTGTCTGAGCTCAGACTCTCCTTGGGTGGGTCTTGGTGCAGTGCTCTGGGGGATGGGGGTAAAGTTCCCAGGTCAATGGTGTTATGTGCCTAGAAGAATTATAGCTGTCTCTACTGTGTCATCCAGGTGGTAAGGAAAGTGGGGGCAAGTTGGCAGTCACAGGCTTCACCTAGCTCACATGGAATTTGAAAAGCCAGTCTCACTCCCACCATGCCCTCCCCACCAATACACTGAGTCTGTTTCCAGGCAGTGGGCAAGCAGGACTGAGAACGTGCCCCAGTCTACCCACCTTTCAGCTGAGAAAGCAGATATGACTTTCCTTCCCCAGCCTGTGGAGTCTGTGTATCAGATTCACACCCTTACCTGAGTTCTGGCCAGGAGACTTCAAACTGTTACAAAGTTCATTGAGACATTTCCTTCTCCCTGTGGCCTTTTCTCAGTGCCTTTGTTCACCCTCCCAAAGGACCCCTGTGAGGCCAGGTAGAAATAGTTTGCTAGGGGACCCAGAGAGCTCACAGAGCTCTTCCTGTTTCTTCTTCTACCCCTGTATTTCACTCCACTCTCTCAATTGACTCAGCTCCCAGTAAGTGAGAATCTTCTCCTGTAATCTAGACCTTCATTTTCCCCACTGGGGGTGTGTGTTAGAGGGCAGATAATCTCCCTTTCTTACTTCCACAGTTTGGGCACTCATAGTATTTGGCGTGTCTTCCGGGTCCTGCAGGATCAATCTGCTTCCTTCAGAGGGTCTGTGGGTCCTCTTGAGTTTCCTGATTTATTCCAACTGTTGTTTTGGAGCAAAAATTCATGATGCGAGACTCCACACACTGCTGTGTCTGTCTGAGTTGGAGCTGCAATCTAGTCCTGCCTCCCATCCGCCATGATCCCTAATCTTTGTATTCTTTGACTGTGAGAAACTCATCACACAAAATAGTTCTCCCAGATGTTTTCTTCCTCGAATTCCTCCAGTAAATTTTTGTCTTTTTCTTCTTTGAAAGTCCTGTGCCAATAATTGAATGAACTTATTTTGAATTTGCTTTGGCAAATTGCAGATATGTATCTGCAGATTCACCTCAACTGGATTTTAAATTATTTAATCTTAAAACTTTTGGGGGTTCAAGTTTTAGTGCCTAACATAGGGTTCTATATACAGATAGCAGGCTAGCAGGCTACCAATGCATTATGTTGGTGATAATTTATTATGTAAACAAACAGAAAACACTACCATACAGTGGAGCACTTACATTTCACCAAAGAAAAATAGAGTGCTTTGACTTGCTGATATTATGTGGTAGCATGCCATGCCTTGATTTGGTTCTCTCTGTTTATGTATACTTCTAATAGAGTTCAGATGCATCTACAAAGATATGAACTGATTTTTTGTTGCTTTGGAAAGGTGTTTAAAAATATTTTAATCAAAGGTCATGTATATTTAAATATATATATACATATACATACACACATATACATATTCATATGTGAGACGAGTTTGATATGTGTATGTGATATATGAAATACATATATATTTTTCTATGTGAGTACATATGTGTATAGATAGAGACTATGGAGATTGTGACACTGGGCACAATACTTTGCCTCTTCCCATCAAAAAGTGGAGTCTTTCTCCACCCACTTGGATCTGGGCTGGTGTTTAACATGCTCAGGCCAAGGTGATAGTGGCAAGCATGGTGCAAATAGGCTTGAAAACCACTTTCACTTTAAGAGTCTGTCACTTCTGGAAATCCTCTCCTATCATACAAAGAAGCTTCAGCTAGCCTACTGAAGAGTAAAACCACATGAAACAGAAACAGGTCTAATTCACTGGAGGCTCTAAAACCAACCAGGCTGTGAATCACCAGTAGTATAAGTGAAGACATTCCAGACAACTGTGCCCCAGTCATGCCACCAACTGACTGCAACAATCAGCTAAGGCAGTCCCGATCTGAAGAGCTGCTGAGTTTACTTACTATGGACTAAGTAAATGGTTGCTACTTAGCCTCTAAGTTTTGGGGTAGCTCATCATATCCTAAAATAGCGGTTAGATATTGATATGGTTTGGCTGTGTTCTCACACAAATCTCACCTTGAATTGTAGCTCTTATAATTCCCACATGTTGTGCGAGGGACTGGTGGGAGGTAATTGAATCACGGTGGCAGTTTCCCCCGTACTGTTCTCGTGTTAGTGAATAAGTGTCAGGAGATCTGATGGTTTTACATTGAATTTCCTCTTTCACTTGGCTCTCATTCTCTCTTGCCTGCTGCCATGTAAACCAGGCCTTTCCCCTTTTCATCATGATGTGAGGCCTCCCCAGCCATGTGGAACTGTGAGTTCATTAAACCTCTTTTTCTTTATAAATTACCCAGTCTTGGGTATGCCTTTATCAAGAGCATGAGAACAGACTAACACAGACATAATCATCAATTGATTGTGACTATAAAAATGAAGTTGAGGCAGGCATGGTGGCTCACATCTATAATCCCAACACTTTGGGAGTCAGAAGCTGGAGAAACGCTTGACTCCAGGAGTTCAAGACAAACCTGGGCAATATAGGGAGAACTTGTTTCTACAAAAAGTATTAAAAGTCAGCTGAGTGCAGTGGCATTTTCCTGTAGTCACAGCTACATGGGGGGCTAAGATGGAAAGATCACTTGAATCTTAGAGTTCGAGTTTACATTAAGCAATGATCACACCACTGCACTCGGCCTGGGCAATAGAGTGAGAACTTATCTCAAAAATACATAAATAACTAAATACGGTTTATTTGTGAATATATATATAAAACATCTATATATCAATTGTGTATATATATAATATATATTATATATA
>NW_016805390.1:915213-943149 GCF_001698545.2 Rhinopithecus bieti
ATAGATATTTTATATAGATATATACATATATATATATTAATTCAAAAGAATTTACCGTGATCTGAATCATGTTAAATGTGAATATCCCCTAATGCCTTCCTTATAAAATTGCCCGTGGATTTTTGTGGGTAGGTATATTGAGAGTTTAGAGGATTACATACAGAATAGCAGTAAGATTGGAAGCAGATAATTGCAGGCCTGCAAATAACTACTACCAGCAAAAAAAAAAAAAAAAAAAGATTAAGCCAATAGAGGAAAGGAAAGCAAGAGTGAGAGCCCAGGGAGTAACCTCATTCCTGTTTCACATTCATTTTAGCAACTACATCTTCCAACAAAATGAGTTTAATGTGATAGATAAATAAAATATTTTACTTGGAAAATATGATTTGAATTTTGTAACATGTCAATGCTAATTGCACATTTTAACTTTTGTATAAAGACGAAATTAAAAACCCAAGATGCCTATCCACAAAGTTACAGCACATTTAGATCAAGTAAAATATTGCAATGTATTTCTCGTGAATTTTTGTTCCAAGCATCTGATTTTGTCCTTAAATTATGTAAGAATTTCAAGCTTAGGCAGTTGTATGTATATATATGCAAATAAAAAATAAAATATCATACATTTATTTGACCTCTATTATGAATCACTTGTTTTTCCTCATGTTATTTTATGCAAAGAGCCACCAATGAACTAGAAAGAGGATATGATAAGAGGCACCAGCTTCAGAGAGTGTACCAATGCCTAAGAAAAGTAATATAGTGGTAGCTAATCTTCCTGGCCTTCCTCTAATTGCTTTCTTTCTTTCTTTTTTTTTTTTTTTTTTTTTTTTTGAGATGGAGTCTTGCTCTGTCACCCAGGTTGGAGTGCAGAGGAGTAATCTTGGCTCACTACAACCTCCACCTCCTGGTTCAAGTGATTCTCCTGCCTCAGCCTCCCAAGTAACTGTGATTACCAGGCGTGTACTACCACGTCCGGCTAATTTTTACATTTTTAGTAAAGACAGGGTTTCACCATGTTGGCCTTGCTGGACTCGAACTCCTGACCTCAGGTGATCCACCCCCATCAGCCTCCCAAAGTGCTGGGATTACAGGCATGAGCCACTGCGCCTGTTCCCTCTGATTGCTTTGAATATATATTATTATTTCTTGAAGCTTCACAGCAATCCAGCAAAGTAGGTAGTATTATCATACATCATGAAACTGAGACAGAGAAAGATCTTATGGTCACTAGATAATAAGTGGATAGAGTAGAGGTTTGAATCCTGACTCTCTGTTCTCTTCATATAAATGCCTGAATTTCTGTACCTGCTGGAGGAATTGAACTGGGAATTATTTATTTAGGGTCAAATAGTAGGGGAGCTTAGAGAATAATGACTTGATTCCTCAAATGAACAGTTAAGAGCAATAGAGCCAGATATAGGTCTCAGTTTCCCATCATGCTGGCCTCTGGAAATTTAAATAAAGCAAGCCAAAAAGGTAAAAAATATCAAAAGTTGAAAATTCCTCTAACTTATTTCTCAATTTTGAAGGTGGTAGGCAGCAGCCAAAACATACCAACCATCTACAGTGAGACCCTTACCACAACAATTCTGTGAAAAAGGTATGGATGTTCCTACTTCACAGAAAAGGAAATAAAAGCTCAGAGGAGTAAAAGAATTTTCTGCATATCACCTGTTGGTAAGTAAATTTTCTTATTCCAGCTGCATTATTTCTTCCCTTAATGTTATCTGTCTATAGTCTGTGCATACGGACCAATTAAAGAACTCACACAACAGTGGCCCATTCAGCAAGTCCCAAAACTCCACCTACCCACACTTTTCCCCACTCAGTTTAGAGGGGGATATGTATCTGAAATACACCTCACATGTTTTCATGATTTAACTGTAACCACAAGGAAAAATACAAGGTATGGCATTCATGTAGTTTATTGATAAGTAAATTACAGGGGTTTAATTTTCCCTTCTTCTTGTATAGATTAAGTTACTTGCCTTCAAGCAATATCACTCCTAATTATAGGAGTGATCAGATTAAATTCCTAGATATTAGTGCTGAAAATTGACTTTCCTTCTTGGCAATCACTGGAGTTCATATAACTTATTTGGTACTAATTCTCTAGTGCTTCTTGAAAATGACCTCTAGTGCTTAGTATAAATTAATTTTGTAAAATGCTTTCACATTTGGAGAATAGGGATAGGCCTTTAGGTCAAGGATATAAGAAAATTAAATTTTAACATTTAAGACTTCCATTTCTTCCTGTGGTTATTTGAACTTCTGTAATTTTGTGAATAAGGGCTTCATGGTATTTTGTTCTTTTATGTGTTTTACTTTAAAAGTGGTTTAAGTAGGGAAAGTAAAAAAAAAAAAAAAAAAAGGCATTAAGGCTGAATTAAAGGAATGTTTCAAGTAATGAAGCATAGTGGCACTTACTTCACAATAGCAATGGCGGGAGTTTTGTGTGCACAAGTCTACAATGCAATCACCAGAGATGTAATGAGCAAATGCCCCTAAAAACGTGTAAGAATTAACCAAAATGTAAAGCAGTATTCGAAAAGTAACATACGTTAGATACTAAGTAAGTGAAACAAGAAGACAGAGGAAAGAAAGATACAGTATTACCCAAAGGGATTTGTGGAAGGAGAATTTAAATTGAGTCAAAGAATGGATTGGATGGCATGGAGGAAAAATTCAGGTAGCGAGAAGAGCATCAATAAGTCATAAATACTATAGAGTTCTTAGAACAGTGGCGTGGTTATATCTAAATTGAGATTTCTCAACAAATTTCTTTCAACAAACTGCCAAATCTAGGAAATGGAATTGCCATAAGTATTGATATGCCTTGCCTGGAAATCATGATGGAGGTCTTGAAATTTATACATCCATCAAAAACCAGAAGATGGAAAATATCACCATTGCTTTCAATATGAAATTTGGGAGATTGGGGGTAGTTAAAACTCTTTTATGCTAATTGTATTTTGACACCTGACACTTAACAGTTGATAGTTTTATAATTTGAATAGGTCTAGGAGGAACTGAAGTTTATAGTTAATCTAATTTTAAAGACAAATTTTAAGCAAAAAATGAAAACAAAATGCAGGGATGATAGATGAGGCTATGTTTTAAAATGTTAAGGAAAATTTCAGATAACCATTTAATCAAAAGCTAATGTGATCACTGTCATTAGTCTTTTTCATTCATTAATGTGTCATATAAAATGAATTAAAAGCTGTTTACTTAAGTTACAAATACATCTTTTTAAAATTTTATGATTCAAATAACACATTTCTTCATCTTAGTCATCTGATATTTAGTCTGAATGAGAGAGACTTGTTTAGCATGTTCTCTTTTATAACTGTTTGACAGCTAATTTTTTGAATAGTAGTGTAGGAAAATTACTTTTTTCACCTCTTTCTATTTTAATGACAGTATCACCTAGTACTAATAGTTATAAGATAAAACAATATAATTTTAATGTGTTTAGATTATATATATTATATATAACAATTGCAGTGCAAATTAGTATGGGTGAGGTGCTTAATTCAACATCAACTGTATAACTAGGTTACGAGAGCACCATGCCTACTCAGTAGTGAAAGCACATCTGAAATATATATATAAAAAAAAAACCTCGCACCCCTGTAAAGATGTGGAATACAGTTACGCCTTGATTAATGATGGAGCTACATTCTGAGAAATGTGTCATAAGGCGATTTCATTGTTATGCAACATCATAGAGCGTACTTGCATAAACCTAAATGGTAGAGCCTACTGCACACCTAGGTGATATAGTATAGCCTGCTGCATCTAGGCTACAAATCTGTACAGTATGTTACTCTCCTGAATACCGTACGCAATTGTAACACACTAGTCTTTGTGTATCTAAACATATCTAAATAGAGAAAAGGTTCAGCCAAAATATGGCATAAAAGTTTAAAAAATAGTACACCTGTATAGAGCACTTACCATGTATAGAGCTTTCAGGACTGGAAGTTGCCCTGGGGAATCAGTGAGTGAGTGGTGAGTGAATGTGAAGGCCGAGGACGTTATTGTCTGCTACTATAGACCTTATAAAAACCGTACACTGAGGCTATACTAAATTTATACAAATATTTTTCTTTCTTCAATAATGAATTAACTTTAGCTGGCTGCAACTTTTTACTTTGCAAACTTTTAAATTGTTTTATACTTTTTGATTCTTCTGTAATAGCACAGAGCTTAGTACACAGATACATACATTTTACAGTTACACATTTTGTTTTTTATATCCTTATTTTATAAGCTTTCTCCATTTTTAAATTATTTTATTTCATTTTATTTTTTAAACATTTTGTTAAAGCTATGACACAAGCACACACATTAGCCTAGGCCTACACAAGGACAGAATTATCAAGACATCACTACAAGACAGGAATTTTTCAGCTCCATTATAATCCTCTGGGACCACTACTGTATATGTGGTCCACTGGTGACCAAAATGTTGTTATGCAACTAATGACTATATTTTCACCACCCAAGAAATATTCCTTTTGCAACTCCTAAGACAAACCTTTCCTCTTCTCCACTACCAAACCCATTAGTCACTGTTGTTATTTCTTTCCCTATAATCTTTTGCTGTTCTAGAGCTTGATTTAAATGAGATAAAAAAGTATATAATATTTTATGTCTGATTTCTCTTTCCTAAAACAGTTTTTTAGGTTGATCCACATTGTTGCTTGTATCTGTAATTTGTCCCTTTTGATTGTGGAATATTATTCCACTGTGTAAATAAATTATAATATTTTAACTTATTTTCCTGTTTATAGACATTTTGGTTGTTTTCATTTCCTGGTTATTACGAATAAAGCAGAAGTTGAATATTTGGGTATAACATGTTTTTATAGACATAAATTTCTATATCTTGGAGAATATAAAAAATATAATTGCCAGTTAATAGCATTAGTGCAATTATTCATTTCTATTAGAATGTCCATCAATGATAGACTGGATTAAGAAAATATGGCACATATACACCATGGAATACTATGCAGCCACAAAAAAGGATGAGTTCATGTCCTTTGTAGGGACATGGATGAAGCTGGAAACCATCATTCTCAGCAAACTATCACAAGAACAGAAACCAAAAACCACGTGTTCTCACTCATAGGTGGGAATTGAACAATGAGAACACTTGGACACAAGAAGAGGAACACACACCGGAGCCTGTCGTGGGGGGGTGGGGGAGGGATAGCATTAGGAGATATACCTATTGTAAATGACGAGTTAATGGGTGCAGCACACCAACATGGCACAATATGCATATGTAACAAACCTGCACGTTGTGCACATGTACCCTAGAACTTAAAGTATAATAAAAAAAAAATGCCAAACTAAATTCTGATGGTTTTCTACAAATCATTTTTATAATTCTAGTGATGTTCAGATTGCCCCACATATTTGCTAATATTTGGTATTGTCAATCCTTTTTATTTTAGATATTCTAATAGTTGTGTAGTATTATCTCACTGTAATTTTAGTTTTCATTTCCTTGATAGTGATACTGAGTATTCACTAAATCATTAGCCATCTGTGTATTGTTTCATGAAATGCCTATTTAATACTTTTTCCCATTGTTTATTGTGCAATTTGTTTTCTTAGTATTTATTTGCAAGAGTTTTTAATACAATCTGAATACAGCTTCTTTGTCAGCTATATGTATTATGAATATCTTAATCTATTCAGTGCTTGCATATTCACTTTGCTAAAGAGGTATTTTCAGTAGACTTTGTTTCTAGAGCATTTTTAGTTTGACAGAAAGTAGAGAGTTACTGTATACTCATTCTCCCACATATATATTTTGCCCTATTATAAATATCATATATTTGTGTGGTACACTTATACAATTGATGTATGTATTGAGTCTGATAAATTATTTTTAATGAAAAATAGTTTATATTAGGGTGCACTAGTTATGATATACAGTTCTATGGGTTTTAAAAAATGGATAATATGATGTATTCCACATTATAATATCATTAAGAATAGCTTCACCACCCCAAAAATGCTCTGCGTTCTATGTATTCATTCCTCTCCACTTCACTGTCCCTGAACTGTTGGTCGCCACTGATATTTTTACTGCTCTATAGTTGTATCTACCCTAGAATGTTATACACTTTATATTGAAAAATATGTAGCCTCTTCAGAAAGGATTCTTTCACTTAGTGATATATATTTAATCTTGTACTTTTATGACGTTTTTGTCCCTGAATTCTACTTAATTATATGAATGTAACTCAGCTTATTTATTCATTCACCTATTGAAAGACATCTTGGTTGCTTGCAATTGTGGAAATTATGAATAAGCTTGCTAAAAATATTTGTGTGTGGGTTTTTGTGAGAACATAAGTTTTCAACTCATTTGGGTAAATACCTAGGAGTGTGATTGCTGAATCATATGGTAAGCCTATGTTTAACTCTGTAAGGAATTGCCAAGCTGTGTTCCAAAGAGGCTCTAATCATTTTGCATTTCCACAACAACAAATGAAAGTTTCTATTGTTCCACACCCTCACCAGCATTCGCTGTTTGCAGTATTCCAGCTTTTGGCCATTTTAACAGGTGTGTAGTGGTATCTCGTTGTTTTAATTTGAAATTTCATAATGACCTACGGTGTTGTGCTCCTTTTATATGGTTATTTACCATCTGTATGTCTTCTTTGGTGAGCCATCTTTTGTGAGCTTTGGCCTATTTCTTAAGTTGGGTTGTTGGCTTTCTTATTGTTGTGGTAAGAATTTCTTGTGTATTTTGGAAAACAGTCCTTTACTATGTATGTGTTTTGTAGTTATTTTATCATAGTCTGTGCCTTGTTTCTTTATTCACTTACCATTGTCCCCTGTAGAGCAGGAGTTTTAAATTTAATGAAGTCCAACTCATTAACTTTTCCTTTAATATGTTGCATCTAAAAGCTCACTGCCAAACCCAAGGTCACCTAGGTTTTCTCCTGTGTTATCTTTTAGGAGTGTGATAGTTTTGTGATTCAAATTGAGTAAATTTTTGTAAAAAGTGTAAGGTTCATGTCTACATTGTGATTTTGCTTTTGTTTTTGTTTTTTGTGGGGTGACTTTCTTTTTTGACTTCTGGATGTCTAGTTGTGCCAACATCATTTATTTGTTAAAATAGATCATCCTTACTCCATTGAATTGTCTTTTCTTCTTTAGCAAGTATCGGTTGACTATATCTGCATGTATCTCCTTCTGAACTCTCTATTCTGTTCCATTGATCCATTTTTCTGTTCTTTCACCAATAAAAGATAATGTTGACTACCCCAGCTTTATAGTGAGGCTTGAAGTCAGGTACTCCTACTTTCTTCTTCTTCAACACTGTGCTGCCTATTTGGGTCTTTTCCTTGAGCATATATATTTCAGAATCAATTTATTGATCTATGATTTTGAGTGCCATTCAGTGACATATAGATCAAGTTGGAAAAATTGACATCTTACCAATATTGAATCTTTATGAACATAGAATCTCTTTCTATTTATTTAGATCTATAATTTCCTTCATCAGAGTATTGTAGTTTAGCTCACATAGATCTTATACAGATATTGTTAGGCTTATACCTAAGCATTTTATTTTATTCTTAGTGATAATATAAATTTTGGCATGCTTTTTATTTCAAGTTATAATTGTTCATTGCTGATACAATGGCACATGAGTGACTTTTGTATATTAACTTTTTTTTTTTGCAAATTTACTATAATTGCTTAGTACTTTGGGGATATCTTTGTTTATTATTTGAGATTTCTACATAGAAAACAATCTCTTATGTGAACAAAAGCAGCTTTACTTTTTTACTCCCAATCCGTGTTTCTTTTCTTGTCTTTTCTTCTTTTCTTTCCTCTATTCTTTTCTTTTTTCTTTTCTTTTCTTTTCTTTTCTTTTCTTTCTCTTCTCTTCTCTTATCTTCTTTCTTTTCATTTCTTTTCTTTTCTTGATTAATTACATTAGCTGTGAGTTCCAGTACAATTTTGTATTGGAAGAGTGAAAGGTGATATCATTGCCTTGTTCTCAAACTTAGAGGAAGAGCTTCTACATTCTCATTATTAAGACTGGTGTTTGCTCTAATGTTTTGTGTACACACTTTTTATCAAGTTGAGGAAACTTTCCTCTATTCCCAGATTGCTGAGAGATTTTACAGAGAATGAGTGGTACATTTTGTTACATGCTCTGTTTATTATTGATATGATTATGTGACTTTTTAACTTATTGATGTGGCAGACTACATTAATTGATTTTAAACTGTTGAATAAGCTTTGTTTATTTTGAAGAAATCCCACCTGATTGTGATGTATAATATGCAATTTTTATATATTTACATATTGTATCTTAACTTTTAGTTTCAGGCATACTTGTGCAGGTTTGTTACATAGGTAAGTTGCATGTCACTGGTGTTTAATGTACAGATTATTTCATCACCCAGGTAATAAGCATATCGTACCCAATAGGTAGTTTTTCGATTCTCATCCTCCTCTCACCCTCCACACTTAAATAGGCTCCAGTATCTTTGTGTCCATGTGTACTCAACATTTAGCTTCACTTGTAAGTGGGAACATGTGGTAATTCTCTTTCTGCATTAATTTGCTTAGGATAATTACATCCAGCACCATCCATGTTGCTGCAAAGGACATGATTTCATTTTGTTTTTTTATGGCTACATAATATTCTATGGTGTATAGTACCACATTTGCATTATCCAGTCTACTGTTTATGGGCATTTAGGTTGATTCCATGTTTTTGCTATTGAGAATAGTGCTGTGATGAACATAGGCATGTGTATGTCTCTATAATAGAATAATTTGCATTCCTTTGGTATGCCAAATAATGGGATTACTGGGTCAAATGGTAGTACTTAAGTTCTTTGAGAAGTAAGCAAACAGCTTTTCCCAATGGCTAAACTAACTTACATTTCCAACAGTAGTTTATAAGTATTCAGTTTGCATCCTAGGGAAAAAAGCCTACTTGATTGTGGTGGATTAGCTTTTTGATACACTGATGAATTGGGTTTACTAGCATTTTTTGAGGAATTTTGCATCAATTTTCATCAAGGATATTGGCCTAAAGTTTTCTTTTTTGTTGAGTCTCTACCAGGTTTTGGTATCATGGAATGAGTTAGGGAGGAGTCCCTCCTCCTCAACATTTTGGAATAGTTTCAGTAGGAATGGTACCAACTCGTCTTTGTATGTCTAGTAGGATTCAGCTGTGAATCCATCTGGTCCTTGGCTTTTTCTGGCTGGTATTTTTTTTTTTTTTTTTAATACTGATTCAATTACAGAACTCATTATTTGTCAGTTCAGGTATTTAATTTTTTTCTTGTGCAATCTTGGGAGGTTGAATGTTTTCAGGAATTTATCCATTCCTTGTAGGTTTTCTATTTTGTGTGCAGAGAGGTGTTCACAGTGATTTCTGAGGTTTTATTGTATTTCTAATAGGCGGTTATAAAGTTCCCTTTTTCATTTCTGATTGTGTTTGTTTGGATCTTCTCTCTTTTTGTTTCATTATTAGTTTAGCTAGTGGTCCATCGATTTTATTTATACTTTCAAGGAACCAACTCATGTATTCATTAATATTTTGTATTTTTTTCACATATCTTTTTTATTCAGTTCCATTCTGATTTTGGTTATTTCTTTTCTTCTGCTAGCTTTTGGGTTGGTTTGCTCTTGTTTCTATAGTTCCTCTAGATTTAGTGTTAGCTTGTTGAGATCGTTCTAACCTTTTTGTCTACGTTTTTAGTACTATTAGCTTTCTTCTTAGCATTTCTTCAGCTGTGTCCTAGAGATTCTGGTATGCTGTATCTTTGTTTTCATTAGTTACAAAAAACTTCTTGATTTCTGCATTAATTTCTTTGTTTACCTCAAAGTCATTTGGGATCAGGTTGTTGAATTTCCATGTCATTATATGACTTTGAGCAATCTTCTTGTTACTGATTTTCATTTTTATAGTGCTGTGATCTGAGAGTGTGATTGATATGGTTCCATTGTCTTTTATTTTAATTTGCTGAGTATCATTTTGTGGCCAATTGTGTGGTCAATTTTAGAGTATGTACCATGTGCAGATATGAGGAATATATGTTCTATTGTTTTTGGATGGAGAATTCTGTAGATGCCAGTTATATCCACTTGGTTTAGTGTTAAGTTCAGGTCTCAAATATCTTGGTAGTTTTCTGCCTTGGTAATGTGTCTAAGGCCATCAGTGGGGTGTTAAAATCTCCTACTTTTATTGTATGGTTATATAAGTCTCTTAGTATGTCATTAATAATTTTTTATGAATTTTGTTATGAATACAGGTGCTTCTCTCTTGTGTGCATATATATTTAGGAGAGTTAGGTCTTCTTGTTGAATTGAACCCATTACCGTTATTCAGTGCCCTTCTTTGTTTCTTTTCATTGTTGGTGGCTTAAAGTCTGTTTTGTCTGAAATTAGACTAATAACCTCTCTTTTTTCTGTTTTATATTTGCTTGGTAGGTTTTTCTGTATCCCTTTACTTTGAACCTATGGATGTCATTACTTGTAAGATAGGTCTCCTTAAGACATCATACAGTTGGATTTTGCTTGTTTATCAAACTTGCCACTCTTGTCAATGTGCCTTTTAACTGGGGACACTTAGCCCATATATATTCAAGGTTAATATTGATATGTGCAGATTTTGTCCTGTCACCATGTTGTTAGCTTATTATTATCCAGACTTGAATGTGTAGTGTTTTCTAGTGCCAATGTCTAGGTACATTACTGTGTTTTTGTGGTGGCCAGTATTGGTCTCAGCTTTCCATATTTATCACTTCCTTAAAGACTTTGTGTAAATTATGTCTGGTGGTAATGAATTCCCTTAGCATTTGCTTGTCTAAAAATAATATTATTTATCCTTTGCTTATGAAAGTTAGTTTGGCTGGATATGAAATTCGTGTTTGGATTTCTTTTCTTTGGGAATGCTGAATATCAGGTCCCCAGTCTCTTCTGGCTTGCTGATACACGATTAGCCTGATGGGGTTTCCTTCATAGGTGACCTGCCTCTTCTCTTTAGCTGCCTTTAACATTTTTTTTTTTTTCATTTTGATTTTGGAGAATCTGATGACTATGTGTCGAATAGTCATCTGCCATGGTATCTTGCAGGAGTTGTCTCCTTTTTCTGAATTTGAATGTTGTCCTGTCTAGTAAGGCTGGAGAAATTTTCAAGGATGATGTCCTCAAATGTGTTTCCCAAGTTGCTTGCTTTCTCTCTCTCTCTTTCAGGGATGCCAGTGGGTTATCAGTGGGTTATAGATTTGGTCTCTTTACATAATCTTATATTTCTCAGAGGTTTTGTTCATTTTTATTATCTTTTCTTATTTTTGTCAGTGATTTTATTCAAAGAACTCATCTTTGAGCTCTGAGGTTATTTTGTCAGTTTGGTCTATTCTGATGTGAATACTTGCCTATTTATTATAAAATTTTGAATGACTTTTCGACTCTATCAGATCAATTTGGATCTTTCTTCAAATGGCCATTTTGTCTTTCAGTACTTTTATTGTTTTATTACATTCCTTAAATTCTTTGGATTGGTTTTAAACTTTCTTCTGAATTTTAATGAATTTTATTCCTATCCATATTCTGAATCCTATGTCTGTCATTTTAGTTATTTTGACCTGGTTAAGTGTCACTTGGGAACTATTTTGGTCCTTTGGAGGTATGAAGACAGTCTGACTTTTCGAGTTGCCAGAATTTTGCACTTGTTCTTTCTCATCTGGTGTAGGCCGATGTTCCTTTAGTCTTTGAAGTTGGTTTCATTTGGATGGGTTTTTTTGCTTTAATCTTCTTTGATATCCTTGGGGGTTTGATTGTGGTATAAGGTGGGTTTGGTAGACTGTCTTTGTTTCGAAACCAGTGGCTTCTGCAGACATAAACTTGCAGGAAAGCTTCAACAACAAATACAATGAATTGCTTGAGGCTGAGTGTGGAACAGCATGAGAGAGAGAATACGTTTGGACTGCAGTCTTAAAGGCATCCACATGTTCATGGGCATCAGGTCAAGACACAGATTTTCATGATGAAGATCTGAGAAAGATGCTGTAGTCTCTCATGATGTTGGTGATTGCATTTCTATATAACTGACTCTAAATGAGTCTTAGTGCTTTGGAAAGCATGATTCATCTCCACATCCCAGAGCCCAGTTCAGTATCTGCAACCCAGACTATAATTATTTTTATATATTTTAGGATTCAGTTTGTTTACTTTTTGTCAACAAACTTTGAATCTAAATTTATATGAGGTATTGGTCTATAGTTTTCCTTTCTTGTAATGTTTTGTTTTATTTGGTATTACAGTAATGGTGGCCTTATAGAATTGGTGAGGACGTGTTCCTCTGCTCATATTTTCTGGAACAGATTGTAATCAATTGATATTATTTCTTTCTGAAATAATTTATAGACTTCATCAGAGGAAACATCTGTGCCTGATTCTCTCTATTCTGGAAAGTTATTGATTATTGATTCAATTACTTTAGTAGATAAATACCTATTTATATTATAGATTTCTTCTTTTGAGAGCTTTGGTAGTGTCTTTTGAGGAATTGCTCTATTTCAATTAAATTATCAATTATTGGACATGGAGTTATTAATAATGCTTTTTCATTTTCTTTTTAACGTTCATGGGATCAATTGCAGTTGTTATTTCATTGCCAATATTAGTAATTTGAATCTTCTCTCTTTGTTTCTTAATATGATTAGGGCTTTTCAATTTTAGAGATCTAGTCAGAAAACTAAATTTTGTTTCATTGATTTTTTTTTCTATTTTCTGTTTTGCTTTTATTTATTTTGTTCCGACTTTTATTACTTATTTTCTTCTGTTTAGCTATAATTTGCTTTAATTTTTAATTATCTTGTGGTGGAAACTTAAGTTACTAATTTTACATCTTCCTGATATTTTAATACACACATTCAATGGTATACATTTCTTTCTAATCACTCATTTGACTTGGTTCTATATTTCATTTTAATTTAGTTCAAGTATTTAAAATTATTTTGAGACTTCTCATTTGACTCATGTGTCATTCAGCATACTTGTAATCTCCAAATATTTTAGGCTTCTCCATCTTTCTTTCTATAATTGATTTCCAGTTTAATTATCTTGTTTGAGAGCATACTTTGCAGATTTTCTATTATTTTAAATTTGTTATAGTATGGTTCATGGTACAGATATGATCTTGGTGAATTATACATTGAGCCTGAGAAGAATGTGCGTTCTTCTGTTGGATGAAATATTCTATAAATGCCATTTAGATCCAGCTGTTTGCTAGGACTGTTCAGTTCAAATATATTCACATTGATTTTCTGCTTACTGGATCTGTCAATTATTAATTAAAGGGATTTGTAGTCACAGCTACTATAGTGGATGCAGCTACTTTTCCTTGCAATTATATTTGTCTTTGCCCCATATATTTTGATTGTGTGTTGTTCAACATATACAAATACAGGATTACCGTATTTTCTTGAAGTATTGGCCCCTTTGTTATTATGCCCTGTTCCTTGTTATTCCTGGTCTTTTTTCTTGCTCTGAAGTTTGCTTTGCCTGATATTAATATAGCTTCTCCAACTTTGATTTGATTAGTGTTAGCATGCAATATCTTTCTCCATCCTTTACTTTTGCTCTATCTGTGCATTTAACTTAAAGTGGGTTTTTAAAGAAAAGATACAGTTGAATCTTCCTTTTATATCTAATATGACACTCTCTCTTTTAAATTAGTGTATTTAAAAGTTTTACATTTAGAGAGATTATTGATATAGTTTGATTAATATATACTATATTTGTAACTGCTCTCTATTTATTGTCTTTGTTCATTCTTTTTTTCTTCTGTGCTTTTTACTGCCTTCTTGTGTTTTAATTATCATTTTATATGATTCAATTTTCTCCCCCCTTTTAGCATATCAACTATAATTGCTTAATAAATTTGTTTTTATTTTGCATATAAATTCCCAGTTTTCCCAACACCATGTACTGAAGAGGGTGTCTTTTCCCCAATGTTTAACTTTGGTGCCTTTCTCAAAAATCAATTGGCTATAAATGCATGCATTTATTTCTGGGTTTGCTATTCTGTTCCATTGGTCTATGTGTCTGCTTGTATACCAATATTATGCTGATTTGGTTATAGCTTTGTAGTATATGTTAAAGTCGGGTAGTGTTATGTCTCCAGCTTTGTTCATTTTGCTTAGGATTGCCTTTGGTACTCAGGCTCTTTTTTGGTTCCACATAATTTTTAGGATAGTTTTTCTTTATTAGTATTTCTGCACAGAATTATGTTATGGGTAATGAATCCATTACTCAGAGTCAGAAAATATATGTATTTTCCTGTATAAGTATCAAAGCAAAATTTTTACTAGACAATTTGAAAAGGCAAGAATGACTTTATTCAAGTTTATTGCAATGAGTAGAGAGACTGTAGTCAAATCTGCTGAAATAAAGAGTTGGAGAGTTTTTAAGGGCTGGTGTGTGTATGTGCGGGGAGGTGGGTTTACAGGCCATTTGTATTGGCTAATTGGTCTTCTCCTATCCTTATCATGGAAGGTAGTTTTAGAACTTTGAGAACATGTCCACTGTCTGCATAAGTGAGGCTCTTATTCTCCCATAGATAGTAGGAGATGGGGAGGCCATCTTCCCTGATGATTACACTTCGAAGAGATGGTTTCTAGGTCTCTGAAAAAACAAAAACAAAAACAAACAAACAAAATTCCCGGGTTGTAAAACTAGTAGGAGGCATTTAAAAAGAGGTATAACTCAAAAGAGCAAAGAAAATACTTACAAGTTTTCTGAGGAAATTGGTCTAAGAAAAGGGAGGTCAGGTGCTAGAATCAGGACAATAATCAACTGTCTAAGTTTAATTAACCTGAGGGAAATGTTGGGGTCCTCTTGATATAGGCATAGAAACTGAAATAAAGCTTAAATAGGCATGGAAACAGTCCTGGCTCTACAATAACTGTATCTTATCTTGGCTTTACAAGAATTGTATCTTATGATTCAACCTAGCTGATTTTCAATGACTTGAGTCCTATATTCAAGGCAAGGGTAATCATAGCAAGCTGATTCTCTGAAAAACTGGAATGTTTGAAAGAAAAATTTTATGTTAGATGACTTACATAAATATTTGAAAAAATCTAAACACTAAAATCTAAAATCAAAATTTTTTGGAAAAGGGATATGGTTATATTTTTAAATGTTATTTATGCTTAATATTTTTTACTTCTATAGTTTTGGGGGTATTGTTTTTATTACATGAATGAGTTGTATAGTGGTGAAATCTGGGATTTTAGTGCACTGCCCCTCCCCATTCTGAGTCTCCACCATCCATTATACCACTCCAGATGCATTTATGCATCCATAACTTAGCTTCAATTTATAAGTGAGAACATACAGCATTTGGTTTTTCATTCCTGAGTTATTTCACTTAGGATCATGGCCTCAAGCTCCATCCAAGTTGCTGCAAAATACATTATTTCATTCTTTCTTTATGGCATAGTAGTATTCCATGGTGTATACATACCACATTTTCTATATCCACTCATTGGTTTATGGGCACTTAGGTTTGGGCACAATTAACATCTTTGCAATGTTAACTGTGTTGCAACAAACATATGCATGCAGGTGTCTTTTTAATATAATGACTTACCTTCTTCTGTACTCAGTAGTGGGATTGCTGGATAAAATGGTAGATCTACTTTTAGTTCTTTGAGAAATTTCCATATTGCTTACCAAAGAGGTTGTACTAATTTACATTCCCAGCAGCAGTGTGTAAGTGTTCCCTGTTCACCATATCCATGCAAACATCTATTATTTTTTGACTTTTTAATGACAGACATTATTGCGAGAGTAAGGTGGTGTCACATTGTGGTTTTAATGTGCATTTTCCTGATGACTGGTGATGCTGAGCATTTTTCATAAGTCTGTTGGCCATTTGTACTTTTTCTTTTAAAAAATGTCTATTCATGTCATTTGTCCACTTTTGACTGGATTATTTGTTTTTGTTCACGCTGATTTGTTTCTTTGTAGATTCTGAATATTAGTCCTTTGTGCAAATATTTCCCCCTTCTGCTAAACACCATAGAAATTTGAAGTGTAAACAGCATTGTAGATGAAGACATAATCCCTTCAATTCCACATATCACAAAAATTCAAACTTTAATATGTTCATGTCATAAAAAAATCAAGCCACTTTGCACTAATATAGTTAATAGGTTTAAGGCTTCCTTTTTATAGTTTCTCTCTTTGAGTTTTATTAGTCAAATCTTCAAAAAAGCACTCCTCACAGAAGAAGGCGGTTATTGATGTAACAGCAAATTGTATGAATAATCACAAATTAAAGTTGAATAAATGCTCAATTTCAAGGATTTTACAGGGCATCGATATTTAAATATTGAAATATTATTGCTCTGGTAATTGGGTTTCCTGAAGCTATTTTTTAAAAGTTGCAGGCTTGTCTATAGCTGCTGCAACGGTAAAATCAAGATGGTAATAGTGATTTAGCAGAGAAAACACCAGAGATGAAAAGCCAAGTAGATTATTTTTCAGTGCTTTCATTATGTCACTTTCAGATGAAGCTGTATTTTCTCTTATTTTACCTTCATTTAAAATTTGTTATTCTCACCTTGGCATCCTGTGTTCGTTGTGGATTTGTCTCTATCCTTATTCCCAACCACGGTTCTACATTGCTGATCATATTTAAGAATATACAGACAAAGTTTTACCCAAAAGTAGTTCTTGTAGCAATTCGATATAAGTGCTATAACAACAGCTCATTCAAGGTGTAAATTGAGCAATAAACTATGGAGCCAGCTGCTGGAAGTATTCAAATAAGGCATAGGGCACCAAGTTAGTGTCATTTGAATGAAGGGGCAGCAAAAGAACAATGGAGATATTCTACCCATTAAGGAGCAAATATATAGTTACAGGGACATGGAGAGGGACATGGGGAAAGCAAGCAGCTTTAGGTGCTAGAGTGCAGTGTCTTTGGAGGAGGTCAGTCAGGAAAGAAAAATATTTATAGAAAATACAGGAAAAAATAGAACTATGCTAAGGGATTTCTGTGTATTGTGATTGCAATCTATGTATTGTGACTGCAAAGAAGATAATTGACAAACAATGGATTTTCTTAAAATTAATGCAACCAGACTTTGAGGGCATTAATTTTTGGGATCAGGAAAATGACATTTGGAGAAATAAAAGAGAAGACCACATAGAAAAAAAACATTATAGTAGTCTGGATAGGAAAAGATACTGAGGTTCTACATTCTCACTCTTATTTCAGATATTGAGTAGTTGATTAATTTCTAATGATAATTAATTCTATCTTCTTTACAGGAGACATATATAATAATTCAAGTGCAAATCCTGTGTTAAATTATGGAAGACAAAAACAAATAAGACATGGCTGTTGACCTAGTAAAGCTCACAGTATCATGGTATACAAACAGGAGTAGAAATGGCTGTAATTCAAAGTCTTGGCTTACAGCAAAGATGAAAGTCAGTTAAAAGGAATAAATCATGTACCAAAACTTAATGTTAAGTGTATTATTTAGATTCTCTTAAATCTTTCATCTTTGGTAAAATTTGCAGTTTATACTGTTTCATTCTTTTAAGTTTTAAACAAAAACTACAAACGGTCATACAGAATGACAAAATTGACATAACCCAGATTTCATTTCTTTTGTTTATATTCATTGTGTTATTATTTGTTATTTATTTTGAATCTGTTTTTTAATATGTAGTACCACAGAGGTTTGAGACAGGAACTGCCGAGGTTGGTTGAGCCCTTCTCAATCACTGAAAATTTACTATTGCAGAAGATGCATGACTCAGAGTCTACATGTGTTGGAGAAGCCAGGAGGGAACTACTGTATAATTAGTATTTGTAGTAACATCTTTGTTGAGTACAATGCTTGTTAAATACTAAGCAAAAATCATATTGTAAATCAAAGCTCATGTGTTAATATAATTAATAATAGTTACCACAGCATTTGTTTAGAACTTACAGGGGAAAATGTCCCATGTCCTCTTACCAGCAGAAAAGGTCACCTCTAACCACTAAGTCAGTTGGAGAGTTGTTGTATGCCCTTACTGCCAACACTGGGAATGTGGAGTGCTCCAATTTCCCACTCAATCTACTTATGCTAATAACTATCTATGTATTGTTGTGAATTGGATTTATAGACTAGATTACTATTATATGAACCGTAATGATGCCCCAAAAGACAAGATTATTTTACTGTAGTGCATAGGATCAGACAAGAATGCAGCTATAATAATGCCAGAAGAACACAAGTTTAACAAATTGAACTCAAGGAACCCCTAGCATTTCTTAGAATTAGTTCAGTCTTTGGAAAAAGAACAATCCAGGATAAATATTTTAGTAATTTGAAAATACTGAAAAAAATATTTTATTCGTTTTATTTTGTATGACACAAATTTCACAAGGTTCTTTATTTGCTGAAAGGTTACAAAATATTACTCTGTATAAAAATAAACTTAAAATTATATTGATCAAGGCACCAAGGGCACCCAGTGACCCTTTACATGAGTCACAGTAAGTGTCCAGGAGAGGAAGATACTATCTATTATGGACTGAATTGTATCTCCCCCAAAACATAAATGTTAAAACCCTAACCCCCAATATGACTAGATCTGAAAATAAGATCTTTAAGTATTTATGGAATTAAGGTTAAAAAACATCATAAGAGTGGGACCATAATCCAAGAGATGGTGTCCATATAGGAAAAGATACACACCCTCTCTTTCTCTCTCTCCCCCACAGCCCTGCATGTACAGAGGAAGGACATGTGAGCATACAGAGAGAAGGCAGCCATCCACAAGTCAGGGAGAGAGGCTTCACCAGAAATAAACTCTGATGATACCTTATTTTGGATTTTGAAAACCTCCCAAATGATGAGAAAACAAATTTATGTTGTTTAAGCAGCTATGATGTGGCATTTGTTACGGTGCCCAAGCTGACTAATACATCATCTTAAATGTTACACCTGCAATTGTACCATAAATTATAATAATTGCAGCTACTTCCCAAACTATTGTGAAAACTGAACCATACATCCATGAAGCATATTTACTTCACGCATCTGCCCTGCCCTTAGAACTATGTTACATATTTGACGAGTAACCAGACTTCAAGTCTAACTGTATTCAGAACTCATGGATTATTTGTATTACCCAATAAAATCTAATTATTCATTTAACATTGAGATATTAATATTTCCCAGATTACTGTAAACCTTTCAAATTTTATAACTTTTATTTTATAATTATGATGCTTAAAGAGACAGTATTTGTTTATGGATAACAAATCTGGGATCCAGGGGGAAATAAAAAACTAATATCATACTCCTCATAGTAGTGGGGAGGAGGCTAAAATCCAGGTTTTCTAATTCTCACTCTGTCTTTATTTGTTCTACATCAAACTATCTTTTAACTTTCACCAATATAATCATTTTTAGACAGCACAGGATTTTCAGTATTCCCAGACAAGCCATGTTGATTCATGTTCCAAAATTCTATTTATAATAATAATCATCATCATCATCCTAGCTAATGCTCATGTAGTACTTATTATGTGCTGGCACTTTTCTAAGTGCTTGACATTTATTAACTTATTAACTTCATTAACTTTTGAAATAAGCACTATTCTCATTTTACAAATGACGAAATTAAAATGCAGGAAGAAAAAAGTTAAGTTGCTTTTAAAATCACACAAATGGAAAGTGGAGGTTCTGAAGTCCTAACATTGAGAACACAATAAGATTGGCTAAAAGTGAAAAAATCGACACGTTTCTATAGAATGAGAAAAGAAATTCACTTTTTCACATTAGAGAAATTGTGGCAGCCCAGTAGTAATCTTGAGAAACTGCCAAAGATAGTCATAGGACTTAGAGAAAGTTCCAAGCAATGTGGAGGATACTGACCCTCAAAGAAGAAACAATTGTTAAAAATTTCCTGGATCAAGATATGACGTAGGAAGTGTCAACAGATATATTAATATACACATAAAAAGTTGCTACTCTATGTTATTCTAAATATTATATATGTCTGTCTGAAATATGTTTTGTATGTTATTCTACCCCTATGATTTATAAGAATCTTCAGACAACTGTGAAAATGTACAGATTCAGTACATGAAGTTATATTAGCTGTTATCATTTTGATTTGTTGTTATTTTGATATTCCATTTTTAAATGCAATAATGGATGAGATAACAAAAGTCTTAGAATTCTCTGATGACGCAAGGTTATGCTATTAGTTTGCTGGAGTTATGACAGAAGGTAGAATAATTGTCAAATCACTATGTGCTTCAATTACAAAATGTGTATTATATATTATATATAATAGACCTGTGAATTCAATGATTATGCACCATTCGTCCTACATAAAAGTTTGATTATGATATAGCGAATATAATTTCAAGGAATGTCATTTATAACTTCACAATATCTTTTGCTTCACTAAAACATCCAGAAAGTGTAAAGAAATCAGTAGCACATTGTATTAATCTGGTTCTTGAGAGTTTTTTAAGAGGAAACATTCAAGGTATCCATGATAAATTTTAATATGCAGGCATGAAACTAGGGATTATTGTTAGGTCCATTTACTAAAAACAAAGGCATTAGAGTTGATGTTCTAAATTTTTTTGTTCCATGGACTCTTATGGAAGCATGGAAGCTCACAGACCCTCTGTCATCTTATTAGAATAATACTTTTAAATATATAAAATCCCACAAGATTGCAAAATCAATTATATTAAAACGTATCATCAATAGTGTAAAATCACATTTGTTATTTAGTAACATGTATCTTAATAAATTAACAAAGTGACACATTTAAAATACAGGCAATTTAAACTTAAATTTTGTTTTTTTAAAGATGTACCTATGTGAAAATTGCTAACTCTTCTAATCTATGTCTATATGTCTTATAAAAGGTTACACTCTCTGAGTTAAGCATTCTCATTTGAACTGTCATGTTTTAAAGACAAATGACGATAATTACTCACTTCTTTCCATATATTGATCAAACAATTGAGGATTGAGACTACTTGAATGTGGCATATCTATCTACATACCCAGTGTAAGAATGCATGATTTCAAGATTTAGTTTGCTAAATGACTACTAGGTGTGGAGTTTTCCCAATACTGGGAGGTTAATGTTGATCAAATATTTGTAGACAGAAATAATGAGTTGAACTGTGATGAGGAATTTGGTTTATAACTAATGGAATCCCAAGTCAGTGATAATCATAAGTTATATATACAGCACCTCTAACATGGAACGGAAATACCTGCAATATATTTTGATGATTAAGTCGCAGTTACTAATACTCTGTGCTTTCTTGCCTATATTCATACGGAACCCTAATAAAACACTTAATTTAAGTAAATGTTACTGAAAAAAACATACGACTTTTTTCCTGCCTTCATGTCCATAGACTCCCTGGATTCAGTATGTGAAACTCCTTGGGTGTCTATGGAGTCTGAAGAATAATGCCTGAATTAATAATAGGAAAGTGGCAACTGCTAATATTTAGAGGGGCATCAGTATCATATTAAATTTTCCTAAGTAAGCTACTAAATATTCTACTGTAATATATGTTTTATTTGCTTCTTAAACAATGCCTACTTGTTCAAAATTATATTCAGCCGTGAATTGATGATTACTAACAAATATAAAATACTGAAAATTCCAAAACTATTGAAAATTTAAATAATGAAGAAATACCGACTTTTAATGTAAAGTCAAAATTAAAATTTAATTTTAAATATCTGACACTTTGTCAGATACTCATTAGGAACAGAAATTGCAGAGACAAATAAAACATGTCACTGTCATTATAGAGTTTGTCATGTAGGTTAAAAAATAAAAGAAGTCCCTTAATTTGCTTTCTAACTGAATTTTCTTTCACTTTTGTTACCACTGTTGATTTTTACCTGAATGATTCTTAGCCTCTGCTGATTGAGGTGTCCAGGACCAATCATGGCTCCTGGGATAGAAATAGAGTGCCAGGGCTTGTCATTAGACTTGTCCACTCTAGCTGGAGGGTCCTAGTCACATATACTGAAAGCACGAATTTAGTATTCAGCAAGGCCTGATTTAGAAATTGGCAAGACCTGATTTCCACAGAATATTGTAAACACCAGTCACTATATTTCAAAAAGTTAAATAACATGATTACTAGGAAAAGCAGTGTATCTTTCAAAATAAGAAGTAACATAGAAGACAGAAGACTGTCAATGAGCAGTAAAAATCAAGTTATCATTTACAGTTTCATAAATAGAGCTTTATGGAGAGATTAAGTGGTAGTAAAGAAAGACTACCTTTACTTATAGGTTACTGAAGTACACATGATAGGGTGTAACACATAGAAGCCCAGAACATGAATTGGGCACACAATGATGACCCGTACTGAAGTGGCAGATAGTAGAGGGATGTTTTGATAGAGGGGTGAGTCCAGCAGAAGCACTAGAAGGCTGTGTCTAATGACAACTGCAATACCTGGGCAATGATTCAGTGTGACAAGTTATAAGAGATTTCAGGAAGTAACATCTCAAACAAGAATAATCATATAGGAAAGTTGAGATTCCATGGATGTTTGGCAGTTTTCCTCATACTCAATACATTTTCTCAGTAAAGTGTTCTACTGGCTAAAATTCTAAAATCTGTTTTTCTTTTTTGAAAATAAATCTGATTAAGTAATTTTATACTTGTTAATCAATTTATTAACATATGAAATCATTTAGTGGGCTTATGAAGTGCTTGCTATGCATAGGATACTACATTAGCCCAGTGAATACAAAGGCACATGGATGATTAACCTAACTTTGAACCACTCAAGGTCTAGAGGTGACTGTGCTAAAGTTGAAGCATGGTACACTCAAGGTGCAAGCATCTATCTGTGCTTGGCTTAGAATTAGGGGCCGCACAGCAATTTGAACACATAAGAGGAAATTTTTTTTCTTTTCTATTTGAGGCAGGGTCTCTCTCTGTCACCCAGGCGGGAGTTTAGTGGCATGATCATGGCTCACTGCAGCCTCCACCTCCTAGGCTCAAGCAATTCTCCTACCTCAGTCTCCTGAGTAACTGGGACTGCAGGTGTACACCATCACACCTGGCTAATGTTTTTGTATTTTCTTATAGAGACAGGGCTTTGTCGTGTTGCCCAGGCTGGTCTTGAACTCCTGGACTCAAGTTATCCTCCCACCTCAGCCTCACAAAGGGCTGAAATTGCAGGCTTGAGCCACCATGCCCATCTTGAACAGGTAAGTGGAACTTAGAGCTGAGACATGAAGGACAAATTTTTTATTTTATTTTATTTTTTCAGTTACATAAGACAAAATGAACATTCTAGAAAATGGATCAATGCATGGAAAATATACAAAAAGAAAAGGTTGTGGTATTATCATGCATTGCTGACTGTGTGAATAGTTTGTGGTATTATCTTGCATTGACATTACAGTGTGAATAGTTTACCATCCCTCTCCCAGACCATTTCTACTGATGTGGAATGACAACACTGTATCTATAATACAAAGGAAACATATAAGGAAAATAAGTAGATAATAGGAGGCATATTTCTTCCTCTTCCAACTATGTTTAGGGCTGTGCTTGCTCACAAAGGAAAAAGATTTGGCTTAGACATTAATTCTGCATAATGATATCATAAGCAGTTAACTTAGATTCAGATATATGTTTTACTTTTAAATTTTCAAAGTATTGTCTCATCAATTGAAGAGATAACGAAACATAAAAAGAGTTTAATCAGCTATTAGAATTTAGCCACAGATCACAACTGACTGACTCTTCTTTACTGCAAGCAGAGGCAACACTTTCTCTTTACTTAACACAATTCAACCTGGGCTTCCTCTGATTTTAAAAATACAATAAGAAAGAAAAGATATTGGCTGCTCATTAACAGCATATGTGGCTTCTTGATCAGGATGGATTCGTGTTGGTAATTCCATTTTCTGCTGAAGGCATTGCATGGCAGACTAATTGCTGGCTATAAAGGTTGTACTCATTATGCTACACTTGGCAATCCCTGGGGAAGAATGTTATTTTCCTGGCCACCATGCTGCCTAATACCGATTTTTTAAAACAAGTTGCACTGACTTTTACAGATGTTATAATTCTCGCCTTTCCTTTTTATGCTCTCTAGCTCTCTAGATTCTTAATAATGTGTTTTATGCCTTGTCATTTAATCAAGTCATAATCCTGTGGGCTACTGGATGAGTTCAAGGTGTCTAATTGTTGACCTTGCTGAATCCTACTGTATGAAATCTAGTTATCAGAAGAATGAGATCACAGCAGTGAAAAAAAGAATGTGATGATATATAACTGTAGTCAATTGTTTCCAGAGGAAAGAAATCTGAACTCTTAGGTCCAATGACATTGATTGAGACTTTCCTCCTAGAAAGGAAGTGTTGGGCTCGTACAAAATGGAGGATGAATTGCATAGGCTATCATCCCTTGTGAGGGAAAAAAAGATTAATCAGTTCATTGTTGAATAGAGTGTACACTCAATTTTTCATGTTATCGAGAAAAACTTCTTAGAATAGACCATGAATAAACAAAATGCATTGCCTAATAAAATGGCACTTTCTTTTCTCCATGTAGTATTCAGCCTAAATAAGAGGCTGGCAAATAATTATATTTGTCAGCACATGGATCATGAAAAACAAGAGAGGAAGAGTAAGCTTTAAGAAAGAAAACTAAGATTAGAAAAAAATAGTGATATGAATAATATAATTGTGTTAAGAGTGTACTATGCATATCCCTTCATGTCTGCTTTGGGTTAAAATGTCTAGACGAGTGTAAACTACTTCAATTCACGCAATTTTGTGACTATTTAAATAGTTCTGTAAAACCATGCTTTTACTTTTTCTCATTATGTATATTATTGACTATTTCTTTAAAATGTGTAAAAGATTTTCTCTGAAAATGGCACATGAATATTTTATTTAGGCAGTCTGTGTGGTCCAAGGAGCTAACACCATATTTTTTTACTTTATTATAATTCAAAGAAAATTTCAAACAGATTTTTGACAAATATAAAAAGTGATAGGTTTTTCTATTTTCTTCTCAGAAAATAAAAAATTTTTAAAATACGCTTAGATTCTTTTTAAAATAAATATAGAGATTAAGTATTTCAGATAAGGCTATACTAAAATTGATTAGTTTGCTATTTCAATGATCCAATCATAGGAAAATAAAATGACTATTGTAGAAAATATTAATTACAACAATGCATAATAACATTAATTTTTCATAACATGATTAATATTTATTAAAGAATACTGTATTGGTTCATTTTCACACTGCTATAAAGAACTACCTGAGACTGGGTAATATGAAGAAAAGGGGTTTAATCGACTCACAGTTTCACAGGTTTAGCAGAAACTATGACTAGGAGGCCTCAGGAAACGTAGTAACGGCAGAATGTAAAGACGAAACAAACATGCCTTACCATGGTGGAGCAGGAGCTGGGGGTCAGGAGACTGTCACACACTTTTAAACCATCAGATCTTGTGAGAACTCACTCACTATCAGGAGAACAACGGCGGGGGAACGTCCCCCATAATCCAATCACCTCCCACCAGGTCTCTTCCCTGACATGTGGTAATTATAATCCGACATGAGATTTGGATGGGGACACAGAGCCAAACCATATCAAATACAAGTTGAGTATAATTTCTATTCTTTAATTAGCAACACATCATGGTATATTTTTTAATCACAAGAGTTTACAAACATTTTTTAATGTATGAAGGTATAAGATCTCTTCCTCAGAAGAGTTCATGTAGCACACACTTGCAGGAGAGGAAAAACAGTTATCTTTTGTCCTTTCCCAGACAGTGATGGAAACCTAAGTAAGTGGTGAGTCATTGATTAGGTAGCTGGTGCTCCTTCCAGCTTCCAGCTAGACAGCTTCCTGGTCTGCTCTGTGGCGTAGTTTGCAAAACTAGGCTTCCAGAGTGCTTCATCACCACATGACAGACGTAGAATTGGGATAATGTCATGCTGTCATTTATTCTTCTGTTCATTGGACACATATTTACTGTGCATCAGGCTATGTTCTAAATTCTAAGAGTACAAAACTAAAAAGAAGTATCCTGCCTTCAAGAAATTCAGCCTATTTTCAGAGAAAACGCAAATATTAATAAATATCTTAAATTAACAGATGGCATAATAGAGCATATAGGGGGGAGACATGGTTTACAGATGAGGTTTAGTAAATGGAGTCCAGTTAGGGGACAGATACTACTCCAGTTATTTTACCAGGTATATTTTAATGAAAGCAATTACTAACATTATCGGAGAACTGTTACAGCAAACAGAGGAACATTAAAGTATCATAGTAGCAGTAACTGCAGGAAGCACTTAGCAACCCCTTAAGCTAAGCTAACAGAGGAAAAGGTTAAAATTATTGATGTTTAAAAGCCCAAAGGAGAAGCTCTGTTGAGCTGGAACTCTGCCTTGTAAGAAGGGGGCACTGTATGCCTGGAACAGATGCCACAGGACCTCAGAGGAAGGACTGCATAGATCTCATGCTCAGATTTGAGGAAGGACTACAAGAAAGATGGTTCTGATGCCAATAAGAGGTCATTATGAGGCTGAATCTGGGGTGTTAAAAAAAAGCTGATAGTGATATCAACTGCCATTAGTAAACTGTAATCACCAAAGTCAAGATGTGCCACTATGGTGATGCTGACAAAAACAAAAAGCAGTCCTGAAACTGGGAGCAAAACACTAAGAGTCAAAATGCTTCTCCCTCTTCTGACTTTTCAGTCTTCCTCTAGCATCCCTAGTGACAGAAACTAAGAGGTAGCTAACTAGCAAAATCAAAATATGACTCGCAGAATCCTTGCTAAATATAGGAAAATGAGTTATGATTAGAGTATCTAGAAAAAATAGTCTATTATGTGACACAGAAGGTAAACGTAAATAAGAAAATAAAGGGCAGTAAGATAAGCAGAAGCTTCATAGGAGGGGATCCTAAGCTGAAGTTGAGAGAGTGAGCAAGGATTTTATAGTATGGCGCAGAAACTTGGGATGAGCCAGGAAAAAGAATCATGGAGAGGGCTGGTTCACAAGAAGAGAAAACTAAGATACATGGACCATCAAGAATAATTGTGGGAATGTATATTTGAAAGGTTAGGCAGATAAAACTGCTTGAGTTAGATTATGAAAACCTGAAAACATCAAACAGTAATTTGGACTGATATTTTTACAATGCAGCCATCGATGTTTGTAAAGGAGGCTAATACTATGGGAGTAGATATGGCTTAAAGAAGACTGAGATGGGTACAGGTTGTAGGATCGATTGGAAGGAAGAAGAGAATAATAAATTAGATTCTGGAAAAGGAATTATTGTCATAATCTAGAAGCAGAGTGATAAGGGTGTCAACAAGATAATCAGTGTTGACAGATTACAAAAATATTGTAAAAGAAAAAAATTATCATTAACATTTAAATTTATTTGCTATAAATGAAGAGAAAGGATAACTTCTTGCATAGTGAATCATAGTGCTAACAATATGTTATTTTTAAACTAAGATGAATGAAACAATTTATACTTTGGAGCTGAACATGTGGATTATAATCATCAAGAGTGAAATGATCATATAGGTAATGAGAATGCATAAGATCTACAAGTGTATATTTTGAAAGACGAAGTCACATCAAAATAATCAGACCCTAAAGATACATCATCCCAAGATGATTAAAAAAAAAAAAATAGGAACAGTAAAATAGCCGAGACAAGAATCTCAAAGACATGAGAGCATTTCAAAAAGCTGAATGATATAGAGCCAGAATGAGGACAGTATTTCAAAAGAAGAAAGGACAACCTGCCTGCAGAGTCACCCTTTTTTTTTTTTTTTTTTTTTTTTT
>NW_016805390.1:945271-950976 GCF_001698545.2 Rhinopithecus bieti
TTTTTTTTTGGCAGAGTCTCATTCTGTCACTCAGGCTAGAGTGCAATGGTGCAATCTAGACTCACTGCAACCTCCGTCTCCTGGGTTCAAGCGATTCTCCTGCCTTAACCTCCCGAGTAGCTAGGATTACAGGTGTGCATCACCATGCCCGGCTAATTTTTGTCTTTTTAGTGGAGATGGGGTATCACTATGTTGTCAAGGCTGGTCTCGAACTGCTGACCTCAGGAGATCCACCCGCCTCAGCCTCCCAAAGTGCTGTGATTACAGACGTGAACCACTATGCCAGTCCTTTCTTCTTTTGAAATGCTGTCTTCATTCACTTTATTTTCTTTGACGGATTGTTCCATTTCTATTGTGAACAACCCATCAAAGAAAATAAAGAGTAAGAAATGAGATCTGTCTAGGAAAAGATGATACAACTGTCACAGGATCCTTGGGGTGTCACTTTTCCAGCCAGAAATCTCTATAGCCAATGGTGCCTTTGCCTGAGTTTTGCTCCAGGCCAATGGGCTCATTCCACCCACTTGGCCTAGCAGGTGGTAATCAGCTAGTGCCATCAGGCTGGATCCCACACCTGCCAAGGGTGAGCCAGGCATGGAGCAGTGAGGGGTGTGTGAGCAAGTGACCATAGAAGCCAGCCACTGGGCACAGCCAGGCATGCTGGCAGTGGCTGAGTGGGCAGCTCCAGGCACTGGCATGGGTGCCAGCTCCCTGCAAGGTTACTACAGGACCAGGCATATCACAAGCAGCTTCCCCACCTGCCACCAGGGAACATAGTGGCACCTGGAGGCTTGGAGATGCCAGGAATCAAACAGCCCCAAAGAGGGAGTCACAGCCCTGGCTCAGGGAGCTCCTAGGTCTGGGCTCCCTCAAGGGCTGCAGCTCTTCTCTCCTTCTCTTCTCTCTCCTTCTCTTGCCTGTAACATGGTGAGCAAGGGGCATGTTTCAGCCCTATTTGTGTTACAGCTCTTGCCCTGCCACTTGATAGGTCCGGAATTCTTGTTCTGCAACCAGGAAGAATGAGGCATGCGAATAAGTGGAGGATGAGCGAGGTGAAGAGGTACTTTTTTGAGTGACAGAACAGCTCAGAGACGACCCGCAGTGGTTAGCCCCTTTCTGCAGGCAAGGCATCCCAACGAGCATTTAGCTTTCAGCAGAGAGGAAGACCCACAACAGGTAGTCCCAACATCTGCTCAGCTCTCAGCTGAGAGGAGACCCAAAATGGGTAGCTCCTCTGTGGAGGCAGGGCATCCTGGCGAGTGTTCAGCTCTCAGCAGAGAAGAGATCCACAGTGGGTAGCTCCTCTCTGTAGGCAGTTCATCCTGTTTTCTGCCCAAGTCTGGGTGAGCCCAGGGTTTTTATGGGCCTCATAGAGGAGGAATTGCATGCTGATTGGTCCATGGGTGGCCATGAGCTACTCATAAAAGCACCACAAGTTCTCACTCTGGTCCGTGGAACTGGCAGCCAGATCTCCAGGCCACAAGTCATCTCTGGCCCGAAGGTGGGGTTTCACTGAGGACTCATCCCTTTCCATCCAGGAGCCTGTTTGCATCCTGCCACCATTAACCTGCCATCCACAGTGCCCATGGCACCCAGGCTGTTTGTGCCTAGTGGTGCCTGTAAGCCCATGCCAAGCCACACTTAACCCACCTTTGGCCTCCCTCCCATGATCATAGGCACCAAAATTCAGAGGGGGGCGAGGTGGCACAGGGCTGGAGTGTCGGTGCTGCACTGAGCCTGTACACACCTAGCCAGATCATGATAGCACCTGGGCTCAGCCACCACTTAGCTCCAAAATCAGAGCAGGTGCCAGGAGTCGGGAGAGGTCAGGCAGTGGGAGCAGGCACTTTTGAACCTGTGGGAGCGGGGGGCTTCCTGAGCCTCTGAGAGTGCAAAGATGCCCAGGTCTGCTTTGCAGCTGAGCAGCTGTAGCTGAGTCTGGGGAGGCGGGGCTCCTGCCCCTCCAACTTGGAAGCAGGCAGGGCTTCCACCTATTCCCAGCTCCTATGCCAGCTTTGTAGAACCTGCAGCCCCTGCGGCGCCTTCCGCCCTGCAGCTGGTGTCATGGCATAGGCCGCTCCAGATGGCCCCTGATGCCATCACAACTTGTCAATTTCTGAGAATGTGAGGACCAAAATCCAAAGTGCAAAGTATTAAGGTAGAAGGGCTATTGGACAAAATAGAAGATTTTAGCAATCAAAAGAAACAAGAAAATATGGCAATGCTCAAGCAAGTTATTTTCATATATAGAATGCCAAGATTTTAGAATGGATTTTTCTTCACTATATGTTGGACTATTACAATTTCAAGAAACATTAACATCTACTTCTTATAGAAATAGTATTATGTGCTCTACATCCTGTGATAAGCACTTTGTATATATTATCTAATTTTAGGCTCACCTTTTAAAACAGAAACAGTGTTATGTTTATTTGAACTAGAACAAGGTGCTAATTTTAAGAGATGAGGTAGCATCATTGAGGTCACAAGGGAAAGATGTATTTAAATCCACAATAGTGTTAATGAACTTGCCTGGTTTTCCCTTTATTTTTTACAGTTCATAAAAATTGTTTCATTTTGTAACTCTTTAATTAGGCACATACACATTTATGATTGTTACATCTTTCTTATTAATTGATCTGTATTTATTTTAAATCATCTCTTTTCTGCTAACAGTTTTATCTTGAGGTTAACGTTTATATTAATGTAGACAAAACAGCCTTATTTTACTTTGTGAATGGCATATTTTTTCACCCTTTTTCTTTTAATGTTTTCCTGTCTTTATATTTCAAATTAATCTCTTTTAGATAGCATAAGTTTGGGAGTGCCTATTATATTTACTGTGATGATATCTACTTTTAATAGGACTATTTAGTCAGCTTACGTTTAGCAGAATTACTGATGGGAATTGGTTTGTAGTGTCCACTGTTCAATTTTTCCTATCTGATTTTGGTTTCTATGTTCCTCATTTTCTGCCTTTTGAATTAATCAAAATTTTATTCTCTTTTAATTCTTCTGTTGATGATTCTAGCTATTCTTACCTAGTTTTCTGTTTTTTCTTTCTTTCATTTTTTTTTTTTTTTTTTTGTAATGGAGTCTTGCTCTGTCACCAGGCTGTAATGCAGTGGCACAATCTTGGCTCACTGCAATCTCCACCTCGCAGGTTCAAGCAATTCTCTTACCTCAGCCTCCCGAGTAGCTGGGACTACAGGCACGTGCCACCACACCCCGCTAATTTTTGTATTTTTAGTAGAGACGGAGTTGCACCATGTTGGCCAGGATGGGTTCAATCTCCTGACCTCGTGATCCACCTGTCTCGGTCTCCCAAAGTGCTGAGATTACAGGCGTGAGCCACTGCCCCCATCCCTTACCTATGTTTTAACTGTTAATGTAGGAATTACATTTTTGGCTTTATCATAATCTACTTACAGGTGATATCAACTTCATGTAAAATATAAGCACCCAGAGTAGTTCAATTTCCTTTACACAACCAAATTTTTGGCAGTATTATATAAAGCTAAATTTTACATCTTCCTATGTTATAAATGTCATAATAGATGACTTTTTTTTGCATTAAAATGTCAACTGACTTTTAGATAAATTAAATGAAGAAAATGTACATATTCTTTAAAAGTTACTGTCCCATGTAGACAACCCTTCCAGTGTTTCCCTTTCTTGTAGTTGTATGTTTCCCTATACTTAGGCTGGTATCATATCCTTTTAGCCCTAAAACACTCCTCAATATTTCTATTAAGACAAGATCTGAGAGTTGCAAATTCTCTCCCTTTTGTTGCTCTGAAAGAAGTATTTTGCCTTCATTTTCAAAATATTTTACCGGATATTGAATACAGACAGTCCTCACTTTACATGATTCTGATATGCATAAATTTCAGTTATCATGATTAAATAATACCACTGCCACACAACATGGTTTAAGTTTCAGTTATCACAATATATTAAATGTAATTTCCTAAAGTATTAATTTTATTCTTATTTCTTCAGCCACAAATCACTATGTAAGTAACAGATGCATATTATGACTAGTTACCAAATCACATCATTTCTTTCAAGTAATTCAGTAATTAATCACTTCACATCTATTGTGCAATTCAAGTGCAGAAACCAACACATGTATTCATGTGCCTTTTTGTTTCTCGGTGATAAACTAATATGATATTTTACAAAAATGGATAACTGAGAAAAGGAATTGGTCAACTAAGATGGAAGCAGAAACAAAAATGGTATAATGCTTGAAGTGAAATTTGATTTGAACATAAATGGAGTTATAGAAGAAATAGCTGATTGTCAGAATGTGGATGCTGTTGTCATTCAAGAAGCTCTAGCTATGCAGCTGGTAGACAAGCAAGTTCTTAATTTACAGATATTTTCACATCAAATTTGATCTGTTAACTTTTGAAAAAGTAAGGTCTTATGAAAAGGTAGGGTGATTCTAAAGT
This sequence comes from Rhinopithecus bieti, assembly GCF_001698545.2. Classification (NCBI taxonomy): domain Eukaryota; kingdom Metazoa; phylum Chordata; class Mammalia; order Primates; family Cercopithecidae; genus Rhinopithecus; species Rhinopithecus bieti. The sequence goes on from NW_016805390.1 coordinate 949,729, forward strand.
TAGAGTTTGTAATATTTGAAGATCAAAACTCCATCTAATAATTTTATAAAAGCTACAGAAATCATATTCAGAAAAGTATACACAAAGTGTACTTCGCATGAAATTGCGAAGATTTCATGGACATTTATTGGTTCCCCAAATTCATACTTTTATAATTTCTTACACCTGTCTTTACTACAATCTCTGAACATAAATTATGAAAATTTCATGGACATTTATCACTTCCCCAACCAATACTCTTGTGATTTCCTATGCCTGTCTTTACTTTTATCTCTTAATCCCATCATCTTCATAAACTGAGGATGTATGTCACCTCAGGACCCTGTGATGATTGCGTTAACTGCACAAATTGTTGGTAAAGCATGTGTGTTTAAACAATATGAAATCTGGGCACCTTGAAAAAAGAACAGGATAACAGCAATGTTCAGGGAACAAGGAAGATAACCACTGGGCCTGACTGCCTAAGGGGCCAGATGGAACAGAGTCATATTTCTCTTCTTACAAAAACAAATAGGAGAAATATCACTGAATTCTTTTTCTCAGCAAGGAACAGCCCTGAGAAAGAGAATGCATTCCTAGGGGGAGGTCTCTAAAATGACTGCTCTAGGAATGCCTGTCTTATATGGTTGCAGATAAGGGATGAAATAAGCCCTGGTCTCCTGTAGCGCCCTCAGGCCTATTAGGATTAGGAAATTCCTGCCTAGCAAATTTTAGTCAAACCAGTTGTCTGCTGTCAAACCCTGTCTCCTGATAAGATGTTATCAATGATAATGCGTGCCCAGTGGGAGATGAAACTTCATCAGCAATTCCAATTTTGCCCTGGTCCTGTGATCTGTTTCTGCCCCCATTTGCCTTGTGTTATTTTATTGCCCTTGAAGCATGTGACCTCTGTGACCCACACCCAATTGTACACTCCTCCCCTTTTGAAATCCATAATAAAAACTTGCTGGTTTTGCAGCTCAGGGGACATCATGGAACCTGCTGACATGTGATGTCTATCCTGGGCACCTAGCTTTAAAATTTATCTCTTTTGTACTCTTTCCCTTATTTCTCAGACCAGCCGACACTTAAGGAAAATAGAAAAGAACCTATGTTAAAATATTGGGGGCTGGTTCCCCCAATACTCACGAGGCTGAGGCAGGAGAATTGCTTGAACTTGGGAGGTGGAGGTTGCAGTGAGCCAAGATCACGCCATTGTACTCTGCACTCCAGCCCGGGTGACAAAGTAAAACTCCATCTCAAAAAAAA
>NW_016805390.1:953723-1009797 GCF_001698545.2 Rhinopithecus bieti
AAAAAAAAAAAAAAAAAAAAAAAGGATTATGAAGCATAGCACATGTACGTTAATATGATTTGAAAGTCTTATTTCATTACGTGTTTTCCATCATATTGAATTTACATCATATCACAGTTAGCTGTTGTTTATCCTAATAAGAAATATGTAGTGTAATTAAATCTCTGCCTCATATTTATAAAAACAGATATAACTTGGCACAGCAGATTAGCTCCTATGAAATGACTAAGAATGACTAATACAGAGGACAGTTCACAGAGTAATTTCCCCAGGCACTTTTTACACATTCAATTTTTCACTTGCTTTGTGTGTGTGTGTGTGTGTGTGTGTGTGTGTATCCTTACTGAATGTGACATACATACAGAGATAAAGATATTATTTCATGCTATCTTTCTCTTTCTCCACATACATATACATACATACACATTTAATTTAAATCTTTGATTTCTAAGTAGATAGAAAATGTGCTATGCTTGGGGGTTAAGAAAATATACATTCGATATACTCAATTTTCAAACCTATTAGGCTCTTTCCCTTTTATCTTTGAGAATTTCATCTTTAAAAATAAGTTACTATATTCACAAAGTACATTTGAGACCTGGCTTTGTTATCTTTAAACACCATTTCAAGTAGAGCCTTGCTTATTATCTAATTCACCATCTAATAGTTTTTTGAAAAGCACAATATGATTATGTAGTCATGAATTTAATATTTTACTTCTTGGAATGTTTTGTACTGTAGGGTGTTGTACAGCATTTAGTCATAATTTCTTTTATTTATTCTAAAAATCAGGGAATTCTTTATTGCATGTAATTGTATACATAGTATAGTAACTGTTAAAACTACATGCTTATTGACTTGAATTCTTTATATAATCTGGATACGAGTCCTTTGTCAGATATATATGTGTGTGTGTATATATATTTATATAGTCCTTTGTCATATATATATATATATAGTGAATATTTTGTCTTATTCTGGGCCTTGTTTTTTGTTTGCTGAATACTAACTTTTGAAGAGTGAGTTGATTTTTTTTTTTTTTTTTTTTCGAGATGGAGTCTCGCTATCACCCAGGCTGGAGCACAGTGGCATGATCTCAGCTCACTGCAAGCTCCGTCTCCTGGCTTCATGCCATTCTCCTGCCTCAGCCTCCTGAGTAGCTGGGACTACAGGCGCCCACCATCACACCGCCTAATTTTTTGTATTTTTAGTAGAGATGGGGTTTCACCATGTTAGCCAGGATGGTCTCGATTTCCTGACCTCATGATCCACCTGCCTTGGCCTCCCAAAGTGCTGGGATTACAGGCGTGAGCCACCACACTCGGCCAAAGAGTGAGTTTTTAATTTGCTCATCTTTCATGTATTATTTTTATAGCTCAATTTTTTGTGTCCTAAGAAATCTTTGCTACTTGGCACAAAGATTTTCTCCTATGTTCTCTTCTAAAAACTTCATAATTTTAGCTTTTCCATTTAAGTGTGTGATCAGTTTGAGTTAATTTTTTAGTATAATGTGAGGAAAGAGTCAATGTTCATTTTATTTTATGTGAAAATCCAATGCTCCCAGCACCATTTGTCAGAGAGACTTTCTTTCCTTTATTATGTGTGATAATAGATAAAATAAAATACCGAAAAATCTACATGCTTTAGGAGAATACCTTAAGTTTTACAAAGTGTATTCTTTACTCATGTGAAGTTATATCTTTGTCATACCACTTACCATAAATTCTTGTTCTTTTTACTTGTTGTAGCACTCTCAGTAGAGCGAGGTATGATACCAGCTAACCACAGAGAAAAAATGTAATGTCAGAATTGTGTAGAAAATAAGGAGAATGTTAAAGGTGGTAATCATCAACCATTGCATCAGTTTCTTTCATATGAATATCCACTAAGAAGCATATGAACTCAATAGATCAAATAGAAACCCATAGATGACAACCAATAAATATTAATTTACTATACACTGTCTAGAGCATGTCCACATCCACAAGATATTCAAGGAACTGTCCTATGACATGAAATGTTCATCATTATTTTATTTATGTCATCTGTTATATGAACAACACAACAGATTTCATCTCATTGGGTAGGCTTGATGTTTCTAACCTAACTTGTGTTCCATTTTGTTTTCTCATGCCACAGCTGAAGCTATGTATTTAACCTGTCGACTTCTGCAATTGGAGGGATATCTCCACTGGCCGTTCATTTACCTAGTACAAGCTATTAATTTATCAAGATCACCTATACATGAAAGTTCCATCTCATTTTAGATAAACATTCACATATGTATTCCATTAATGATCCCAATAATCATAACGATTATATTACAGATAACCAAAAATTAATCAGTAGCAATACAACCAAAGTAGACCAGAAGTTGCCACATAAAACTTTGCCTTCTGCAAAAGCAAAAAAAAAAGAAAGAAAAAAAAGAGAGAGAGAGAATAACAACTATAAGAAATACTAAGAGAAAGTGGTATTAGGAATAAAAGCAGAATTATACCATTTCTTTCTTGTTTGTTTATCTCTTCTTATTGACAAGTGGAATATTTAAGAAACATGTTCAACAAACATTAAAGGTCATAGCATAGTATTAAAGAAATTGCTTTTTTTCTTTTATCATAAAACCTCTTTTTCCCTAGTATTCCCTCCAGTGCTTGATTCTTTATTTACTATGGGACTCAACTTTTATGTTTCAATTATTGTACTAAGTTTTCTACCTTATGTATCATATAAAAGCAGTAGTTTAAATATCTCTCATGTATTTTTTTTAAGAAGTATATATATTTGACTAAATATTATGTACAATACATCTCATTTACAGAGGAGAAAACTGAAGTTTAGAGAAACTGGTTTGCCCAAGAGAGTGACATAAGACGTAAAGATGAGATTCAAACCCAGGCCTACGTGACTTGGTTTTCTATTTTCATCATTTGTGTTGGACTCTGTAAAGTGGTCCTTATTAATAGTGTCCTTTTCTGCAATTCAGTTATGAATACATTGAGAAATAAAAGAAGAAATAGAAGACTGAGGTTAGCATATTAACTTAACCCCCCCCTCACCCCGCAAAAAAAGGCAAGGTAGGAAGAAGCAGTTTACTGTGGGAACCATTGCATCTGCTAACTGAACCCTAGGGTCAGGCTTACTGACCTGCACAGTCATGGGGACGCAGGACCACAGGCAACCTCCCTTTACTAGCAAAGGCACAGCTCTCCCCTAGAGAAGCAGATAAAACATTAAGTTAGGGTAGGATGCATACAATGTTTAACTGAGATAAGCCCCTCCTCAGGGCAGAGTGTGCCGGGGAAAGCCACCGGGGTGCATACAAAAATCTGTCTTCATTGAAATCAGTAATAAGAAAAAGCAATCCCAGTTAATGCTTTACTCTAGTGAGTTTGACATAAAAGAAAACTATTTCTTATTGAAGAAAAAATATTTGTTCCTAAAAACTCTGTGAAATCATATATTCTATGAAAGTGATATTCTTAACCCTAAAGATCTTAAATCTCTTGAACTATGTTTCTCATATAAACCTTATATAGGAAAAAATCAAATATCCCATTCTCTGAAAATACATAAATAAAATAATAAAAGAAAATGAACCAAATTAAGTATTTAGAGAACTGTGACATTTTTATCACCTATGTATTACATTTTTATATATGTTTAGGTAAAATAAATTACTTTTTTAAAATCTTGAAAACCTTACAATTAATGAACCCTGTATTTCTCAGTTGGCTTTTCTCTAGTTTACTTCTGATATGTTTTTCTATTGACATTTATTTTCATTTATCATTTTAAGAGCTTGTCAGAATTACTAAATCTTTGATTGAGATATTCCAATATTGATTCTGCTCCTTTCTGTATCTCTCTTTCTCTGGCAAGCTCATGTTAGACTTTTGTTACTGAGCCAAACTGGGTTCATTTGCCTGTGCATAACAAAAAGCCAGATGCCGAAACACAGGATTTGTACAGTGAGAATAGTTTCTTGCAAGTTGACTGGCAATAAGACAGACAAAAACGTTCAAATCTGTCTCCCCAAGATGGGGACTGTAAAGGTAAACTGAGGCTGGAGCCGAACCGGGAACGAAGACACAAGGCAAGTGGCAGTGAGAATAGCCTTTTATTAGGGCTTGCGGGCGAGGTTCCTTGGTCCAAAGGCGTGGGCTGAGGAAATCGCGCTGAGGGAGGAGGGTAGGGGCTTTTTATAGCCCGAGAGGTAGGGAAGCTGGTTGTGCAAACAGGGAACTACTAGGGCAGGAGCTGAGTAAGGGTCATGAGGAAGGGGTCTTTGGAAACTGTTAACGGAAACTGCTGTTTACGAACTTGTGGAATGCAGGTGAGCTGCAGGTCATGGGGGAGTGTGGTTGCCCAGCTGGAACCTCTGACGCATGTAAGTCTGCGGGTGCGTACCAGGGTGAAGGGAGTCTTTAACAAAAGGCCTGCTACACCGGGTAACGCCGCCATGTTGGGTCTGGATTCCTGCCTAACAGGGACTAGGTTAGGTTTTATAAGCACAGAATAATGGTTGTGATCTGATTAGATATTTCAATGAGATGATTTCTAGAGGCATGATATAACTGAATCCTGCATGGGCTGATGGTAGAGTATAATCTGATTGGATCCTGCTTTCTGCCATGTGATGTCTACTTCTTAATTCAGCCCCTACACCTCATTCCAAGCACTTAGGTTCCCCATGTGGTTGCATACTTTGTTTATCTGGGTGTGCTCAGGTTATGTGACCTGAGCGTCCATGACAACTGAAAAACAACTTACAATCATATTACATAAACCAGATTAGTCTGGTGCAGCTACAAGTCCCCCTCCCCCCTTTTTATATCCATTCCTCAATCTTGAGGAAAAATAGGCAATACTCATTCTAGCTACTTCCTGTTGATTTGGGGCTAATTCCTTTTGGTTTGCTTAGGGGAAAAAATTTAGCACTTTCCTGCAGTTGTTCCCTGATACCAAGGTTATGTTTCAGATGGAGTTGTTTTGACTTGTTTGTAGGGAAAGACATAAAGAGTTAACAACTTAAACATTATTTTTTCAAGAGAACAGAGGGAACACTTGGGTTTTCTAGCAAAAGTTCCCATCCAAATTCCCAATCAAATCTGCTTATGCAAATGAAGGACTGAAAGTTGAATTTAACTTAGTTCTGATTGGTCCATGCAGCAGTACCCTGTCTGGCTGATGCAGGTAAGCTTTAATTGACTCCTTAAGTGAGTCCCGAAAGTCCCAAAGATAAACGATGTGGGCTTTCGGCAACTCAGAACACGTGTGGAACCTCAAGTTAGCTAATGGCTGCTTTGCTCTATTTTAAATTTAGGTCTAGTTAGCCACTCAGAATCTATCTTGAAGAGTTGGTGCTAACCTGTCCCCAGACAGCACTGCATTTCTTTATGGCATTAGTAACTTTCTCTGGGCACCAGCAACATGCTTTAAGTCCGTCTAGTCCCACACATGGATCCTAGTAGCAGATCAGTGGCCAACTGAGCAACTAAAGCCATTTACTATACTTATGAGAGGCACTCAGGTGCCTGTTAGATTTGAATCAGTTCCTCAGTCACTGTGAGGCACTGGAGAGACTCCCCAGATTGGTATAATTTTTCCAGTAGGGCCTTACCTACTGCCTTGCCTATGGCCTGCCAACAGGGAAAGGCTTTAACCCAGCTTGAAAATGTGGCTTCCCTGGGCCACATTGGAAGAATAATTGTCTTAGGCCACACATAACACACACAAATGATAGCTGATGAGCTTAACAACAACAACAACAACAAAGGTCTGTGCATAAATCTCATGCTTTAAGAAAGTTTACAAATTTGTGTTGGGCAGCATTCAAAGCCTTCCTGGGCTGCATGTGGCCACAGACCACTAGCTCAACAAGCTTTATGTAAACCATAACTAGTATATTCTGGTTTTCTTGAGAGGTGGGGAGCCAAATAAAATCTTGCTGCCATACTTCAAAGGGACCACTCAGTAATGGGAAGTGGCCCTTGGATGAATGTAATGTTTTTTCAGTATTGTATTATGGACAAATTTTATATAGTTGGTATAACCAGTGGACACTGATGGTAGAGGGGCCCTGAGAATTTCGCTTTTCCCCTTGGGCCATGTTATCAGTGTTTCAGCAGGTAACCTCATAGTTTGCTAGATGGCTTTTGATGTGAATCGAGGAGAGCCTCAACAGCGTGTGGAACACAGTGAAAGGTGACCTCGTGCCTATATTCTCTATGGTCTTACAAAGGAAGAGACAGCTTCAACTGCTTGCAAACAAGAAGGAAGTCCCTGAGCAATAGATCTAACTTCTGACCATAATATCTCGTGGGTCTAGTTTATCCCCAGTTTTAATATTTAATTTCCATAGTTGGTTAGATTTAGGAAGGAGAAATCCCTTGAATGTCCATGGAGCATCCCTATCCTGGAATGGAAGAAGGGGGCCAAGAAACATCATCAGGATTTAGTTGTATCCAAACATTGAAGAAAATGAGGAGAATTCAGGATCTAGTTCAATCAGGCATATAACTGAAAACTATGCATGGGGTTACAAACTAATAACAGGTATACTTTTGTTTTCCTTAGAAGCATAACTTTTTATCTCCTCATTGATCATATAGGAAATCTCAGATTTTAGAACCTCTTGAGGCTAGGAAGTCAAGCTTCTGCTATCACTTGTTCTCTTTTCTTCTGGGACAACTATAATTTTAAAACGGAGTCTCACAATCTACCCCCAGGTTTCTTAACTATTTGTTCATATTTATTTTAAATTGCTTGTTTTACCTCTTTGTTGCATTCTGTGTAAGTTCTTCAATGCTAAATTATTATTCATTGTTCTATTTTCAACTGTGTTAACTTTAGAATTTTCTCACATACTGTATTTTAATAACTTCTTCCTTTTAAAGATTTCTTGTTTCATATATGCTTTTCTTTTTTCGGTTTTCTTTAAAATTACTTTTTTAAAAAAACAGGAATTAATGTACCTTTATTTCTTTTTGAATATTATTACAAAATTAAAGCATCTGTAAGAATCTGTTATAAAATTCTAGTATAAAGCTTTTATTATAAATACAAATTTTGATGTTGTTGGCTATCTTTGCACTAGACTATTTTAAAATGTTTTATCATGAGTGAGTGCTTACAAGTTTTGGAGTTTGGAGATTGGTTTTTTTCTCCCCACCATCCTGAGATCACTTCTTTCTAACAATACTTCAGTTGCCTCTACTCATCCTTACAGGACCACAATAAAAAACCAAGTCTTCAATGAAGTTTAGATTTTCTATCCTTTGATTATATTAGGAATATTACAAATTCAGACATAGAGGTAGTTAGTAATTTGGCTCAACTCCCATTTGGAGACTTTGTTATCCACTCACCTCCCCATATTTGAAGCTCTCCAGAATTTATAGATACAGCAAGTGATTGATATCATATATTTAATATTACTTTGTTTTTTGTCTCCATTCAAAAGCTTATGGAGTAGGAGTGTCCAGTTAGCATTGCCTGGCTTCATTTTGTTAGTACAGTTCGGAATTATTTATTTCACGTGAAGCAATTTAGCAGCATTTACCCTGCAGGAGCTGAACTCCTGGCCAACACTGCCTTCTTTTGGGCCTAGTGCTCAGTAAGCCTGCAGCTTCAGTCTGGCTCATTACTCTGTTTTTATTCTATTTCTGGTACACAGAGATTTTTATCTTGTATTTGAGCCCAGCAGTGCCTTTTGGATTTTCCTTTTTAATATTTTATCAATCATTATTATGTGTTTAGAACAGAGAGGGTGATCAAAGCATGAACTCCTTACTCCAACTTGACCTGAATGCCAGTGGCATTGATTTTTCACAAAACTGTGTAACTACTCTATGGAATATTAGACCTACCAATCCTTCCTGCAGATATGTTGACCACAGACATAAAGGTACAATTATAAATTATGCAGCATACAGAGAAGATAGGAAAAACATAATGCCTCTATCAATGAAAATATTTTATGTGATATTGAGTTTGATTTTTCCATAGTATTCAACTTAATGGACAGGTGCAACTGAGCTATACTAGTCTACCTGTAGACTTTGAGAGGCACTGCTTTTATTTTTCATAAATAGGTATTTCAAAGCATATCTCTTTGAATTCCGGTATGACTACAACATATTTTCTCCACTACCATTTCTTAAGTAAAAAACATCTCATCATCTGATATTTTTGATCCTGAATATGATGCCTCTATTTAATAATTGAAAGGTATGGCTCAAGGCACAAAACCTTAGGTCTACAAAAAAGGTTAGGAGACTTTTTTTCCTTTTCACTGCTCTTTGAAGTTTTCTTCATGTATTATTCTTTGCTTTGCAATGTTTGGCAGATTCACATTGGTGAACGTAAGTTAAAACAGAACTATTTTGACAAAACTGAGCAATATTGTTGCAATATTGGCTTTTCCCTTTAAGAAAATTGTTGTCGTTGACTCTTCCATAAGTTTGGAGATAATTTTTTTCATGCCTTAGAATTTATATTGTGCTATAGTTGATTAACTTCCCTACCTTCATAGACACAGTGGGCTATATATGCGTATTTTGTGTCTGAGAGCATTAACAAATACAGTGCTATTATATCTTATGTCATTGTGATGCTGAGTCTCTATTTAAGAAGGTTTTGAGATTTAACATATTATCAGAAATCAATTTTCACAGCTTTGCAATGGAGACCTAAAAGACTGATTTCACTCTACATTTGGATTGAATTTTAAAGCTGTGACTAAAAAGGTAAGACACAAGGAATTAAGAACAAAACTCTAAGAGAAACCTAAACTTCACACGATTTCATGTTAAGCTAATTAATCAGACCTGACTTCAGACCATATTAGCTGATTAATCAGATGACTGGCTATGAAATCTTAATATGAAGTCTCATGAGGGTTAGGTTTATCTTAGAGTTTCATTCAACATTGAAGAGTTTTCTCCAATTTTCAACCTGTTGTTGTAAGAGATCACTGAAATAAGGAAATAAATCATATATACTCTATGATAAAAGGTATTTAGCCAAACCTTATTAATGGGAAATGGGAAAAAAACATTCACTTATTGCATGAGTGCTATGATACTCAAAGATGCATCTAGGAGTTAAAGGGCAGTTTATTTCTAAACACTTTTCTAAATATGGACAAACAGTAAAATAATAAATACTAAAATCAGATTTTAAAAATATAAGGCTACATAACAAACAAACGTTAATTCAGGATAACCTTACTACATACAATGCATGCAGGATTATCTTATTCAAATGATATAGCTAAAATATAAAACTGTTTTGAGTATTATTACAGCAAAAGCAAATAAGGAAACACTATGTTGTTATGTGACTTACAGGGTTGACAGGAAAAACAAAGTACTCCCTGCTACTGGCATCCAAGAACATTTATTGCATAAATGTTTATGAATAGTTTTTGATGAAGTAAATGGCAATAGAAAAGTATCCCTTGCTGGGAAATGATTTTTTGTAAGTGACTAAAATAACAATTTTACATTCACAGCTTTCGAATCAGCTGCATAATCTTTATCTAGATACAAGGTTGTAAATTTACTTCTTACTTCAGGTATATGCCATCAATGATTGTTAACAAATTGAATTGGGAGGAAATAAAACATTGGAATATCTGAGGTGATATTGATTTTAATCCTTCCTTTAGTGAGGTATTCCTTCTCGTAGGGAAGAATCATAGGCATCCTGAGATCTGCCACTTCTCTGTTTGGAAGTGGGCTAAGAAAATGTCTGTGAACATGGACAAGATTTTCCTCATGAATGCCACTTGAGTATTTTCTAATACATAGATACACAGTTTTACAAGGCTGTAAATACTATGATGCAAATCATTTTAGCCTAAATAATTTTCAATTTAGAAAATACTAACCAACTAACAATTACAGTTAATTTTAGCAATGCAACTTCATGGTAAATTTTCTAAGACAAATTAATTATCTTCATATAACTGGATGATTTCATCAGATGTATTAATTTTTAACTGCAGTTGTAACTAATTACCATAAACACAGTACCTTGGAACAACACCCAATTATTATCTCACACTTGTGTGGGTCAGAAGTCCAGGCACAGAGTGACTCAGCTATCTCTTCTTCTCAATCAAGGTGTTGACTGGGCTCAATTCTCATCTAGCGAATTTGGGAAGGGTGCAAACCCATTCAAATTGTTGGGCAAATTCAGTTCCCTGTGGTTGCAGAATTCAGGTCCCCATTTCCTTGTCATCTGTTAGCCAGGAATGGGTCTCTGCTCCTAAAGAACACTCTTTCCTTCTCATGCTTTCCATGTGGCTCCCTTCAGCAACACCAGATCAGTTATCTGTTACTTCAATTCTAACTTCTTCCACTGTATCTCTCTAAATTTAACCAGAGAAGGTTTTCTACTTTTAAGGGATCATGTGCTTAATTTGTGCTCATTCTACATAATCTAAGATAGTCTCCCTAGTTTAGACCACAGTGTCAGTTACAGTATTAAGTCCAATGTGCCATGTAAAATAACACACTCACATGTTTGAGGGATAAGGGCATGAACATGTATTTGTGAAATGTGCTATCCATCATATCTGTTTTTTTCTTTGAAATTTCATGCTGAAGAAATTAAATATTTAAGCAATTTACAAAAGTTTTGGATTTTTGTTGTATAAAGTCAACCCGTGTGATAACAATTCAATATTCCTCAATTAGTCCACTCCTAATTCTTGAAGAAAAAAATGTGACCAGTTTATAGAATGATATAAATCTACAAGTCTTTTTAATAAGGGATATCTATGCCTAGAAATATAAATTTAGAAGAAAGTTGCCTGAATTCAGTTTATTGATGTAAGAAAATATATTATCCCATTTTTTTCTATCACATGTTCAGTAATGCATAAATAGGAAGATATTCACTATATGAAATGAAGATTAACGGTCCCATTCCACATATACAATATAATACCAATTCACATATGCATATATTCTTGTGGAAACACTGTATTAATGTTTTTCCTAATGTCAACTCTTGTCTATTTTCTGTATCTGGTAAAACATTGAAGGAACATTACTTTCTTCATTTTTCAATGTATCTAAATACATATGCCATTTTTTCTTTCTCTTGCTGTATGGGAATACAGGTGCATTAGAATAAGTAAGCAACCTAGAAATGCATGAAGAAAAATATAATAACCTTCACCTAACTGAATCCAGTTCTCCTCTCTGAGATAAAGAAAGCTATCAGTTTAATGTATGCCTTTGTAGTCCTTTCCTATACATACAAAATATCCTCCTCTATATACTTGTGTGTGTGTAAGTATAGTTTATTTTATTGAAATATTCCTATAATTATAAAATTCAGGTTAACATTTTACTGGTACAAAAACATTTAAATAAGCTCCTTTTATGTGTTTATATATAATATTCTTAGTTTTATAGACTATATTTTTGTGAGTGTAACCAAGACTTAAAAGTTAATAATGTTCAAAATTTGAAATGACAGATAATATTCAGAGTATTGTCCCTGAACACTGTATCCATTAACTTCCCCTAAACAAGGCATAAGGTTAATCAAAGTTGTGCTAAAACAAGGTTTTATCATAATTTTTATATTTGTGTTTATAGATGGATATATTACTTAATCCGGGTCAATAAGTGACCTAAACAGGATCTTTTCCTAGATACATTAGATTAAGGAATTATTTTCTCAGCTATTGAAAAGCCATGCATACATGATTCTGGATCCACTAGAAAACATTTTTCATAACCCTGAGAATAATGATAACATAAATTAAGCATTAATAGAATATGTAGTTTGAGTGGATGGACCAGGACATTATAAAAAGACAAGTCTATCCTTAAAACTTCTCAATTACTTTACACTCCCACCAACAGTGTAAAAGTGTTCTTATTTCTCCACATCTTCTCCAGCATCTGTTGTTTCCTGACTTCTTAATGATTGCCATTCTAACTGGCATTAGATGGTATCTCATTGTGGTTTTGATCTACATTTCTCTAATGATCAGTGATGATGAGCTTTTCTTCATGCTTGTTGACCACATAAATGTCTTCTTATGAAAAGTGTCTGTTCACATCCTTTGCCCACTTTTTGATGGGGTTGTTTGTTTCTTTCTTGAAAACTTGTTTAAGTTCCTTGTAGATTTTGGATATTAGCCCTTCGTCAGATGGATAGATTGCAAAATTTTCTCCCATTCTGTAGGTTGCCTGTTCACTCTGATGATAGTTTCTTTTGCTGCGCAGAAGGTCTTTAATTAGATCTCATTTGCCAATTTTGGCTTTTGTTGGAATTGCCTTGGGTGTTTTAGTTGCGAAGTCTTTGCCCATGCCTATGTCCTGAATGGTATTACCTAGGTTTTCTCCTGGGGTTTTTATGGTTTTAGGTCTTACGTTTAAATCTTTAATCCATCTTGAGTTAATTTTTGTATAAGGTGTAAGGAAGGGGTCCAGTTTCAGTTTCTGCATATGGCTAGCCAGTTTTCCCAACACCATTTATTAAATAGGGAATACTTTCCCCATTGCTTGTTTTTTTTCAGGTTTGTTAAAGATCAGATGGTTGTAGATGTGTGGTGTTATTTCTGAGGCTTCTGTTCTGTTCCACTGCTCCACTTGATCTTAGCCAAAAGGCTGAGAAGCAATGTTCCACTGCTCTATGTATCTGCTTGGTACCAGTACCATGCTGTTTTGGTCACTCTAGTCTTGTTGTACTGCAGATCTCTTCAACTTATTCATTTGCATAACTCAAATTTCATACCTCTTATGTCTCAAACTTTCCAAACTAAATGTGGGGTTGTGTCATCCTCTGTCAGATAAGACACAGAAAGAAAGATACTTCCAAATGACCTTCATTTTTCAGTGGTTAAGGTTGGATGAGATGAACAATATCTGATGGATAAGTAGTAGGCAATGAGCTATTCCAGAGTCTTGGGAATTTTATAACACTTTGTTAGAAGTAATGAGAGAACTTCTTTGCTTAAATACATATGTGTGTGTGTGTGTGTGTGTGTGTGTGTGTGTATTTTTTCTGAATCTAAGCTGATCCAGAACAAGAGACTAAGATTATACTCCGAAAGAAAACTTTTAAATACACAGGGGGAGGAGAAGCGAAGAGACTGAATGTTATATAGTCCCAACGGTGTTTTATTTAAAGTTCTTGGAACTGGTGATGCATGATCTGGCTCTATTTTACATATAAGTGAATTATAAGAACAGAATTTCTTTTATTCATTTTACCATTTAGTTATATCATCTTCAGCTGAAAAATTTCAGTGGCCATTCTTCACATGTGTGTTGGAATAAAAATAAGCTAGGTGGGGCTTGTTTACTATTAAGTAAAATTACTTAAAATGTCAATGCATAGCTTCATATTATTAAACTAATCACTCATTTTTAAGACACAATTATTTATCTCTTTAATATTCCATTGAATAATTAGATATATTTCTGTAAAAATATTCAATTTATATATTTTAAATGTTTGTTTATATACATCATTTTAATAAGGGCCGTGTGTTTTCACACTGCTATAAAGAACTGCCTGAGACTAGGTAATTTATAAAGAAAAAAAGTCAATTTATAAAGGAAAAAGATTTAGTTAACTCACATTTCATCATGACTGGGAGCCACACAGAAAGCATGAGAAGGAAAGAGAGTGTTCCTTAGGAGTAGAGATTCATTCCTGGCTAACAGATGACAGGGAAGTGGGGACCTCAATGGCTGGGAAAGTCTCATGAAACTTACAATTATGGCAGAAGGCTAAGGGGAAGCAAGGCACCTCCTTCACAAGGAGGCAGGAACAAGAAAGACACAGGAGAAACTACCACACCATCAGATCTCAGGAGAACTTACTATCATGAGAATAGCATGGGGAAAACCACCCATGTGATTCGATTACTTCCACCTGGTCTATTCCTTGACATGGGGGGATTATGGGGATTACGGGGATTACAATTCAAGATGCAATTTTGGGTGGAGACACTGCCAAATCATATTGGGCTGAAACAGAATTTGGAAAGCCATAATATTTTTGAAAAAGTAAATTATAATAAAAAAGTTAAAAATGTAAGTGAAAANACAGAAAGAAAATGATAAATAATTTGAAATATGACTTTTAAAATCAAGTCAAACATATTTCCATTTTAAATTATTTATCATTTACTAAGTACCTCCTATGAGTCAGGCAATGGAGTGGGCTCTGTTATATTCACTTTTTTGTCTTCTCAACTTTAATTCCCTTTTTTCCTCTAACATTTTCTATCCTTCTTTTTGACTTTATATTTTAATATATTATGACAGCAAATCATAAGTATGTCTTTTAACTCTCTCCTAAGTTAAACTGAGATGGGAAATGTATGTTTTAATAAGAAAGCACTGTTTTATTCACTGCTTCTGTGAGTTCAAGTGTTTTAGATTCCACAAATGAGTGACAGCATGTGGTATTTGTCTTTCAATTTTTGGCTTATTTGACTTAACACAGTGTCTTCCAGGTTCATTCATGTTGTTGCAAAATGACAGAATTATATTATTATTTATGGCTCAGTATATTCCATTGTGTGCATAGACTCCATTTTCTTTATCTACTTATCTGTTGTTGGACACTTAAATTGATTCCCTATCTTAACTATTATTTATAGTGTTGCAAGAAACATTCTCTTTTTCTTAATGGTTTATAGAATTTCTATGTACATTTGGAAATCTCAAGTTTGATTGTTTGTATGTGTTGCAAACCTCTTCTTCTAATTTATAAATGTATGACCCTGGGATTAGTGAGAGTAGATTTGTTCCTTACTATGAGTGTGTGTTTATTAAATGGGCACAGACACATACGTGCATACATACATATAAGGAACAAAATTGGCTCATCCCAAACTTATTATGTCTGTTTTATTAATCTAATGGTGGTTAAGTAGTGGCTCATCAACCCTAAAATTATTAACAACCAATTGTCTTGGTGGAGAAGAAAATAAATTTATCCAATGTCTCTAAGGACAACATATTACAAATAAATTTCTTCCTTGTGAATATATTGAATGGCTAGTCATTAAAGATATATTCTCTCACTGTGGTAGAAATTCAGGAGTCTAAAATTATATCATGGCTATTTTTATGGCTAAAATATGTTTAATGGTAACTTAGCTTTCCTCATTTATAAAATTAGGATTTGGATTCAGAAATGATTAAGGCTTCTTATCAGATTAAATAGCCTAATATTTGACAACTCCATAAATCTAATGATAGCATAGCTAAAATTTACTTTTATCAGGAACCTTTTCATGTGGGGAGGCAGAGAGCCTAAAGCATATATAAGGTTAATATGTAAGTATATATTTTTTTATAATTGGCATTTATAGAAAAACATTGTAATCATTTCATAAGTGATATTAACAAGTGAAATTTCTGTTGATAGTGCTTTTTACTCTTTGAAACCTACATGTAAAACATAACATTGCTTATCCAGTTTCCAAAATCTAACATTGATATATTATTCATTCTCTAAGCACTCACTTACTAAGATCAGATAACAGAAATATTTAAATATACTGTATAATTTAATTCTCCAAGCTATTTCAGGTATTAAATTATTCTATAAATCACTAGCTTTATAGAAAAGGCACCAATTCTCAAGACTGAGAAATAGGCCAAAGTCTCACATTTAGAAAAACACTCCAAATTGTGATTAATATTCACATACTCTAACTCTGGAGACTGTCACCATGCTTATTAAACACATGCACACACACACTCTCCCACACTCCAGATCCAAAGACTACTTCAGAAGGCTTTAATTATTTTATCATTCACATTTCTGCTACAAGCAAGAATTAAAAGGCTATGTTGCTGAGATAGTATATAAAGATATCTTTGCATTAAATATTGACTTATACATGATCCCTAAAACAAAGTTTATTGTAGTTTGCAGACCACCTATCTGGTTTGGACTTATACCCCAATGTGTTGGAAACTTGATCCTCAGTGTGGTAATGTTGGGAGGTGGGACCCAATGTGAGGTGTCTGTGTCAAGGAGGCATCACTCTCAAAAATGGAGTAGTTATCACGAGAGTGGGTTCATTTTACAAGCATGACTTTTCTTTCTCTGTCTCTCTCTTGCCCTCTTGGTTTCCACAATAGAATGAAGCAGTAAGAAACTCTCCAGATGCTGGGGACTTGATCTTGGACTTCCCAGCCTCCAGAAGTGTGAGAAAATATTCTATTTTAATAAATTACCCAGCCTCAGGTATTCTGTTATAGCAACACAAAATAGGCTAAGACCGAAAATCAGTACTAAAGAAGTGGGGTGTTATTTTAACAAATATCTATAAATGTCAAAGGGGCTTCAGCACTGAGTAATGGGATGAGGCCAAAAGTATTTGGAGGAGCAGACTAGAGAAAGCCTGGATTGCCGTGAGTAGAACTTTAAGAAAAATTCTGCTGAGAAGCCAGAAAAGAAGAACTATAGGAGGACTATAGAACTTCTTAGAGATTACTTAAGTGGTTGTGATCAGAGTGTTGATAGAAATATGGACAGTAAAGGCCATTTTGATGACGTTTCACACAAAAATGAGGAGGGCCTTATTGGAAACTGGAGGAAAGCTCATCTTTCTTATAAATTGGCAAAAAACTTCATTGAATTGTGTGTATGCACTAGGGCTTTTTGGAAGACAGAATTTAAGAGCAGTGAACTATGGCAGGTGTACCCAACCCCCAGGTCACAGACCAGTAACAATTCATGGCCTGTTTGGCACCCAGTAGCACAGCAGTAGTTGAGCAGTGGGCAAGTGAGCCTTGCCGCCTGAGCTCCACCTCCTGCCAGAGCAGCAGTGACATTAGATTCTTATAAATGCATGAAACCGATTGTGAACTGCACATGTGACTAATCTAGGTTGTGCGCTCCTTGTGAGAATCTAACTAATGCCTGATGGTCTGAGGTGGCACAGTTTTATACCAAAACCATTCCCCTACAATCCCCATCTGTGGAAAAATTGTCTTCCACACAACCAGTCCCTGGTGCCAAAGAGTTCGGGGGACTACTGAACTAGGGTATCTGATGGAAGAAATTTCTAAGCAAAATATGGAAAGGTGTGCATGGCTTAACTGCATACAATAAAATGAGAGAGGAGAGAAATAATTTTTTGAACCCTGACAATCTGAGATAGGTCTCAGTTAATTTAGAAAGCTATTTTGCCAAGATTGAGGATGCGCACCCATCACACAGCCTCAGGAGGTCCTGATGACATGTGCCCAAGGTGGTCAGAGCACAGTTTGGTTTTATACATTCTAGGGAGACAGGAGACATCAATCAACATATGCAAGATGAGCATTGGTTTGATCTGGAAAGACGGGACAGCTCAAAGCAAAGGTGGGAAGACTAGAAGCGGGGAAGGGGCTTCCAGATAGTAGGTAGATAGGAGACAAACGGTTGCATTCTTTTGAGTTTCTGATTAGCCTCTCCAAAGGAGGCAATCAGATATGCATTTATCTCAGTGAGCAGAGGGGTGACTTTGAATCAAATGGGAGGCAGGATGGCGCTAAACAGTTCTCAGCTTGACTTTTCCCTTTGGCTTAGCGATATGGGGGGCCCAAGATTTATTTTTCTCTCACAATTTAACGATGAACTTCATGATTAATAGAGTAACAGAATGTACAAGTTTGGAAAATCTGCAGCCTGTTCATGTAAAGAAAGAAATAGCATGCAAGGGTGTGTGTCTGTGTGTGTGTGTGTGTGTGTTGGGGAGAGAGGAATATTTGAAAAAGGAATTA
This sequence comes from Rhinopithecus bieti, assembly GCF_001698545.2. Taxonomy (NCBI): domain Eukaryota; kingdom Metazoa; phylum Chordata; class Mammalia; order Primates; family Cercopithecidae; genus Rhinopithecus; species Rhinopithecus bieti. Next base: position 971,492 of record NW_016805390.1, read on the forward strand.
GCACAAATAGAATGAAGCTAGGGGCTATTCATCAAGACATTGAATGATCTCAAAGGCATTTCAGAGCTCTTTGAGGCTGACCTTCTCATCACAGGCCAAAGCTCTAGGAGGATAGAATGGTTTTGGGGGACAGGACCAAGAATCCCTCCACTGACTTGCTGTCCCGGGTAACTTCAGGATTCTCTTCACCGCATTCAGCTTCAGTGCTTCTCAGCCACTCAGCTGTGGCTCTAGTAGCCCCATATGTAGCTCAGACTTCTGCTCTGGAGGGCATAAGTGGTAATTCATGGCAGCATCCATGTGGTGCAAATTCTTCAGGTATACAGAATGCAAGAACTATGGGGGCATGGCTTCCTCCATGTATATTTTACAGGAGGGCAGAATTTAAGAGCAATGAACTAGGGCAGGTGTATTCACAGGATGCAGCAGACAGACAAGGTGGCCAGGTAGAGGCTTGTCACAGGAGTGAAGCCACCACAGAGAGTCCCCACCAGGGCAATGCCTAGTGGAACCCTGGGAGCAGGGCTATCCCTGAGACCCCTGTACTGTAGATTTATCAACATGGAACACCAGCTTGGGAGAGCTGCAGGCACGAAAGACTTCAACTTTTCTTCAAAAGACTGTTGATAAATAGGTAAACAAAAACAACCAGAAAAGACTTCAATGTATGAGTGCTCCTACATGGGCTGAGCCCAGCAAAGCAACAGGAGTGAGGCTGCTCAAGGCCGGGGGGCGGGTGGGTCCAACGTCCATCCTAGTGTATCCAGTAGGCATCATATTAAGTGAAAGATTATTCTGAAATCTTAATATATAATGTCTTTCCTGTTGGATTTTGGACTTACTTGAGGCCCATTACTGTTTTCTTCTTACCTATTTCCCTTTGGAATGGGAATGTCTATCTTCTCTATGCCTATCACGCCATTGTATTTTGAAAGTAGATAATTTGGGCTGGGCGCGGTGGCTCAAGCCTATAATCCCAGCACTTTGGCGAGGCCGAGCACGGTGTGCGGATCACGACGGGTCAGGCAGATCGGAGGGGACCCATCGCTGCTAAACACGGTGCAACCGCTGGTGGGGGCCGTCTCTACTAACAACTACCAAAGGGAGAACTAGCGGGCGCCGAGGTGCGGGCGCCTGTATCCCCAGATACTCGGGAGGCTGAGGGGCAGGAGAAGGCGTGAACCCGGAGCGGAGGCTTGCAGTGAGCGGAAGATCCGGACCACTGCACTCCACGCCAGCTGGGGTGACAGAGCGCGAGACTCCGTCTCAAAAAAAAAGAAAAAAAAAAAAAACAGAAAAGAAAGTAGATAATTTGTTTTGATTTCAGAGGTTCACAGCTGAAAAGGTATTTCCTCCAAATGACTCATGCATTGACTCTCACTCATATTAGATGAGACTTTGGATTTTGAACTTTTGAGTTGATACTGGAGTAAGTTAACATTTTGGGACTACTGGGATGTAATGAATGTATTTTGCATGTGAGAAAGGACATACGTTTGAAAGACCGGGGGCAGAATGCTATGGTTTCAATGTATCCCCTCAAAGTTAATGTATTGGAAACTCAATCTCAATGTGGTGGTGTTCAGGGATGAGGTTTTTGCATCATGGGAGCAGCACCCCACAAAATAGATGAATTTGTGAGAGTGAGTTTGCTATTGTGGGAGTGGGTTTTTACCCAAAGACAAGTTTAGCCTTCGTTTTACTTTCTCTCTGACTCTCTTTTGTCCTTTCGCCTTCCACTATGGTAGTCCTCACCAGATGCTAGAGCCTTGGTCTTGGACTTTCTAGTCACCCTCCACAATTGTGAGGAAATCGTTTTCTCCTCTTTATAAATTACCAAGTCTCAAGTATTCTGTTATACACTAGTACACTATCTTCCAAAATAGTTGAAGATTTTAGATTTCTTTACACTAAGAAATACTGACCTTATTCTAAATAACAATAATTAGAAGGTTAAATATGTGTCACTTTTGTTTTTTACCAATGGTACTTTTAGATAATTTTTTTCCATCTAAAACGAATGCTTAGCTATTTCATAGGTCCATTAAATGACTCAAAATTCCTAAGGGAAACCTTTTTAAAATAATTATTAACTTAGATATTTAGTAATGCAGAAAACACTACAATAGTTCTTCTTTTAAAATAAATAATTTTAAATAACAAATAAAATTTTATATATTTATGGTGTACAACATGATATATAGATATATGTGTACATTGTGGAATACCTAAATCAAACTAATTAAAACATATGCATTAACTCACATACTTACCCTTTTTTTGTCATGAGAACATTTAAAATCTATTATCTCAGCAATTTTTGAATATATAAGACAATATTATTAACTATAGTCACCATGTTGTACAGTGGATATCTTAAACTTACTCCTTCTAAATGAAATTTTGTATCCTTTGACCAACATCTCCCTAACCTTTTCTCTCACCCTAAGATTCACTTTCTGCTTCTATGAGTCTAACCTTTTTATATTCCACATGTAAGTGAGATCATATATTTATCTTTCTATATCTTTCTTCCAGGTTCACCCATGTTGTTGCAAATTGAGAGAATTCTCTTTTTAAGGCTAAATAGTATTCCATTGTGTGTATACATATATATGTGTATATATACACATACATTTTATATATAAACACTATATATATACACACATACATTGTATATATACACACATATACCACATTTTATTTATTAATCTATTACTAAACACTTAAGTTGACATTGTATCTTGGCTATTTTAAATGATACTGAAGTGAACATGGGAGCATAGATATCTCTTTGACATACTGATTTTTTTTCCTTTGGACATATACTGAAAAGTGAGATTGTTGATCATATGGTAATTCTATTTTTAATTTTTTCAGGAACTTGCATACTGTTTTCCATATTGACTGTACTAATTTGCACTCCCACTAACAGTGTACCAGGGTTCCCTTTTCTCCACATTCTTGACAACACTTGTTATTTTTAATCTTTTTGATAGTAGCCATTCTGGCAGGTGTGAGGTGATATCTCATGGTGGTTTTAATTTGCATTTCCCAAATAAGTAGTTATGTTGAGGATCTTTTAATATACTAATTATTTATAAATTAATTTATAAGCTTATTTATTAATAAATTAATAGCAATTACATGAGAATGCACAGTAATCAATATGGCAAGGAAACCAACCAATCAGAGAAGATACTGACAGTGAGAAGCAAATAAGCCTGGAATGAAAGTTGCTGACTGAATCTTAGGTGCCAATTATACGTCAAATGCTGTTTTAAGTGCATTTCATGCATTGTCTCCATTCATAGTCCATAAGATTCACTGGATACTTTCCATTATACTACCATCTTAGAGATGATAAGAGTAAAGAACAGGAAAAGCGAGAAACAGCCTAATTCCTGTGGGAAGAAAATACCAATTAAACCTGACCAACCAGACTTCAAGACCTTGCTCTCCACTTTTTAAACATGCTCTATGGTTAAGAGAAAAAGATTAGAAAATTAATGTAATTTAACTAACTTAGTCTGTTGATTTTCTTAGCCTGGGAAACAAGGAACATGATTCAGGATTGGGCTTCAGAGGGCTTATTCATGCAAAGTTTAAAAGTCTATGGACATTTGAATATACATGTATTTGTGTGGTAGACAAATTCATAGACAATTTTAGAGCCTTCATTTTTCTCACCTGCAATAGTATATAGCATATTGCATAGTCAAACTTTTGTATATCAAAAGTATTGAGATCCCAGAATTAAAATAAAGGCAGTGTGCATAGCTTAAATTATATATGACAGTGCCAATTCAAACCAGATTACACTTGGATAAAATTTGTGTATGTATTTTTAAAGTTTCTGATTATGATTAAAAAAATAACAAAAATATATTCCAGCTTATCACAAGAATATCCTAGTTTATCTCCACAGGATGAAGAGTTGTACATGGTTGTGTAATCCATGGCTTATCATGGATTATAATGCAAGATTTTTAAAAATATTAATCAATTTGGGGCTAACATACATGACATGTTTTATGTCAGAGTGAGAAACTAGACTAGGTTAAGGATGAAGATCAATTTTAATTTTCTAGAACTATCTTTCAGTCAACTTTAAACTCTAAAGTACAGACTTTTAACCAAATTAATTTCTTATTTATTTCAAGGAGAAACCAATTTTGCTCACATACCCATAAAATGTTAAAATATGTTTAAACAAACAGCTAGAATTTTATTTTTATTACACGTTTTATTTAATTCTGTAAAATTTTACTTATTTAAATAACTTCTTCTTACCTAGCAGCTATTTCACTCTATCATCAACTTTGAACTAAAATAATTTTTGAAATTCTGACTCAGTTGTGTTCAATATTTTGAAGACGTTTGTTTATGGTACAGAGGTCAGTTTTCATTGGGAGAGATCTATTCATGGATCTACTTCCTGTAGTAGCAATAGTCGAAGGTAAATATAGCACTTCACTGAATTATTGTTATTTTATTGCTTCATTTCTTTGTCCTGCAGGCTTTACAAGAGTGCTTCAGACTAGCATGAGGGAAAATGAGAAAGCACTTATTGATGATAAGATTGAATGGTTCTAAATAATTTATGACAACAATCAATAGTATCAGAATGGAGGCAGATGGAATTTTCTTCTTGATATATGGCATATAACTATTTAATAAGGTTTAAGTCAAGATTGTCCTTCAGCTAGAAACACATTATAAACTGTAGGACATGAACAAACCTCCAAAGCCCTCCGTCTACCCAGAAAAGTATGTGTTAACTACCAAAAACAATTAAAATTGTTTAAATCTAGGATAAAATATTATTAAATATTAATTTATTAAAAGTTACAATGTTACTCTGAACATTAACATGACTATCCTACTGTCTATACTAAAGTATTTGAATAGAAGTATTTGAAGAAAAACACGTGCATATTTGTTTATATTAACTCTCCTTTTATTAGGCGAATAAATAGACTTTGGAGCTACTTGGTGGCCATCTGGGAAACACTGAACATAATTTTTTCTGTAAAAGTCTTCTTAACAGTTTTATTATTTTGAACTTGGGCCTAAATTTATGAAAGGCAGTAAGTGTCAGAAAAAGTTATGAGAGGGCACTGCTCATTATATTAATATGCATGCATAAATTATAGATGCATAATGTTGAGAAATGATTACATGTTAGATTTAGAAGGACAATAAATAAGTTATACATAGGAGCAAGTAAGAGTAATTATTAGAAATTCTACCCTTTTAATACAAAAAAATTTAGCCGGGCCTGGTGGTGGGCGCCTGTAGTCCTAGCTACTCAGGAGGCTGAGGCAAGGCAATGGCGTGAACCCGGAAGGCAGAGCTTGCAGTGAGCTGAGATCGCACCACTGCACTCCAGCCTGGGCGATAGAGCGAGACTCTGTCTCAAAAAAAAAAAAAGAAAGAGATTCTACCCTTTTAAAAGGTAAATAACTTTATCAAAGAATAGTATGATGAAAATACAAAAATGTAACCAGCTCTCACAAAGTACTTTTTTTGTATCTGGACAAAAGTAAATGTAGAAAATAGATTTTACTGCTTCTTCTGAAGAATCAACTGGATATTCAAAGAAAACTTTTCAAAGAATGTAATGGTTTTCTGATCCTAATTATTTACTATCATTTATTTAAAAATTTTAATATATTTTAAAATATATGAATAAATTCAGGTGACTACATATTAACCTTATCAGCATCCTATATAAAATAATTCCTTATGATTTCATCTTATGGGAGTGTTACTATAGTAAATAAGGACTCTATAGACAGAATATATAAGTTAAAACTATAATACTAGGTTGCTTACTCTTAAATCTTCTTTTTTTTTTCTTTTAAGGCAGCAGCTCACTCTGTCACCCAGGCTGCAGTGCAGTGGCATGATCACAGTTCACCACAGCCTCCATCTTCTGGGTGCAAGCCATCCTCCTGCCTCAGTCTCTCAAGTCCCTGGGACAGGTGTGCATCACTGCATTTGGCTAATTATTTGATTTTTTGTAGAGATGAAGTCTAACCATGTTGCCAGGCCAGTCTCAAACTCCTGAACTCAAAGGGATCCTCCTTCCTTGGTCTCTCAAAGTGCTGGGATTACAGGCATGTGCACCATACCTGGCCTTAAATTGTCTTCTTACAAATTTTTATCTTCATAGAAATTGGTAACCAAAATCGTTAAGCAATGAAAAGCAGCTCATTTCTTATCCGTGCTAAAGATAGTCTAAAGTCGTAAAATCATTTGAAACTCTTAATTACACTACACACAACACAATGACAGTAAAAACTTATCTGAGAGATGACATGAATTTTTATATAGTTTATATAGAATAAATCTACATTCAGCTTTGTCTGAGGTTAACAAGGGATAAATCTTTTAAAAGTCATTTTGTTAAAATATGTTTATGTTTTCATGATCTTACATAAAATTAAATGTTAAACTTCTGTAATATTTTATACTGTGAAAAGATCAAAGAGAAGATATATAGCTTTTTTAAAAGCCAAGTTATGAAAGCACTGTAAGTTTAAGAAATTATCTTCTTTATGGTACTACATGAGTATTAGATTATTACACATTTTCTGGATTTACATGTCAACCATTTTAACATTTTTAGAAATTTCTACTACACTTTTATGACAGACTATTGGTCATTTGCACTTTTTTTTTTAATCTAATAAGCAAACAATATTATCTTAACTTGGCTTTTTCCCAGCTGGCAGGCAGTACACTTAAAGCATTGGAAGTTAAGATTCCTCCTTCTTACAATTCTCCAGAACTTTCATCTCAGATTTAAGTAAATCCTTAATAGTATCTATAATCCTATTAGAAAATTAGCTCCCTCACACTTGGGATATTTCATTTGATTTATTAATTCCTCCTCGAAGTAGACAACTCAGGCCAACATGTTTCCCTTGAAAATATTCCACATCCATATGATGAAAGAATCTTATCAAACTCCCAGAAAAGCCTGGGGATTTTGAGGTTGCCTTTATGATATAAGCCATTTCCTTTGGGGCTGATATTAATTACAAATCTCAGTGCAGGTACAGAATTGTAACCCAGAGAATCCTGGAGTAAAGAGTTTGTGGTTAGATAATGTGTTATGCAAAAGGCTTAACTCGAACTTCAGTGCTTTGCTATTGACACACAAAGATTTACGTCAAATCTTGACTTGGTACTTTGGTTGTATGAAACTTCCTCACTACTTACAAAAGAAAAAAGAAACAGTCAGGATCTCAGATATAAAGAACAAGACATTATGAAGATGTCAGACAAGTTAGACACAGATAGATGCCCCCCGTCTTGCACCTATAGCTTAATATTTAAGACACATTTCAGCTCATTCCCACAGTTGTCATAGAAGCCAGCTAGTGCTAGAAAGCAGAGCTCTGATCTTTTAAGTAGTGTAAAACTAATCCGAATTTACTAAGACATTTGCTTATATTTTTCCTTTTTGTTAGTAGAACCTTGTGCGATGCAGATATTCCTAGAATAGAAGCAAAGAAAGATCAAATAATCTCAAAAAGTATACACAAATAGATCATCCGTTAATACTTAGAGTCATTATTATAAAAGATCACTGTAGTACAGCATTGTACCTATGTTAAAAATACCATATTGCACACTTAAAATTTTGTTAGATCTCGTGTGTTCTTATCAAAATAAAATAATTCATAAAAAAATCTAAAACCCTGAATACACAAACTTGAGATAGTCTACGGATTTATAATACAGAAGTTGATAAAGAAAGAATAAAGTCAACAAAAAGCTAATGGTTCATTGTTTTCAGAAAGTTATTTTTATGAACCAAGCATCATAAAAATACACTTATTATGTTGGTGCAAAAGTAATTGCTGTTTTTGGCATTGAAGGTAATGGCAAAACTGCAATTACTTTTGCATCAACCTAATGTGTTTTAGTATTAAAATCTACTTTTACAAAATTATTGATTTTCTCAATTAATACATATTTAAGCTAGATGACAAAACATAAATTTATGTTTTAATTATAAAAACACATTTTTATCTTACTTGACAAGAATAATTAGTGTAGGATCAAATATAACAGATGATGACACATAACTTTCAGGTTCAAAATGTTACACAATAAGCTATACTAGAAATTTTTATATAATCTATAGGGCTCAAAAATTTTCTTTTATGTGACTTTTTCAAGACATAACTCTTATTCTTGAGTATTCAAAAAATTATGATTTACATATAAAAAGATTAGGTATGGTTAAACCAATAATATTTTTATCTAAAATATGTTAATATTTATTTAATAACTGCATACATTTATTATTTTGTCTTATTAACTTATTTACCAAGTAGGATACAGTATTTCTGAGATGAGTTATTTTATTAGTGATGAAATAAAACATTAAAAATCTAAAAGACCATTGTAATTGGCCATTTTGTTTTTGTGTTTTAGTAATAATGGTTTTCTTATTTAAAATTAAGCAGCAACATAGAGATTATTCAGCTTCAATTCTGTAAATTAAGTCATAGGTTAAAAGAAAATGTATATTTTAACAACTGCTGTATTGTACACATACACAGACAAGACCATTTGAAATTTCTTTTTACAGTCAAACTAAAATACCATAGGTTGGTTAACATGCAATCTGGAACAATTGTCTCAACTTTGCTGTTGACACTGGGCTGGAATCCTGGTCAAACTCCAGCCATTGTGACCTGTTCTAAACAGATGCCTCAATTACTAGATTCCGTAGTCCTGCAAAAATACCTACTAAGAGAAAGACATCCACCAACCTCTCAGCACTTTCCACTTGTTTTTTTAATATATATTAAATACGTATTTTATATATAACATAAATCATATATTAATTCTTATATATTATATATAATATATTACATTTAAATTTTAAATAAAATATATATTTAAAAGATATATTATAAGTGTATAATATTTAATATATAGTATATATAAATAATTATAATAAATTATAAAGTATGTATTAAAATATTATATCATTTTTGAAAAATAGACGTCAGCTGCTGAGTCTAGAAATAATCAGAAACACACTTAGTAAAAACAAGTCTTTCATTGCACAGACTTCGCCCAGAAAGCCAAAAAAAAAAACAAAAGAAAAATGCCTGAGAATTAACGACAAGAGTGCAATAAATTCTCAGGCAATGCAATCTCATTGAACTTCAAGTGGTTTATCCTTATAAGTATATTGCTGGACAACTTCATTTTAAATAAGATAATTAGAATTGAGAAAATGTTTTGAGCACTGAATGAAAAAATCATTATTGTTGGGGTTGCTTTGTTATCTACAATAATTATAATGCAAAAGAGTCTAGAGTTCATAGAAATTAAATTTCTTCTAAGAAAGAAGGAAACATCTGTGTTGACTCATTCAATTGTCATAGACATATCAACAGTTCTGGATCTGGATAAAGTTGAGTCAATTTTGAATTTTCAAAAAATCCAAAACTTCCTATTTATATAAATCAGTTCTGTGCTTTATCCAGAATGCTATAAACTTTAGGAGGATCTCTGTTTTCATAGTATATGCATGGTTTGAATAGCCAGTGCCTTGTTAGGAAGTATAATCTTTTCTGCCCTGCCACAATCAATACTATGCTTCATTCAGATAATAGGGGAGCCAACTACAGCCATTACATTCTTTTTGATTGCAGTCATTTAAGTCATCAAGAGGGAAAAAAAAAATCCATAAATTTTAGATAGTCATGCATTTTAATGGGGAAAAAAGTCAGGGTTTTCAGTCAGGACAGATTTCTAGAATTCTACGGTTTGATGGTTTTGCAAAATGTAATCTCCCAGCATCCTTTTAATATTTAACTTCAGGATGCAGGCATTTCTTCTCTACAGACTGTCGAATTGATTGTTGGCAGTTTAATAATTTCTACCAGAATGTTAGGTTTGCATTTCCAACAGTATTTCTATCTGTTTTTCTGCATTGAGTCGACATAACTAAATCCTTCCAGGTAGTATTAACATTGATTTTGCTACCTTTCAGGAACGGTGGGTAAGGCAGGAAGTAGGACAAATTATTATCTCGGTAGGCTATTCCACTTCGGTTAGCTACTGCTTATAATGCTGATTTTGAAACATGAAGTATTTTTCCATGTAAATTTATGTATTAGGAAAACAGTTTGAGTATAACCCACAATTTTACAGCCTGCTATATATGTAGCACCTGCTTTATCACACAAATTCACACACATCTAGGACATGTTATTCACTTCAATTATCACTAGGTCTGTTATGAGGCACACCATAAATTTGGGTGTTATAAACTTCAAGCTAGGATTTCATATCACTCCACAATTCACATAATTCACAAAGTCACAGAAAGAAAAAATATGCATCCACTCTTTTAATTTGTAAATAAGTTTCAGTCTGATTTCAGTGATTTTATTTTAGTTGGATCTTATTCCTTTTAATGAGAGAAATCCACTTTTCCAAAACTATGTAGAAATACAGAGTATGCCATGTGGTGGTGGTTGCTATTTAGTTATGATTAAACTTTTCAATCAATAATTTGCTATTAAGCAATTCTATTTCATTAATTTCCCAGAGTTTGACTTATTTTTCACGTTCGATCCCCACTGAGTTTTGGTAACTGTGCTCAAACAAGCACCTCTGTTTAAACTCTAGATTAGGTCAAAGACTAAGCAATGCTGGCTACAAAATAAATTTATGATGATTCTTAAATAGAATTGAATTACCTATCAAAGTTTTCAAAAACATCTTTGAAAAACCGCGTTTTAGATGACAGCCAAGCACCTAGTTTTTTGTACCCACACACACACCACACACACACCACACCACACACGTATGTATAGTACCATTTAGGCTTTTGATCTCCTAGCTCTCTGGTGATAATTTTGGGGTTTAAAGACAGAGGAACAAAAAACATGACATTTCGTGTGTTTTGCAAAGTCTGTTTCAGTTCATGAAATGGGATGGTTTACACACACCCTTACCATGCCTTTTACCATGTAAAAGCCATCAATTTGATCTCATTTGATCCTCACATCTACTGTTATTTCAGGCATTTCATCTCACTTTTATTAATGAAGAACTGATGTTTTGGAGAATATGATGTAAGTGAGTATATAGGATACTTCATTATTTTCTACTGATTTTTCACTTCATTAGAAAACACAAGCTATGCCAACAACTACATTGCTACTGAAGGAAAACCAGAAAAAATATTAAATATATATGTGTGTGTATGTATTTATCACGATATATATATATATATAATATATGTGTGGGTGTGTGTCACAAACATTTACTTAACTCTTGATTATTATAACTAAATTACACTGGATACTACCAAAACAGTTGTAAATTTAGCTTCTGACTTAAATGAACATTTTCATTATATCATGAGTAAAACGAAATTTACCTTTTCTGATTTTTATAAGGCACATCTGTTTATTCTTGATGCAGCAATGGTAATATATACAAACCCATATACACCTCCTCTATACAGATTGTACCAGGTGAGTTAAGAAGAAGAGAAGGGGGAAAGTACATCTAAGGAAATGATTACAATATTTATGACAAAATCAGTACACTCTAAACACGTTAGTAATATATAGACGCATGGCATAGGTTTTGGCACAAACGTTTCATCTGTCTTTAGTGATTTTAGTTATAATTAAAAGTACTGAATACATGTTATTTATGGCAGGTACTCATTTAAGACATTGCGCAAAAATGCGTATGAAGTTCTTAAACTCTCAAAAATACATTAAAATCCTCAGAATATGTTAGCGCTTCTTACGCATTCACAAAACGTCCTCTCAATCTTAAATATGGCACATCAAGTAAACATTAGAATAAAGATGCTCAGTGGAATAATTTTCTATTACCCTTCGTATTCAGAAATACGCTTTTAGCTTAAGATAGTTTAATTATCACTTTACTGTTCTTAACTTTATTCAGCCACAGTTAAGTGATTGGAAAATATAATATTTGAATTATAAAAGTGATGATCAAATTAGGATTCTAAGGAGACTATGACAGAGCTCACTTTTTCTTTTTTATTAAGGTTTGCTTTTCTTAATTAATTTAATGGTTTATAGGTATTTCTGTTTAATGTCTGTATAAATGATGTATATGGAAATGATTTCAAGATATTTAATAATATTATACAAAGAATATTAGACGCAGTTTGAATACCCAGGGGATTTTCCTTATAAACAGAAATATACAGTTAACTCTGGAGTATCTCTGAATCATTTGATTATTTTTGATTTTTTTTTTTTTTTTTGAGAAGTCTATGCTCTGTCGCCCGGGGCTGGAGGCAGTGGCCGGATCTCAGCTCCTGAAGTCCGCCTCCCGGGTTCACGCCATTCTCCTTGCCTCAGCCTCCCAAGTAGCTGGACTACAGGCGCCCGCACCTCGCTCGGCTAGTTTCTGTATTTTTAGTAGAGACGGGTCACCCGACAGTTTCCCGGGCTAGCCAGGATGGTCACGATCTCTGACCTCGTGATCCGCCCGTCTCGGCTCCGCAAAGTGCTGGGATACAGGCTGAGCCACGTGCCCGGCCTTGACATTTTTTTTTTGGGATTGATATTATAAATCATTACGTCTTCTCTTCATGTCCAGGATATATAACAGAAACAAAACAAAATATTATTAAGTAAATATTTTAAAAGTCTTTGTTTTGTTTTTAATATGAAGACCAACAGTCATCTCTGCAACTATGTTTTCATTTCAAGGTGCTGCTTGTACATGAAATTCTAACAGTGATTTAATTATAGCAAATTTTAAAGCTGGTGTCATACTTGAAACCTGCTAATAGGGTGAATTTTCCAATTGGCCTTCCTTCTTCCTTTTATATTACCTTTTCTGTTTTGAATATTTTCTATAAACCAGTCCATTAATGTAATCAAAATTACATTATGTAAAATAATCTTAGGAAGGACAATTATGGGAATGAAAATGAAAAGAACTAGGAAAAAAGTGGCTTTCCAGAGTGAAACTGTATAGAGAATAATTTAGATGTTCTATTTAACAGAATCAAAGTGTTTTCCTCTTACTGAAAGCACTTTTTTTTTGGACTCCCATAAATGCTTTTAAGACTTTCTTTGGAAAACCCGTTATTTTCAAAGTACCCTTAAGAGCACATAATCCCTACATAATTTGAAAAAATTGCACTTTTCTGAAATAATGGCAATTTTCTAGATAACTAGTTTATGCAATAAGGAAATGCCTCAGACTTGCTTTGAAAGGGGAGTGCATTACAGATGGACGCCTTGTGCCATACTTTGGATTAACTATATTACCTGCAAATACAGAAATACATTAATGTGCATTAGATGGTAATCTATACTTTTTTCAGGAAATAACGTGTATCTCAAAACACCTAAGTATTTTGGGGAGAAGAGGGTAGTGTTATAAACTGATAGTTCTTGAAGCTTTGTAAGGAGAAAACACAGAGCTATTTGATAATTATGTAGATACACTGTTATTTTAAAGGTTACTTTACACTGTATATGTGGTGTCCTATAAAAGACAAAGAGAGAACGCAGGTTGAACCTGACCTACCTTGACAAATTACACATACTACATTTGCAATGTGATTTTGAGATAATTTATATGCTACACATGCAGGGAAGAAAAAAATGTATAAAAGAGAAAATAAATGAACCCTCCTACACATGAGATTGTAATCTTCCCTAACAGGTAGGGATTGTATTCTTTTCATCCTTCCAACAATCAAAATTCTGGTCTTATACCCACTGCTGTAATATGACCTGATTTAAATTGTTTACATTAACCATAATTAATCCATGGCAAGTCTAAACTGCTTTTATTTTCAGTCGTCCTTATAATATCTACACTAGGAGAATATCAGAACTTCATACAGTGGAAATTTTACAAGGGGATCTAATTTTCGGTTTCATTATTATCAACTTTTACTTATAGAGATAATTAAACATTTTAAAATGAAATTCCCTGGGAAACAAAAGTCCCTTGTGAGAGAATAGCCAAATAACCAATCTCTTACAAAAGGCAGTCAGTGCTGCTTGCCAAACCTTGGAAATAAATCATTGTCATTCATAGTCATACTCAGTTAAATCCGACAGGGGAACTGAGGATAAACTCTTTCTCTTGGGTTATATACTGCAAAATGTTTTATGTTGGGAAAATATTCATTATACTTCAAAATGGATCTTGAAATACCAGCTCAATTATAGTATATTCATGAAAGCAATGAAACCTACCTTTGTAGGTGAAAGCTCAAGAAAAAATAATTTATAAGTAAGATTGATGAAAATAACATATCTAATAAGTTATTAGAAGTATTCAAAAGGAGGCAATATTAAAATGATGCATTATTCTTGACTCTATCTGAATATTTTAAGTTATGAAAATTTTGTATATGTTATAGACATACATAGCACAGTCCAAAGAGATTTGTGCTCTATGTAATTTGCCTTAAATAAATACAAAATTTGTTCTAGGTAAATAATATTTTAATAATATAACCATCTAAATAGTAAGCTTATTTTAGATAAAGCAAATATAAAAGTAAAATATAATGTAATCAAAATAATATTTTGTTTTATGTATATGCAACAAAAGCTACAACTGATGACAGGCATTAAGCATTGCAGGGTTTACTATTAGAATAGAATTATCAAGCCATTGATGTTTGATAATGAAGGAAACATGAAGACTTTACTGATTTACCCTAATTTTTTTTACTGATAACAATAGGATGTACTTAAGCTGGCAGGAGCTTCTATTATTTCTCTCAGTAGAGGCTGGAGTTTGAGTACTTATTAAATCTTTGGCATTAAGTACAGTAAAAGCATTTTCTCCTTGAATTTTGCTCATTATTCTATTAGGCTGATACAGTGGGAATAATGGAATTACTTATTCTGCAAGGATTCATTAGCAAGTAAGGTGGAAATTTTATAAAGTCAAAATTTCTCTGGAAAGTGCCTTAGGTGCCATGTGGGAGATGAACGAAATATTTTGCAAGAATTCTTACAGCTGGTTTTGCTATTGGTCAGATTATCATTTTTTTTTAAATTTCAGATAAACTAGTTTACTGGCTTTGTATGAAAATCCATATATTAAAGCACCAGTATTACAATCAAAGATGCGGTTACCCTGAAATGATTATTTTGGAGAAATCTCACATTGAGTGGAATGGGAGGCAAGTTATGATGTTTAATGTTTTCCTGTCAGTTTATTAGTTTTCAGGGATCATACGCTTTACTTTGTGTGAGTTAAAATACCTGGCTCAAGATTATTGTATTAAACTGTGGATTTCTTTTTTNAAAACAAAAGAAAAATGCTGAGAATAACGAAAGAGTGAAATAAATTTCTCAGGCAATGCAACTCATTGAACTTCAGTGAGTTAATCCTTATAAGTATATTGCTGGAAACTTCATTTTAAATAAGAATAATAGAATTGAGAAATGTTTTGAGCACTGAATGAAAAATCATTATTGTTGGGGTTGTTTGTTATTTACAATAATTATAATGCAAAAGAGTCTAGAGTTCATAGAAATTAAATTTCTCTAAGAAAGAAGGAAGTCTGTGTTTATCATTCAATTGTCATAGACATTCAACAGTTCTGATTGGATAAAGTTGGAGTCAATTTTGAATTTTCAAAAAATCCAAAACTTCTATATTTTATAATCAGCTTCTTGTCTTATCCAGAATGTAAAACTTTTAGGAGGACTCTGTTATTCATAGTATATGTGTTGAATAGCAGGGCCTTTAGAAGTATAAATCTTTTCTGTGCCACAATAATACTATGCTTCATTCAGATAATAGGGGAGGCCAAACTAAGCATTAATGTCTTTTTTGATTGCAGTCATTAAGTCATCAAGAGAACCATAAATTTTTAATAGTCACTGATTTAATGGGAAAAAAGTCAGGGTTTTCAGTCAGACAGATTTCTATAATTCTAGGTTTATGGTTTTGCAAAAATGTAAATCTCCAGCATCCTTTTAATATTCTAACTTCAGGATGCAGGCATTTCTTCTCTACAGACTGGCTGAATTGATTGTTTGGCAGTTTTAATAATTTCTACCATGAATGTTAGGTTTGCATTCCAACAGAGTTTCTATCTGTTTTTCTGCATTGAGTCACATAACTAAATCCTTCCAGGTAGTATTAACATTGAATTTTGCTACCTTTCAGAAGGTGGGTAAGGGAGGAAGTAGACAAATTATTATCTCGGTAGGTATTCCAACTTCGGTTAGCTCTGCTATAATGCTGATTTTGAAACATGAATGTTTTTTCCAGTAAGATTTATGTATTAGGAAACAGTTTGAGTATAACCCAAATTTTACACCTGCTTATATGTAGCACCTGCTTATCACACAAATCACACACATCTAGGACATGTATTCACTTCAATTCACTAGGTCTGTTATGAGGCACACCCATAAATTTGGTGTTATAAACTTCCAGCTGATTTCATATCACCTCCACCAATTCACATAATTCACAAGTTCACAGAAGAAAAAATATGCATCACTCTTTTAGATTTGTAAATAGTTTCAGTCTGATTTTCAGGTGATTTTATTTTAGTTGATCTTATTCTTAATTGAGAGAAATCACTTTTCCAAACTATGTAGAAATACAGAGTATGCATGTGGTTGGTGGTTGCTATTTAAGTTATGATTAAACTTTTCAATCAATAATTGCTATTAAGCAATCTATTTTCATTAATTTCCCAGAGGTTGACTTATTTTTCACTGTTCAGATCCCCATGAGTTTTGGTAACTGTGCTCAAACAAGCACCTCTGTTTTAAACTCTAGATTAGGTCAAATGACTAAGCAATGCTGGCTACAAATAACATTATGATGATTTTATAAATAGAATTGAATTACCATTATCCAAGTTTTCAAAAACATCTTTTGAAAAACCCGAGTTTTAGATGACAGCCAAGCACCTATGTTTTTGATACACACACACACACACACACACACACACACACGTATGTATAGTCCATTTAGCTTGATCTCTAGCTCTCTGGTGATAATTTTGGGGTTTAAATAGAGCAGAGGAACAAAAACATTACAATTTCTGTGTTTTGCAAAAGTCTGTTTCAGTTCATGAAATGGGATGGTTTACAACACACCCTTACCATGCCTTTTACCATGTAAAAGGCATCAATTTGATCTCATTTGATCCTCACATCTACTGTTATGTCAGGCATTATCATCTCAATTTTATTAATGAAGAAACTGATGTTTTGAGAATATGATGTAGTGATATATAGGATACTTCATTATTTTCTACTGATTTTCACTTCATTAGAAAACACCAAGCTATGCCACAACTACATTGCTACTGAAGAAAACCAGAAAAATATTTCATATATATATGTGTGTGTATGTATTTATCACATATATATATATATATAATATATGTGTGGGTGTGTGTCACAAACATTTTACTTAACCTCTGATATTATAACTAAATTACACTGGGATACTACCAAAACAGTTGTAAATTTTCAGCTTCTGACTTAATGAACATTTTCATTAATCATGAGTAAAACGAAATTACCTTTTCTGATTTTTATAAGCACATCTGTTATTCTTATGCACACATGTATATATACAAACATATACACCTCCTCTATACAGATTGTACCAGGTGAGTTAAGGAAGAAGAGAAGGGGGAAAGTACATCTAAGAAATGATTAAATATTTATGACAAAATCAGTACACTTAAACAAGTTAGTAATTATATTAGACGCATGGCATAGGTTTTTGGCACCAAACTGTTTCATCTGTCTTTAGGATTTTAGTAATAATGTAAAAGTACTGAATACATGTTATTTTATGGCAGGTACTCATTTTAAGACATTGCACAAAATGGTATGAAGTTCTTAAACTCTCAAAAATACATTAAAATCTCAGAATATGTTAGCGACTTCTTACGCATTCACAAAAACAGTCCTCTCCAATCTTAAAATATGGCACATCAACGTAAACATTAGAAAAAGATGCTCAGTGGCAGATAATTTTGCTATTTACCCTTCTGTATTCAGAAATACGCTTTTTAGCTTAAGATAGTTTAATTATCACTTTACTGTTTCTTAACTTTATTCCAGCCACAGTTAAGTGATTGGAAAATATAATATTTGAATTATAAAAGTGATTGATCAAATTTAGGATTCTTAAGGAGACTATGACAGAGCTCACTTTTTTTCTTTTTTTATAAGGTTGCTTTTCTAAAATTAATTTAATGGTTTGTAAGTATTTCTGTTTAATGTCTGTATAAATGATGCTATATTGAAATGATGTTCCAAAGATATTTTATAATATTTATACAAAGAATATAGACTGCAGTTTTGATACCCAGGGATTTCCTATAAACAGAAAGATACAGTTAACTCTGAGTATCTCTGAATCATTTGATTTTTTTTGATTTTTTTTTTTTTTTTTTTTTGAGAAGGAGTCTCGCTCTGTCGCCCGGGGCTGGAGTGCAGTGGCCGGATCTCAGCTCACTGCAAGCTCCGCCTCCCGGGTTCACGCCATTCTCCTGCCTCAGCCTCCCAAGTAGCTGGGACTACAGGCGCCCGCCACCTCGCCCGGCTAGTTTTCTGTATTTTTAGTAGAGACGGGGTTTCACCGGGCTAGCCAGGATGGTCACGATCTTCTGACCTCGTGATCCGCCCGTCTCGGCCTCCCAAAGTGCTGGGATTACAGGCTTGAGCCACCGTGCCCGGCCTTGACATTTTGATATTATAAATCTTACGTCTTCTCTTCATGTCCAGGATTATATAACAGAAACCAAAACAAAATATATTAAGTAAATAATTTTAAAAGTCTTTTGTTTTGTTTTAATATGAAGACCAACAGTCATCTCTGAAACTATGTTTTCATTTTCAAGGTGCTGCTGTACAGTGAATTCTAACAGTGATTTAATTATAAATGCAAATTTTAAAGCTGGTGTCATACTTGAAACCTGCTAATAGGGTGAATTTTCCAATTGGCCTTCCTTCTTCCTTTTATATTACCTTTTCTGTTTTTGAATATTTTCTATAAACCAGTCCATTAATGTAATCAAAATTACATTATGTAAAATAATCTTAGGAAGGACAATTATGGGAATGAAAATGAAAAGAACTAGGAAAAAAGTGGCTTTCCAGAGTGAAACTGTATAGAGAATAATTTAGATGTTCTATTTAACAGAATCAAAGTGTTTTTCCTCTTACTGAAAGCACTTTTTTTTTGGACTCCCATAAATGCTTTTAAGACTTTCTTTGGAAAACCCGTTATTTTCAAAGTACCCTTAAGAGCACATAATCCCTACATAATTTGAAAAAATTGCACTTTTCTGAAATAATGGCAATTTTCTAGATAACTAGTTTATGCAATAAGGAAATGCCTCAGACTTGCTTTGAAAGGGGGAGTGCATTACAGATGGACGCCTTGTGCCATACTTTGGATTAACTATATTACCTGCAAATACAGAAATACATTAATGTGCATTAGATGGTAATCTATACTTTTTTCAGGAAATAACGTGTATCTCAAAAACACCTAAGTATTTTTGGGGAGAAGAGGGTAGTGTTATAAACTGATAGTTCTTGAAGCTTTGTAAGGAGAAAACACAGAGCTATTTGATAATTATGTAGATACACTGTTATTTTTAAAGGTTACTTTACACTGTATATGTGGTGTCCTATAAAAGACAAAGAGAGAACGCAGGTTGAACCTGACCTACCTTGACAAATTACACATACTACATTTGCAATGTGATTTTGAGATAATTTATATGCTACACATGCAGGGAAGAAAAAAATGTATAAAAGAGAAAATAAATGAACCCTCCTACACATGAGATTGTAATCTTCCCTAACAGGTAGGGATTGTATTCTTTTTCATCCTTCCAACAATCAAAATTCTGGTCTTATACCCACTGCTGTAATATGACCTGATTTAAATTGTTTACATTAACCATAATTAATCCATGGCAAGTCTAAACTGCTTTTATTTTCAGTCGTCCTTATAATATCTACACTAGGAGAATATCAGAACTTCATACAGTGGAAATTTTACAAGGGGATCTAATTTTCGGTTTCATTATTATCAACTTTTTACTTATAGAGATAATTAAACATTTTAAAATGAAATTCCCTGGGAAACAAAAAGTCCCTTGTGAGAGAATAGCCAAATAACCAATCTCTTACAAAAAGGCAGTCAGTGCTGCTTGCCAAACCTTGGAAATAAATCATTGTCATTCATAGTCATACTCAGTTAAATCCGACAGGGGAACTGAGGATAAACTCTTTCTCTTGGGTTATATACTGCAAAATGTTTTATGTTGGGAAAATATTCATTATACTTCAAAATGGATCTTGAAATACCAGCTCAATTATAGTATATTCATGAAAGCAATGAAACCTACCTTTGTAGGTGAAAGCTCAAGAAAAAATAATTTATAAGTAAGATTGATGAAAATAACATATCTAATAAGTTATTAGAAGTATTCAAAAGGAGGCAATATTAAAATGATGCATTATTCTTGACTCTATCTGAATATTTTAAGTTATGAAAATTTTGTATATGTTATAGACATACATAGCACAGTCCAAAGAGATTTGTGCTCTATGTAATTTGCCTTAAATAAATACAAAATTTGTTCTAGGTAAATAATATTTTAATAATATAACCATCTAAATAGTAAGCTTATTTTAGATAAAGCAAATATAAAAAGTAAAATATAATGTAATCAAAATAATATTTTGTTTTATGTATATGCAACAAAAGCTACAACTGATGACAGGCATTAAGCATTGCAGGGTTTACTATTAGAATAGAATTATCAAGCCATTGATGTTTGATAATGAAGGAAACATGAAGACTTTACTGATTTACCCTAATTTTTTTTACTGATAACAATAGGATGTACTTAAGCTGGCAGGAGCTTCTATTATTTCTCTCAGTAGAGGCTGGAGTTTGAGTACTTATTAAATCTTTGGCATTAAGTACAGTAAAAGCATTTTCTCCTTGAATTTTGCTCATTATTCTATTAGGCTGATACAGTGGGAATAATGGAATTACTTATTCTGCAAGGATTCATTAGCAAGTAAGGTGGAAATTTTATAAAGTCAAAATTTCTCTGGAAAGTGCCTTAGGTGCCATGTGGGAGATGAACGAAATATTTTTGCAAGAATTCTTACAGCTGGTTTTTGCTATTGGTCAGATTATCATTTTTTTTTAAATTTCAGATAAACTAGTTTACTGGCTTTGTATGAAAAATCCATATATTAAAGCACCAGTATTACAATCAAAGATGCGGTTACCCTGAAATGATTATTTTGGAGAAATCTCACATTGAGTGGAATGGGAGGCAAGTTATGATGTTTAATGTTTTTCCTGTCAGTTTATTAGTTTTCAGGGATCATACGCTTTACTTTGTGTGAGTTAAAAATACCTGGCTCAAGATTATTGTATTAAACTGTGGATTTCTTTTTTTTTTTTTTTTTTTTTTTTTTTTTTTTTTNGTTGCCCAGGCTGGAGTGCAGTAGCATGATCTCTGCTCACTGCAAGCTCCGCCTCCCAGGTTCACACCATTCTCCTGCCTCAGCCTCTCCAGTACCTGGGACTACAGGCTCCCGCCACCACGCCTGGCTAACTTTTTTTGTATTTTTTTAATAGAGATGGTGTTTCACCGTGTTTGCCAGGATGGTCTCGATTTCCTGACCTCGTGATCTGCCCGCCTCGGCCTCCCAAAGCGCTGGGATTACAGGCGTGAGCCACCGCGCCCGGCCTCTTCTTTTTTATTTATAAAATTTTTACTTTCATTCGTGGGAAACGTGTGCTGAATGTGCAGGTTTGTTACATAGGTATTCAAGTGCTCTGGTGGTTTGCTGCACCTATCAACGCATCATCTAGGTTTCAAGCCCCACATGTATTAGGTATTTGTCCTAATGCTCTCCCTCCTCTTTCTCCCCACCCCCAACAGGCCCCCATGTATGATGTTCCCTCCCTGTGTCCATGCACTCTCACTGTTCAACTCCCACTTATAAGTGAGAACATGTGTGTTTGGTTTTCTGTTCCTGTGTTAGTTTGCGGAGGGTGATGGCTTCCAGCTTCATCCATGTCCCTGCAAAGGACATGAACTCATTCTTTCTTATGACTGCATAGTATTCCATGGTATATATGTGCTACATTTTCTTAATCCAGTTTATTGTTGATGGGCTTTTGGGTTGGTTCCAAGTCCGCTATTGTAAATAGTGCTGCAATAAACATACTTGTGCACATGTCTTTATAGGAGAATGATTTATAATCCTTTGGGTATATACCCAGTAATGGGATTGCTGGGTCAAATGCTATTTCTGGTTCTGTATCCTTGAGGAATCACCACATTGTCTTCCACAATGGTTGAACTAATTTACATTCCCACCAACAGTGTAAAAGTGTTCTTATTTCTCCACAGCCTCGCTAGCATCTGTTGTTTCCTGACTTTTTAATGATCACCATTCTAACTGATGTGACTTCTTACCATGTGCATCATTCCAGACTCTTCCCCTTTCTTATCTCTAAATTCCCACTCCAACAACAGTGAAAAACCTGGCTCCTACCATACATTATCCATTTACTCGTCAAAACCAGTATACACATATAGGGCTATCAGAATTATTAGCCCATGTCTTTATGAGACATACCTTTATCAACAGAAGCACAGAATTTATGGAAAGTTTATTTTGCATTTAGTCTTGCAGCCAGCGGATTTTTAAATTGACAACTTTAGTCATGTAGGTTACAAAGAGCAGTTCTGAATGAAACCCTTCGATCTGATGAGTGAGTTTTTTTTATTAGTTATGCTCATATTTGGTGTATCAGTTCATCTTTATCTGAAATGCTTTTCTCTGTCAATAAGACAATATCTTAATATATATTAGCTTCTAATCCAGAGAAAAAAACTATTCTGTTGCAAGTAAGTAGCATAATCTTTCTGGCATATAGCTGTGTAGATTGTTCTCTAGACAGTCACAATGACTTGTTGATATTAACCTTTTATATTAAGTATATTTTCTACTCTTGTAACTAAGGAGTTATTAAGACTACCAGCAAATGAGGATAGAAAAGTCACATTTAAACAGATATATTCCTGCAAATGTTTTCAAAAAGTTGAGAAGCGACATGATGTTCGCTGTTTAGTACAAGCCAAGTATTAAAAAAAAATTTTAATTGCAATTTTCCTAATAGTACCTATAATAATCTCATGGTCCTATTAATATGATTTCCTATGCACATCAAGTTATAGCAAAAGTGGCTCACACCTGTAATCCTAGCACTTCCCATGAGGTCAGGGATTCGAGACCATCCTGGCCAACATGATGAAACCCTGTCTCTACTAAAAATACAAAAATTATCCAGGTGCAGTGGTGCATGCCTGTAATCCCAGCGACTTGGGAGGCTGAGGCAGGAGAATTGCTTGAACCCAGGAGGCGGAGGTTGCGGTGAGCCGAGATCATAGCACTGCCCTCCAGTCTGGGAGACAGAGTAAGACTCTGTCTCAGAAAGAAAAAAAAGAAAGTTACAACAAAAGCAGCACAGATTTGTTAGGTGGAAAGCTTTGAGTCCTTATCTGACTTGGTTCTTACAAGTTGATTGACCAACACATTTTTTTCTTATATTTAGGGTGGTTGACCAACATATTTTTTTTCTTATCTTTAGCTTCTACTTGTGCCAAATGTGAAAAATACTTTCAAACTCTTAAGATGATTATTGTTTAGGATTAAGAAGATAATGTATAGAGAGCTCACTGTAGTATCTTTAGTAAATAGTAGACACTCCAAAACTATTACGGTAGTCCACACTCACCTGTGATTTTGTATTCCCCAGTTTCAGTTACATACGGTCAACTATGGTCTGAAAATATTAACTGAAAAATTTCAGACATAAATGATTCATAATTTCTCAATTGCATGCCATTCTGAGTAGTATGGTGAAATATTGTGTACTTCCACTTCCTCTCATTTGGCATATGAATCATCCTTTTGTCAACTGTCTCCACACTGTATTTGCTACCTGCCGGTTCATCCTTTAGTAGTCCCGTTGGTTATTGGAATAACTGTCCAGGATTGCAGTGCTCATGTTCAAGATCAATGTAGCCTAATGCTAGGTCACAATGCTTACATAAGCCGCCTCACTTTATTTCATCACCTAGGCATTTTATCATCTCATATCATCACAAGAAGGGTAAGTAGAGTCATATAATATTTTGAGAAAGAGACCATATTCAAATAACTTTTGTTACAGAGTGTTGTTATGATGATTATTAGTTTTGTTTATTTCTTAATGTGCCTAATCTAATTTATAATAGGCTTATATTTACAGAAAATATAAACTGGCATATAGAGGTGTGTTAGGCCTTTCTTGCATTACTATAGAAAAAAACCTGAGACTGGGTAACTTATGAGAAAGGTTTAATTGGCTGATGATTCTACAGGCTGCAGAATCTGTAGAATGATGATGGCATCTGCTTCTGGAGACGCCTAAGGAAGCTTGCCATCATTTCAGCGGGCAGAAGGGGAGCAGGAATTTCACATGGCCAGAGCAGGAGCAAGACAGTTGGTGTGGGAGGTGCCACACATTTCTGAAAAGGCGGAACTCTCAAGAACTTACTATCTCAAGGACAGCAGCAAGGTAGGAGAGATCTGCCCCCCTTGACACAAACACTTTCCACCAGGCCCCACCTCCAACACTGGGGATTACAATTCAATATATTTGGTGGGGCATGTATTCAAGTCATATCATTTGGGTTCTATCTATGTTTTCAGACATCTGCTAGGGGTCTTGGGACATGTTACCTGCATCTTATTTCTAATTTCCTCTAGGAACAAAACTGTGTTGAAATAGACTAGAACCTACACTATTGGGAAGTCATGCTACAATATGAATTTCCATGATTGCCATCATCTCTTTAGGCATGACTTTGAGCAAATTCTATAAACTCTTCTACTGCAACTCTGTTATTGATTCCATGGTATTTTGTTCTCTTTTATTCCTTTTTTATTTATTCCTGTAATGAACAGTTCAATCTGTTACTTAGGTTAGGGACAGATTTGAGACTAAAATGCTAAAAAAAAAAAAAAAAAATAATATAGTATTATATATATGATATATATATATAATAAGCCGGTGTGATATTCATTTAAATCTTTTACCTCTCAGAGTAGTGGATACTCTCCCAAAGCACACAGGTATGTTCTTCAAAGCATTAAATGCAGGCTTACTTAGACCAGAACCATGTCTTCTTTTGTGCATCACTGTTTCTCCTATTCCTATTATAAGGGCTTATATTTGCTATTCACTCAATAAATATTTATGGGATGAATGAATAGATGAATTAAAATCTTCTTTCCAACAAACAGAGGATATTTCCTCAGTTCTACCAATGATATTTAACTTTGTGCATATTCTATGCAATGCTCATTACATCCCTTATTTATCTTGAACTTTCAATACCATCATTTTACTAATAATTTCATAAGTAAGGTAAAAAGCCTGTGTTATATCTATGCAATAGATAACTACAATCGATTGATCAGGGATTGGCAGACTGTGATCCACAGATCTTGCTGCCTGTTTTTGTAAATTTTTATTGGAACACAGTCATACCAATTTGTTTACTTATTGTCTGTAGCTGCTTCCTTTCTCCCATGATAGCACTGAGTAGTTGTCAAAGAAACAATATGGCTCACAGAATCTAAAATATTTACTATGTGGCCCTTTTCAGAAAAATGATGACCCTTAGATTAGAGGAATAAGATTAAGATTTTATCAGCAATGTTTAGTCATCTTTGCATTATTTACAGTAGAGAACTTCCTGGGGGGAAATATCATGTGTATCATATTCAACTTAGTATACAAAATATTAATTTAAAGCTATGCAACAGATTTTGTTAAAAGCACTTGAGAATTTATACATCTAAATGAGTGCAGTTTTTGGTGGTACATCAAATTATATATTCTCAATGGTGAAAACACATTTGTCTTTTAATGATAAATTTAAATTTTGGAAGCATTCACAATTTTCTCAGAGCCAATGTAACAAAATATTTTGTTTGACAGTAGGCAGTATAGTTTTGGTGTGAAAATATAGAGAAATGGTACTTGTTTCCTTATGCGGCATATAATTTGACTCTAAAGGTGATATCACAAATGTAGTTAAAAATATTTTGAACAAAAAGCATTAGGGAGATTAGTGTGTTGTTTATCAACGTCAAAAATCTCAACATGGCTGCATCCAAGAATTTAGAGTCAAATCTGGTGTAAACATGGGATGTAAACATAAAGTTCATGGTGTCATCTGTGATATCATATCATATCATATAATTTTGCATGTCAACATTCATCCTGAATCTATATTTTTCCTAATAAATATTTGGATCAAAAAGGAAAAAATAATCATTGAATGGTCAAATAAATTTGCTGAAATAAATTAATTAATATGCAGTCTTGTCCACCATGAATTATAGAGCACATAACATTTTTAATGCTCAACAAAACTGACAATTGATTCTTATTCTGTTCAGGCACAATGACATTACACGTTTTAACCACATTGGTTGTGAAAACATGTGTCGGCTTGAACATAATTTCTTAGGAATGTGAGGGTATTAAATATTGCCTTGCAGATGCTCACAAAATATGTACCCATTTCTGCCATATGGGAGAGACAAATGAAAGTCTTCAAGGATCAACAAGAGAAAAACAAACCACCCCATATGCAGATTAAACTAAGTGCTAACTTGGGATAATATCCTCTTTTGAAGTGTCAAGAATGTTAAGGAAGTTTTAAAAAGTAATCTATGAATATACAGTGGCAAGAGCAACAGAAAACAAATTCTCTTATTTTGAAATAAATGGATAGACAATCTGTTCTTATGTTTAAAAAATATTAAGCCATGTTGCAAGGGATACCATGCTGATTGTCTGTGATGAATTAAAATCTTCTTTCCAACAAACAGAGGATATTTCCTCAGTTCTACCAATGATATTTAACTTTGTGCATATTAATATGCAAAATACCCCAAGATAATATGCCAATATATATGTTTTTTCAGTATAAGAAACTACTAAGCACCCAAAGGAAAATTAAATACCCAGTCTCCTGCAAATTACTATAGGATACGTAAGAGTAGCTAATGGTGATATTAATGCTATATAATACAATTCAAAATTAGTATTTCTCCTCTTTCCATCACCCAAATTGGCTTCCTCTCCATATTTAAAATTCACAATAAGTGGCATCAACATGAATGGAGTTGGCCTGTTGAGTCACTTAGACTCCTTTCTTACCCCCATTCTTACCCCCAATAACCAATCAGTCACCAAATCCTACAGATCATATCTGATGACTGTATCTTTCTTGCCTTGCTCCTTACCATTTTTACCACTGCTTTTAAGTCAAGATTATCAACACAGCTTATACAATTTACTTACCATGACTACAAGTCCTTGCATATTTTTTACCCTTTCACTGGACCACAGATGTACATAATTAAATTAATACTATTCCTCTTTTCGTGACTCATTTTATCATTTTTCCATATGAGCAGTACTGCTATAAAAATACCTGTATTTGTCTACCATTGCATACACACAAGAATTTTGGGGGAGAGGGTATGTACCCCAAATTAAAATTGCCTGGATATAGTGTGAGTCTGTTAAATTTTATAAAATGTATTTGAGAGTGTACACATCTAAATAAGTGCAGTCTTCTCTGGTGCATCCATTTATATACTCTCAATGGTGAAAACACATTTGCTCTTTAATGGTGAATTTAAATTTTGGAAGCATCCAAAATTTCTTTCAGAACAAATATGACTGAATATTGTCACAAAATAATGCTATTTTTTAAAGGTGGTTGTACTAATTTACATTCCGACCAGAAATACATAAGATACCTTTGATCCCCATCTGCTACAACACTTGATATTGTCAAACTTTTTAATCTTTTCCAAGTAAATGAAATAAAAAATATTTTTATCATAATCTGTATGCCTCTGCTAACTATTGAGATAGAATATCTCCTCCTATTCTCTCTAGCTATGGCCCATCCCACCTCTGATATAACCACAAAATGCACATGTACAGATGCACATTTATACCCAGTCACAATCACACACTTACATTTTTCACTTACATATAAACATTTTGTGTCTTCCATTTCTTGGATATTTTCTTTTTCTGATTCCATCTGTGTCTGATTTAACTGCACAACTATGTGCATGTCACAAAATTTTTCTATTTCTTTTATTATAGCATTTGTATTAGTCAGGGTTCTCTAGAGGAACGGGACAAATGGGATGGATGTACATATTAAAGACAGTTTATTAAGGAGTACTGACTCACATGATCACAAGGTGAAGTCCCACAATAGGTCGTCTGCAAACTGAGGAGCAAGGGAGCCAGTCTGAGTCCCCAAACCTCAAAACTATGGAAGCTGACAGTGCAGCCTTCAGTGTGTAGCTGAAGGCCCAAAAGACCCTAGCAAACCACTGGTGTAGATCCAAGAGCTCAAAAGCTGAAAAACTTGGAGTCTGTTGTTCAAGGGCAGGAAGCATCCAGCACAGGAGAAAGATGGAGGCCAAAAGACTTAGCCAGTCTAGTCCTTCCACATTCCTCTGCCTGCTTTCATCCTAGCCACACTGGCAGCTGGTTACATAGTATCCACCCAGATTGAAGGTTTGTCTGCCTCTTCCAGTCCACTGACTCAAATGTTAATCTCCTTTGTCAGCACCCTCACAGACACACCCAGTAGTAAGACTTTGTATCTTTCAATCCAGTCAAGTTGACACTCAGTATTAACCAGGACAGCACTTATGATAGCAATGCTATCTAATGGACATTTACTTGCTTGAATTCCCCAACCTGGACCCACGAAATCAGAGACTATGTATCTCACATACCAGTGTATCCCCAATGTGTAAAGATTCACTGCTACATTTATACTCTCTTGATCTAGCTCCTTGGATTATTCATTTAATAATTTCACAAATACTTTTGAGCCCTTGAGAGAGAGACAGAAGTTATAAAGAAAATCAAAAGGATATTTTGCTAGAATAACAGCAGTAGTTGCTCCTTTAGAAAGAGCAATAAAGGATATCCTCTCTGACGAAGTGACATTTGAGCTTAGATATTAGTAATGAGAAATAGGGCTGATGTTTATTTCTTTAAATGTTAATTGAAGAAATCTCTGATTCTAGTTTGGTTAGTGCTCCTGATGAAATTGCCAATTCCATGCCAAGGATGCTACCTCCAGACATTTTCAAATGCTACTACATCCTACATATTGCCACAGTGGTGCTAGATTCTGTGCACAGGAGAGGAAAAAAGTCTACCGTACTGGATTAAGGATCTACCCTATTCTGGTGATATCTCATTTTGACTAGTTACATCAACTGGCCCTCTTCCTTTGTCCCCTATGTATATACCCTTGAACTCATCAAGATATTCACCAAAGATGTCATTTACTTCAGTTACTCTCCTCTGTTCATTTTCTCCTGCAGCCAACTTACAAAATGTCAACAACAACAACAGCAAAATCTCTCTTTTCAGGAAAATTTCTGTGTAATTCACATTCTTTGTTTACAAACCTAAGACACTAATAATACCCCAAAAATAACCTTCAAGATAAAGCTCTGCCACAATGAAGAGACTGCATAGAATTTGAACTTAGAAAGATCTGGATTCAAAGCCTTACTTCACTTACTGCTGTGGTATTCAAAAAGATAAAGCAATTTAATAGATTTAGTTACCCATTAACCTTCAATGGAATATAATTATTAGGTTTCAGACTGGATTAAAAGTAATCCCAGGTCAGCTGTATCAGAAAAGAGCAGATGCCCAATACCCACTCTTATGGATTCTGTGTTATAGGATAAAGTTTAGAAATCTCAAGCAAGCAAATGTGTTCTTGGTCATGTACACTAAAGCTTGAGAAATTCTGGTCTCTGACAACAAGAACAAGCTGATTTAAGACAAACATCAATGTCTTCGTCTCCTAGGGCTACTGTAACAAAGTACTACAAATTGAGTAGCTTAGAAGGACAGAAATTTATTATCTTATAATTCTGTATGCTAGAAGTCAAAATTAAGATTTCACAGGGTTGGTTCTCTCTGAGAGTTCTGAGAGAGAATCTGTTCCATGCCTCATTTTTGGCTTCTGGTGACAGCCACGAACCTTGGGATCTCTTGGTTTGTGAACACGTCACTTCAGTCTCTGTCTCCATTTTCACACAGGATTCTCCCTATGTGTCTTTCTCTTTTCTTCTTCTAAGAACACCAGCCACATTGCATTAAGGGACTACCTTATTTCCTTATGACCTCATCTGAACTAATTACGCCTACCAACAACCTGTTTACAAACAAGGTTACATTCTGAGGTACTGGAGGTTAGAACATTGCATTATTCAGGGCTTTCCAGAGAAACAGAACCAACAGTAGATAGATAGATAGATAGATAGATAGATAGATAGATAGATAGATAATAGATAGAGAGATAGACAGACAGACATTTATTATGAGAACTGGGCACATGTGATTATGGAGGCCAAAAAGTTCAATAGTACATCATTTGCAAGCTAGAGAACCAAGAAAACTGGTGGTGTAATTCACTCCTGGTGTGCATACTTGAGAACCACTGGGGTCCAGAGTCTGGAGGCCTCAGAACCAGGAGCTCCAATGTTTGAAAACAGGAGAAGATGGATGTCTGAGCTAAAGAAGAAACATACAGAATTCATTCTTCATGTTTTGTATTCTCAGGCCCTCAAAGAATTGGATGATGTTCTGCCACATTAGTGAGGGTGGAAACTTCTTTACACAGTCTATGGATTCAAATGCTAATGTCTTCTGAAAGCACTCTCACAGAGACTTCAAGAAACAGTGTTTTACCACCTATCTGGGCATTCCTCAGCTTGGTAAAATTGATGCGTAAAATTAACCCTTTTGGATTTCAACAAATATTGTTAGGAGACCAAAATCCAACCAGTAACAAAGAACAACTGCATCTACAGCCAAGGGCTCCCCCACATGATATGCATCATAATCTTCCAGTAAGGGTCCTGGTCATACACTATGGCCCCCAAATCAGGATTATCAAAGCTATAGACCAGGTCCTGGGTTTTTAAGTAACTTTCACAAACATGTTTAAAAATCATTAAATACATATGCTAATGATATACTAGTGTTTCTATGGCAATGGCTTGTGATATTTATAATGTATTAAAAGACTTTCTTAACATTAAAACTCTGTGTAAAACAAAATACCAATTTTTGAGTTAACCAAGCAGTATTAAGTAATACTGGTAGTAGGTTGCTTTGCAACAGAAAGAAATAAAAATAATAATTTCATCTGAAAATGATGTATTTTATAATGAATTTCTATCTTTATTACATTTTCACATGCCCCTTTTTTTGTATTGTATTAATCTTTATTCTCTTTTCTGTATATGTTTACATTTCTTTTTCTTTTGTAGCATCATAAATTTTTTCACAATTATGTTTTCATCTTAACAAATTTATGCTGAGTACTAACTATATATTTGGTTTTGTGCTAAAAGCTGAAGTAACAATGTCCTTTAAAACTCAGTCTCAGCCCAGAAGAAATTCTTAGTTTACCAGAAGAGAGACACATAGAACCTTAAAAAAAAGAGAGAAAGAAAGAAAGAAAGAAAAAGAAAAGAGAAAGTAAAACAACTACTGTGAAATTTGAAAGAAGTTACTTCCAAAAATTTAATGTGCACATGAATCAACTTGGGAACTTATTAAAAATAAATTTTGATTCAGTAAATTTGAGGTGGAGCCTGTGATTCCTCACCTCTAACAAGTTCCCAGGTGATGCTTCTGGTTAGTGATTTATGCTTTGTGGAGGAACTTGATCGGGAATAAAATGAAGATGCATGTAAAATGCTAATGGAACAGAGATGGGGACAAAATTATTGCTGTATCCATCTTAAGGCTTAATGTTTAAGGAATGTTGCAAAGAAGAAGCTCTAGATTTTGGGCTTCAAATATCACAATGAATTAATTGCCTAATGTATTAGTCTGTTCTCATGCTGCTAATAAAGACATAGCCAACATCGAGTAATTAAGGAAAGAGGTTTAGTGGACTCACAGTTCCACATGGCTGGAGAGGCCTCACAATCATGGCAGAAGGCGAAGAATGAGCAAAGTCACATCTTACGTGACAACAGGCAAGAAAGCATGTGCAGGAGAACTCCCATTTATGAAACCATTAGGGTCAGGGACAGTGGCTCACGCCTGTAACCTCAGCACTTTGGGAGGCCAGGGTGAGCGGATCACCTGAGGTCAGGAGTTGGAGACCATCCTGGCTAACATGGTGAAACCCCATTAATATTAACAATGCAAAACTCAGCCAGGTATCATGGCGGGTGCCTGTAGTCCCAGCTGCTCAGGAGGCCAAGGCAAATTGTTTGAACCCAGGAGATGGAGGTTGCAGTGAGCTGAAATAGCACCACTGCACTCTAGCCTGGGTGATAGATCAAGACTCCATCACAGAAAATAATAATAGTAATAATAATAATAATAATAAAATAAATAAATAAATATATCTCATAAGACTTATTCACCATCACGAAAAGAGCACAGGAAAGACCCACTAGCATGATTCAGTTACCTCCTACCGGGTCCCTCCCGTGACACGTGGAAATTATGGGAGTTACAATTCAAAATGAGATTTGGGTAGGGACACAGCCAAATAATATCATTCCGCCCCTGGCACCTGCCAAATCTCATATCCTCACATTTCAAAACCAGTCATGCCTTTCCAACAGTCCTCCAAAATCTTAACTCATTTCAGCATTAACTCAAAATTCCAAGTCCAAAGTCTATCTGAGACAAGGCAAGTGCCTTTGCCTATGAGCCTGTAAAATCAAAAACAAGTTAGTTACTTCCTAGATACAATGGGGGTACAGGCATTGGGTAAATACACCCCTTCCAAATGGGAGAAATTGGCCAAAATGAAGGGCTACAGGCCCCATGAGAGTCTGAAATTCAATGAGGCAGTAAAATCTTAAAGCTTCACAATGATCTCACATCCAGGTCATGCTAAAGCAAGAGGCGAGTTCCCATGGTCTTGGGCAGCTCCAACCCTGTACCCATTGTACCCTGTAAGGGTACAATGCCCCCTCCTGGCTGCTTTCACAGGCTGGCATTGAGTGTCTGCAGCTTTTCCAGATGCACAGCACAAGCTGTCAATGGATCTACCACTCTGGGGTCTGGAGGACGGTGGCGCTCTTCTCACAGCTCCACTAGGAAGTGCCTCAGTGGGGACTCTGTGTGGTGGCTCCAATCCCACATTTCCCCTCCCCACTGCCCTAGCACAGGTTCTCCGTGGGGGTCTTACCACTGCAGCAAATGTCTTCCTGGACATTCAGGAGTTTCTGTCATCCTCTGAAATCTATGTGGAGGTTCTCAAACCTCAATTCTTGACTTCTGTGCACCCACAGACTCAACACCATGTGGAAGCTGCCAAGGATTGGTGCTTGTGCCCTCTGAAGCCATGGCTTGAGCTTACCTTGGCCCTTTTTAGGTACAGCTGGAGAAGCTGGGACACAGGGCACCAAGTCCCTAGGCTGCACAGAGTAGGGGGTCCTGGGCATGACCCGTGAAACTATTTTTTTCTCCTAAGCCTCCTGGCTTGTAATGGGAGGGCCTGCTACAAAGGTCTCTGACATGTCCTGGAGACATTTTCCTTATTGTTTTGGTGATTAACATTTGGCTCCTTGTTAATTATGCAAATTTCTTAGGCCTGCATGAATTACTCCCCAGAAAATGGGTTTTTCTTTTCTACTGCATTGTCAGTCTGTGAATTTTTCAAATGTTTATGCTCTGTTTCCTCTTGAACACATTGTCACTTAGAAATTTCTTCCACCAGATACCATATATCAAGTCCAAAGTTCCACAGATCTCTAGGGCAGGGACAAAATGCCAACAGTCTCTTTGCATAGCAAGAGTGATCTTATTCCAGTTCCCAAAAACGTTCCTCATCTCCATCTGAGACCACTTCAGTCTGAACTTTATTGTCTGTATCACTATCAGCATTTTTGTCAAAGCCTTTCAAAAAGTCTCTAGGAAGTTCCAAATTTCCCCACATCTTCCTAAGCCCTCCAAACTGTTCTAACCTCTGTTTGTTACCTAGTTTCAATGTCACTTCCACATTTCAGGTATCTTTACAACATCACCCCACTCTATTGGTACCAATTTACTCTACTCGTCTGTTCTCATGCTGCTAATAAAGATATATCAGAGACTGGGTGATTTAAAAAGGAAATAAGTTTAATAGACTCACAGTTCCACATGGCTGGAAAGGCTTCATAATCATGGCAGAAGGCAGAGGAGGAGCAAAGTCACGTTTTACATGGCAGCAGGCAACAGAGCATGTACAGGGGAACTCCCCTTTATAAAACCATCAGATCTAATGAGACTTAATCACTATCATGAGAACAGCATGGGAAAGACCCACCCCCATATTCAATTACCTCCCACTGATCTCTCTCAAAACACAGAGGAATTATGGGAGCTACAATTCAAGATGAGATTTGGGTGGGGACACAGACAAACCATATCACCCAGTAAGAAAAATAATATTTTTAGCAATGACAATGGAACAAGTAAAGGTTCAGATATAAAGAATAATAACCAATAATAAGTGTGCTTAAACCAGTGCTTTTCAAAATGCACTTGTTAAAAGAGCATTTTGTTGGATCATCCTCCAGGCACATAATTATTTAGAACTTATGAGATTAGGGCATGTGGATCTTTCTCCTTAACTATCCCAACTCCTTCTTCTCCCTTTGCCCTCTTTATTTTGGGCTAGGGTTTTGCATACCTGTAGAAGGGAGAAAAACCATGTTCTGAGGGTATCTTTGCACACAACTTAGGGTCAAGTGGTGAGGAGCCTTTCTGTGCCTTGTCCAGAAATGTGGATTTTATTTTTCAAAAACAGGATTCAATTTTGGATTCTTTGTTCATATTTAAAAAACAATCGAATATACCTTCATATATTTGTCATAATTTAGTTAAAATATATGTAACTATAGTTATATGCTTATACTATTGCATTTTAAATCACAGTAAAAGACAAAAACATTGGCATTAAGTACAGATAAAATAAATGATAAACTGTATTTAAAGTATATTTTAAAATATCTTCATATCATCAAATATCATTTCTTAGGACACAATATATATTTAAGGTGAGGTTTGTTAACTATAGTGACAAACCTGAAATGTTTGAAATGCTGTAGTTATTTGAAGTACATTTTTGATAATGTTGATTTATAAGGCTTACATTTTATAAAATATTATAGCAATGTTTTTTATTTAAGCCTTGAAATAAAATTGATTGTCAGATTACCAAAACATGTATGATCATTATTGTTAGTAGTATTATTTTTTGAGACAGAGTCTCACTCTGTCACTCAGGCTGGAGTGCAATGGCATGATCACGGCTCAGCTCACTGCAGCTTTAATCTCCTGGGCTCAAGTGGTCCTCCCACCTCAACCTCCCAAATAGCTGAGATTGTAGGCATATGCCACCATGCCCTGCTAGATTTTGGTGCATATATTTCTGTAGAGACAGGGTTTCAACATGTTTCCCAGGCTAAACTCAAACTCCTGGACTCAAGTGACCTGCCTGCCTTGGCCTCCCTAAGTGTTGGGATTACAGGCATGAGCCACTGTGCTTGGCCTAAAACGTACATTATTGATAGTATCCATAGTCATCAGATTCTTGAGAATTTTTATTGTGTTAAAGTATTTTTTATTAGGTAAGAGTTTGATGATTTAAGCCTACAAAATGTAAACTTTACATTCATGTAACTGGGCAGTCATAAATTGAAATATTTAATAATGTGCTAGAAGACAACAAAACTATGTGCTCTTGTCAAACTCTCCCTAGAGTAAAACTCTTTTTCTTCCCTAGGATGCCTCATTACCACGGGGACCTATGGACAAGAGGTACCTTTGTCAATTCATATATTAAATGCATGTGTACCTGTGTGTGTGTGTGTGTGTCTGAGTGTGTTTGGAACTAAATATAGACAAAATAGAAGCTCTAACATTCTAGTCAATACAATAGTCACTGTAGATTAATTCTTCCCAATCCACTGCCAAATGTATAACTACTCTCTTACAAGCTATGCCTTGGCTCCAGAATTTTCTAAGGAGCTTCAGAAAAAAAATAAAAATTCCTTTGCCCTGTGCCTACCTACTATATAAGAATCTCTGAGTATAAGCAAAGAGCCTTAGAATATGTACTTCTTCAAAACAACCAAGCTGACTCTGAAGTCACCCAAGGATTACGTATAACTGTAGATGAAAGACCCTTAGAAGTTTGTAAGTAAGGGAGCATATAAGTAAGATGATCAAAATTATTTGAACTCTAAAGGAAGGGCAAAATACAGACTTCATAAACAGTGCTGGAGGTAAGAAGACCCGTGGGTAATTGTGAAGGTATCAACTTCTAACCGATAAAGTTCTGGATATTAACTTATGAATGTCCCAATAGTGACCCATTTTAATCTTCAATTCTAAATTACACTGGCACATTAATTTTAATTATCTTAAAATTTTTATCAATATAAGCATTATTTTCATTATAAATCCTAATCGCTGTGGTGTTTACGGTAAGCCAAAGGTACTAAAAGCTGCATTAGAAACAACTCTTTGTGTTCTCACTCTCTCTCTCTCTCTAATAACAGCTGAAAAAAGAAAAAGGCAGAGAGTAAACCCGAGGTTTTAGATTCAATAAGACTCCTCCATGCATCCAACGCAACTTTTTATATTATGATAGGAAATGTTTATATCCCAATGGCTTACACAGTGAAATAATTTACAGCTGACATTGGTTGCCAGCTTTATGATAATTTTAATGAAATATTCTCCAGTTCCTCCAAATATAAAGAATGTTTAAAGTGTAAGACAATGCTCAACAATTGAGAGGATATAACCAACAAGGGAGAAATGATGCAGTAATAACCAAACTGAATTGTTGTAATGTGACTGTTCTTTTCTAACAGCCTTATTCACTCCTTTTTATGCTCTGGATAAACTATCTTACATAGTAGTGAATAAGTAATAATGGTTCATATCCCAGCTGTGAGTTTTGTGGTTAGTAAAAGAGGGAGCAGCCAGAGATTTTCAATCTCAAATAACATTGTGTATGACAAGAGAAACTTTAGTAATTTGCAGTGAATAATTTGATATAAAAAGAACAGAAAACTCACTATGTGGCTCAATTTT
This sequence comes from Rhinopithecus bieti, assembly GCF_001698545.2. NCBI lineage: Eukaryota > Metazoa > Chordata > Mammalia > Primates > Cercopithecidae > Rhinopithecus > Rhinopithecus bieti. The sequence goes on from NW_016805390.1 coordinate 1,008,794, forward strand.
TTTTTACATAAAATTGGATCTGTGTTTAAAACCTGAGGTTTGGGAATTTAATAAGTTAGGGAATTTAACCTAGCTATCTCACTTATGATATTAGGCAAGTTGCTTAACTTCCCCAAATCTTGGTTATTCCCACCTGTAAAGTAGGTGATTGAATGATATCATTGTATGTGAATCACATAGAACATTGTGGTAGATAAAATTTGGTTACAGCTTCTTCCCCAGTTCTGACTTCTCTTCTTCCCATTTTCTCATCTTTAAAAGTTGCAGTGCCTAGGTGCAGGGCTTTTCTCCTCTTTCTACACAATCTCCCTAGAAAATCTCTTCTTGTCTTTGGTTTGAAATACTGCAGGTAGGCTGGTGGTTCCCAGGCTTATATCTCCAACACAAACTTTTCTCTTACTCGAATTCTGACTTGGCTCATCAAACAATGAGAACTGTCTACTCAACAACTCCCCTTAAACGTCTGATGGACATCACCCACATCACACGTTCAAAACTGAGCTCTACCTTATTTACCTTCTTCCCAAACCAGTCATCTGCTGTTCCTCCAGTTTACCCTACATCAACAAATCAGATAAATCCTCTTCTCTTACAACTCATGTGCAATCCATGAGCAAACTCTGTCATCTCAACTTTCAAATCATCCACGATCCAACCAAATTTTTAACATTGTACTGTTTCCATCATCGTCCAAAACATTGCTATTTCTCACTTGTATTGTTGAAATAGCTTTCTAATTGGATGTTTTGCTTTTATCTTTGCCCTGCTTCAGTCTTTCCCCTGTTTAGCAGTCAGTAATTCTTTCAGAATATGTCAGATAAATGCCACTTACTTACTTGCCTTATGCTGCAGAGCATGATCTAACTACAGGCTGTGACTTTCATGGTGCTGGTCTCCTTCTGACCTCATCCCCTACTACTTGCTCTTTGCTCGCTCAGTTTCATTCCAACAGTGAAAATTGAACAAGCTTCCATCTGAAGGCTTTACAGATTGGGTGGGCGGGG
>NW_016805390.1:1010050-1013377 GCF_001698545.2 Rhinopithecus bieti
TTTATAAATCTGGGATATGGCTGCTTGGGCAGCCATGGGTGGGCTATTTGGGATAGCAAAACCCATATTTGTTCTCATCCTCAAAAAGTCTAACTTGGAATTTTTTACAGGATGGAAGAATGTTTTTCAGCAGCAAGAGAGGGCAAGCTTCAATGTGTTATATGCAAGTTACTGGTTGTGTTTGTTAGTGTATAACTGAGCAAAATAAATCTCATGCTCAAAACAACATGGGAGGAAACTACACATGAGCATGGATATGTGGAGGTGCAGTGTCTTGGTGGCACTACTGTAACATTTTAATTATTTTCTTGCTGCTGTAACAAGTTACACAAACTTAGTGACAAAATAACTCAAATGTATTATTTTATAGTTATTGAGGTCCAAAATGAGTCTTAGGGGACTAACATTAATGTATCAAAGAGCAACATTCCTTCTGGAGGAAGAATCTGTTTCCAGGGAAGAATTTGTATCCTTGTCTTATTCACATTCTGGAGGTCACATACATTCATCCATAGGCTTGTGGCCCCTTCTTTCATCTTCAAAGCATATCACTCCAACCTCTGTTTCTCTCATTACGTCCCATCTTTTGACCTCAAACCTCCTTTCTCTTTCTTATGAGAAGTCTTATGATCACATTGGACTCATCTAAATAATTCAGAATATGTATCCCATATAAAGATTCTTGATTTAATCAAATATACAAGTCCCTTTTGCCATATAAAGCAATATATTCTCAACTTCCAGAGATTAGGATATGGCAATATTTAGGAACTACTACACCTACCACATAATGTGGTAGAGCATGAAAAAAAGTTCTGTCACAGAATGGATAACTTTGTTGAATGAATGAGCAGTTATGAAGTAAACTTGTTTTTAAATTTTTTTATGGCATATGTATGTATATTGCGAGCATAAGGAAAATTTCATGCTTCACAGTGCAAATGGTACAATAAAATTGTGTTGAGTTTTGTGCAACAATAAAACAATTGCAAATATTATATAATACTAACTAATGTATGATGTGTTAGTATAAGAATGTTACTTGTGTTAACTCATTTGATTTTTTTCAACAATATAACAAGGTAGATATTAACAGTATCCACCACTTGTTTACAAATACACTGAAGCACAAATTAGTTAAATGATTTGCTTATTATCACATATTTACTAGGCAGAGGAGTCATGAATGAAATCCAGGCAGTTAGCTTCAGATGTGGCTACATTAATTATTGAGTGAAAGATTCCTGAAACAAACAAACAAACAAAATTCTGGACAATAAAGAAGAAAACAATCACATTTAATTAGAATTATTAGAAAGACTTCTTTGGGTTAGAGTTATTTATATTTAGACATATTTTAGGATAAATAATTATTTCAAGTAGATAAAATAGTCTTGAGTGATGAGGAATAATTAACATTCTTGGTTGACTGGAGCATCTGAAATATTTCCATGCAGGAGAAATTAAGCTAAGAAGATAGGATGAGAACATGTTATGGGAGAACTTGATGAAGTAAGATATCTGCCAAATTTGGTGAACAATTAAAAACCTAACTAGGGGAATAATCTGATTAAGTTGTCTTTTCAAAGTCTGATGTAGCAATGGCATACAGGATAGCCTAGGGTACTAGCAGTTTCCAGTGACAAAATGAAACATTTTGCACAATTTCGGATAAATTGTCATTTACATGAATTAATGTGAATAAGTAAAAATGAAAAGAGACAGATGAAAGAGACTTGAGGAATTTAGAGTTCATATAATTTTTAGCTTTATGAATTTTCTACCTATTGTTAAGAAAATCTAAAATGCCTGGTTTTAAATTTCACATCAGTTTGATGTTATTTATTTTTTTCAATTATTTGCAAATATTAGCCAAGCACCTACTGTGTAACATATACTCTTCCAGTTATTGAAGATTCATTAATAAAAAGACAAAGGCCCTGAAGTGAAAGAGGGGCTACACATAAAGAAATAATTTTAGTGTTATTAAAATATAATCATGATTATTTCCTTCCTAATAATAGTGGTGTTGAGATATAGCTATTCTTTTCATGGAAAACAATAAGTTATAATTACAGGCATGGAATTACAAAACAGGTAGTTGAAAATGTCAAGAAAGGAACTGGAAATATGGATCTATACATGAAAAAAGAGACCAAAGTTAAAAATAAGAATTGGAATGCTGTATAGTCAGGAGAGGTTAACTGTTAAAACAAACAGCCCTCAAATTTTAGTGACTTTCAATAACCATTTATTTATTTCTCATGGCTGAGTTCATGTTGTGAGTTCAATATCAGAAGGACAGGAGGTGAATAAGTTTAAGTTAACTTAGAGTCTGTTCTGCACAATTATTGAGGGATCTAAGCTACTTTCATCTAGCAGTCTCATTCTCTTCTAGGGCCTTGAAATCCTTTACTGGATGAATTGCATAAATCGAGTAACCAGGAAACAAAAAGCTTGTGAAAGGTGTATGGGATGTTTTAGGTGACAGGTTTGGAAGTGGTGTACATAATTTCCAACAGAGCTTCATGAATTCAACTCAGATTCCCTCAGGGTAGGTAGGGAAATGCACTTTAGCTGTGCATGATCAAGAAAAAAAATAATCTATTGATGAAGATGTAGTACAGTAGACACTTGTGGCATTTGCAGATGTTGAAAGTTGAAGATACTAAAATGGAGGAGAACTACTGTTACATGACTGACTATAGAGAAGATATATAATATTACAGCCTTGGTGAACCCCTCAATTCAGAGAGCTGTTGCAGGAAACAACAATAAAGAAAACAAAAGCATAATATGGGAGATATTGATATTATCTACTATGAAATCAAGGAAGAAAAAATTTTAATACTGGACAAAAGTGAAGCAATAGGTTGACAGGTGCAGATAATTTATACAAGTGAAAAATATAAGCAGACATTAGATTTGCTAATAAGGAGCAATTTGGTGAATTCTGGTAGAGATTTTATAGTAGACTAATGACAACACAGAATCAATTGCATTTTGTTTCTATACTTATTAACTGTGAATTCTTCATTTGGATCCTACATATAGCGTTAATCGGTTAGAGAGTTTTTAATTCAAATTAAGATTTTTTTGTTGTGATCACGTGCTTTGTGACTCAGTCTATTTATTGTTTTTTACATTTTCTAAAATCAGAATAAAATTGTATTCTTTCATTTATAAAAAAGTTTAATAATATTAACCGGGTTTTCTATGAGACTGACACGCTGCCCACTGCGCTAAGAGGGCGTCTTAACCAGGTTTTCTAAACAGGATTGGAAAGAAAATTTTTACTTCATTTTTTTTTTTTTTTTTTTTTTTTTG
>NW_016805390.1:1017142-1023649 GCF_001698545.2 Rhinopithecus bieti
CATTTATGACAAACCCACAGCTAATATCATACTGAATGGGCAAAAACTGGAAAAATTCCCTTTGAAAACTGGCACAAGACAGGGATGCCCTCTCTCACCACTCCTATTCAACATAGTGTTGGAAGTTCTGGCTAGGGCAATCAGGCAAGAGAAAGAAATCAAGGGTATCCAGTTAGGAAAAGAAGAAGTCAAATTGTCCCTGTTTGCAGATGACATGATTGTATATTTAGAAAACCCCATCGTCTCAGCCCAAAATCTCCTTAAGCTGATAAGCAACTTCAGCAAAGTCTCAGGAAACAATTTTTCTTATAAAATCTATGTAAGAACATAATATAGTAGATCAAGACTGAAGAAAAGATTTATGTATAAAGATGTGCATTGCAACATTTTTATGTTAAAAAATTTTAAATAATATATACAATAGGATTGTCCTAAACATGTTATATTTATGAAACAAATATTTAACTATCAAAGTAATATTTAAAAGTGTTTATAGCATGATAAATGTATATGCAAAATTGTAACTACAAAAAGATATTTTGAAAATTACACATTATGATATTATATTAAAAAATATATTAATAAGGGAATTGAGGGAAATAGACCAAAATGTACTTTCTTGTTTCTCTTCTTAAAAGTAAATTGTTTTTATACATATTAGAATCCTCATATAATTTAACCCATTGACCTTATATCTGCTAGATCATTGCTGTGGCTCAGAGAGCAATATTGGATAAAACTGGAGATCCACTAGGGAAACAACAAATTTGAAAGAAAAAAATCTGTCAGTTAATAAGTTATTTCCCCAGTTGATGATACGGAAATGAAATGAACTTTCTAACCTCCTCTTGGTTGAAAAATCTGAACATAATAGAACCTCAAGGCTAGAAAGGGCAGTGGAGATGTCATGCATTTCATCCCCTGCTTCCTATAAACTGCCCCCAGAAAAAATGAGAATGTTTCCTATTTTTTTATTGTAATTCCCCAGAGAAAGCATTGCTGTAACTTCTCACTTTAAGCCTTTTCAATATTTCAAAGTTCTGTTAAGGAAAACTTATTTCTTTAACACTCAAGGCAAAAATATTAATAACTTTCTTCTTGGAGATTTAAATGTTCTAACCATCACCTTGAACTCTTTACACTCTTGATCATCATACCATCATTTTTAAAAATTTTCTACTCTAGTTAAAACAGTTGTATATCCTTCAACTTCTTCCAATATATGTTCTTTATAAGTCCATTAATTAACTCTGATCTCTTTTCTGAACAGTCTTCAATTTCTCTGCATGCCAGTTTATTTGTGCAAAACAGAACTGGTCAGAGTTCTTTTTCCTTATTTCCCAAACTCTAGGAATAACTCGAACTTTTTAACATAGTGTGACACTAAAATTTCTGTGAGTTACTTATAACCCTGGCAAGTATTTTATTATTTTAAAATTTACTATCAGAGACAAGAGCAGTAGCATTCAATGAATACCATGATGTTTCTGTAGAAATATTATCTAATTCTTATTTCTTAGAGTAAGGCATACTTTTACTTTTAGAAATATCAGAACTTTCTTTTAAACTACTTGGCTACAGTAGCCTCCCAACCTCCTAAAAGAACATCTACTTCAATTGCATATTCTTTCAATAATCAAATTTGTAAAAGGAACATTGTTTAAAATGAAAGTAAAATTTATAAGCATTAGCACTTTTTGCTCAAATATATTAATTCTGATATGACTAGTATTCTCTTTTTATTGGAAGGCCAAGGGCAGCGATTAATTTTCTATGATTTTTTATCATTAAAATGAAAGCTTTTGAACTTACAAAGATTTGCATTCTTGTGTATCTTAGTTGTATTAGTCAGGGGTCTCCAGAAAAAAGTACCTGTAGGAGATTGCCTGTAATATAAATGTATATAAAATATATATGATTGCATATATATATATAATTTATCATCTTATATACATATACATATATATTTGATTTATACATGGAGAATTGGCTCATATGATTACGGAGGCTGAGAAGCTCCACCAGCGGAGTCAATGGTGTAAATTCTAGTCTGAGGCCTAGAGAAAGCAGTTATAGCTCAGCTTAAGCAGTCAGGCAGAAGCAAACGGGATGAATTTCTCCTTCCTCTATCTTCTGTTCTGTTCAGGTCTTCAATGGATTAGAAGAGGGCAGTCTCCTTTACTGAGTCCACCAAATCAAATGCCAATCTTATCCAGAAACGCCCTCACAGACACACCCAGAAATAATACTTAATCTTCGTACCCCATGGCCACTAGAGTTGACATGCAAAATTAATAACACTAGTCGTGATTATGTAACAGTGGAAATTGCTGTATATCCAGTCTCTGTAAGCTTGGGTATGAATAAACTTGTTACTTAACTTGAGCTTTATATAGAAAAAGTTGCAATGTTTTTTGATGATTTATCACAAAATATATACCTTTTGATATGTTAATCAAGTAAGCATCTGGCCAATTAACCCAAAGGAAAAGAATACATGTTGTCACTGAATATACTTACTGATCCTATTGGAAGATAAGGGTGATGATTAAAATTTGAATGTTAAGATAAAAATACCCATTAAAATGAATTGGTATCAGACCAGTTACATACAAATGCTGTAAACCCATAGTACTTTGCTAATAATAATGATATTAAAATGTGCTTTGAAAGTTAGTAATGAGAAGAATTGAATTTGTAAAGCAAGTAAGATCTATAACATTTATAAAGAATGGTGGTTCCATTATCCATCCTCACCAAATTAATCTTACTCTTTACAATTTATAGAGCTTTATAAATCATTCAAATTTATCTAGTTATTGAGTTTGGTCACACAGTCATACTCCTAGGTATGTGTCTCCAGGTTATTTCTGTCTCTGTTTTATAAGAGTCATTGGAAGTGTCATTAAATGACTTGCTCAGGGCCACTCTGATCAGTTAGATTTGAATTACTGATCTGCTTTTATATTCAGTTTAGTGGGGCCATGTTGCCTTTGCTTTAAGTAAATAAAATGTTATCTCAAGAGAACAAAAATAAATAAATAAAATATATTTATCATTCCAGATGAATCAATCCAATATTGAGTACATACATCCATTTTCTTTACTGTTTATACATTTTATTTATTTAAACTAATTCTATTTATATCAAACATGTAATCATGCTAATAATTTTATCATTATATATGGAATATGAGATATCAACCATAATTGCTATTGGAGAAGAATGTTAGATTTCTTAAAAAATGTATACCTTTCTGAAAAAAATATAACATCCAACTTTCAAATTTAAGTTTCCTTAATTTTGAATTGTTTTTCTTTTAATTCAACCTGGTTAAAACAGAAAATTTCTGTGGGTTCATTGTTAATTACCACATCTAAGACAGAACTGATAACCATTAGCCTATGTTCCCATTACAGGATTCCTTCAGTGTTGCTTCAGCAGCCAGAAATCTCTATGGCCATCATCATCTCTGCCCAAGCCTTGTTTAGGGCCCGCTTGGGCTCACTCTGCCCACTTGGCCCAGCAGGCTGCACTTGGCTGATGATTTGGCCCAGATACTGCACCTGCCATGGCTCCATGCTCAGCCCACAGCTGGACCAGGCATAGTGCTAGTGACTTCTGCCTTGGGCACCAGCATCTAGACAAAGGGAACGCAGTGACACCTGAAAACTTGGAGATGACAGCAATTGTGAAACCCCAAGGGGTGTTACGGCTCTTGCCTGAGGACTCCCAAGGTCTGAGCCCCTAAGAGATGTTACAGTTCTTCACTCCTGTAGCTCGGCAAGCAGGAGCGTGTTACAGTTCTTTCTTTCATAGTGTGGCAAGCAGGAGTGTGGTACAGCCCTTTTATTCCCACTGCCTGCAACCCAGTGGGTTCTGGATTCTTGTACTGCCACCAAGAGGAATAAGGTGTGTGGACACCAGAGAGTGAATAAGGCAGAGAAGAATTTTTTTGAGCGACAGAAGGATAGCTCTCAGCTGTGAAAGAGAGGATCCAATAGTGGGTAGCCCTTTGTGAGGCTGAGTCCAGGATTTATGGGCTTAGAATGGGTGAGTGCCTGCTGGTTGGTCCTTGGGTTGGCTTTGGAAAAAGCACCATTCAATTGATTTAAAGGCATCATTCGGAAGGAACCAACTGAGAGAGAGAAAGAGGGTGAGATGGGTATAGAAGTTCTCACTCTGGTCATAGACTCTATGTGGAACCAGCAGCTCGGTTTTCAGGCTTTAAACGGTCATTGGCTTGAAGGTCTGGTTTCTCCAGGGACTTGTCTCTGTCTGCCTAGGAATTTGTCTGTCTCCTGTCACTGTTACTCTCTATTTCCACTGCTTCTTTTCTTCTCTTTAAATAATTTATCGGTTCATGCTTTGCAACTAAATTATTGTGGATGCCTGCCTCTTATTCCTTCAGTTGGTTCTGAACATCACTTCTAGATTAATATGTTGTAACACCTCTTTAATTTTATCACTTCCACATTCAAGTCTCTTGCTCACAGAATGAAGGCTTTCAGTGTTTTGTTGGTTGTGACATTCTTAACTGCTCTTATTCTTCATTTTGTAGGCCAATCTTTAGCAAAACTGTCAATCACATTCTTGGGCTTTTGACCTGTACAAGTTTGTACTTCAGTACATTTGCCCTTGTCAATCCCTATTTTGCTTTTATGTCCACTTTCTCATCTCAAGCCCCACCTTGAAGTTCTGTACAGTTTTTAAAGCCTGGCTCAAAATTATAGACCACATTCTATATAAAATATCTTATGATAATGCTAGGTATAAGTGACTTCTTTCGTTTCTATAATCCCTGATCCCTTACAATTCTTCCGTTATGCCATGGGGGATATAACTATATGTCTCGTTTCTTATAGTGGTGGTTCTCTTCTCTCCTTGTGTCATACATTCCTTCATTCTAGAGACATTTTAAACTCCCCAAGGATTCCTTACAGATAAAAACTAGGGATTTCACACCGACACTGATGTCTTGAATATAGTAACTAAAATTTTGTTTAATAGATATATCTATTTTTTTCTAAATAAATATATATAAAATATATCTATGATGGATAGATCAATAAATGTATCCATTAAATACTACTGCTTTATACCAATTCCATTCACATTTATAGAAGCTTTATTTTGACCCAAGCATGTAAAATGCAGAAGTGATTTTCATAGGCCGCGTATACTTCAGGAGTTTAGTCTGACAAAAGAGATTCAAGATTAAATTAGAATGACAATAAAATGAGGCACTGATTTGTATTGGTGAATTCTGCTTGCATAGAGGAAACAGTTATTGTCTTAGTCTTGGGTTCACAGGTGTTGTGATTTGATTTGAGTCAAAAGTTGAATATAATAAGGAAAATGTGGCATACAAAACATTTCACGAAGAAGGTGGGCAAAGAAACAAGAGAGTATGTGGTTACCAGTAAAGTGTAATGTTCATGTGCAGAAAGAGCTGGAAATGAGACATGTGGAGAGTAGGCAGTGGCCTCCCAATCTGAGCTAAAGTCCAGGAGTTGAAAGGTAAAGACTTGGCTCTCCTGGTCCCTCTTCCTCACCCTAACTGTGCATAGGTCAGTCCTTGTGGCAAATATTAGATGTTATTATTATTATTATTTTACTTCTTACTATTTTTTCCTCTCCTCATAAGCCATTACAAATTCCAGCGAGTAGAAGAAACATGAGCATATCACTTTATTATCAAAGCTTCAAACCAATAACTTTGCCAAGGATTCTAACAGAACCCTACCATTAATACATAAATTTGTCATTTATAGAAAAAGAAAGCAAGCTAGGAAAATTAGAGTCCTAGAACATGGAGATTTCAAGAAGAATTAAGAGTATTTACCACAAAATTGAATATGGCTTCACTAAGAACACAGCTATTTGGGGAGAAGCAAGGATGGTAGGTCAAGGATCATGTTTTATGCAGTAGGTTTCTCACCTCTCTTACAGTCTTATACAATATTCTCCACATTAAAAACTGTATGTAGAAAAGGAGAGACATCAGAACAATTATTAGATGTTTTATAAAAATGAACCACAGGAAGTGGTATGGTGAAGACTGAAGCCAACAGGATTAAATGAACATGATTTTGAATTATAGTTCTACCAATTACCAAATGTAGAACCTAAGGAAATAATTGAATATTATTAATGCTTACTTTTATTATCTGAAATCACAGGAAAAACATTACATCCATTTCCTAGGGTTGTTTGAAGACAAAAAGAAACAATAAAAGGACAGAGCAGATTTTGGCACATAGTAAACGCTCAGTATATGTTGATTATGCTGATTGCAGATATTATTTGAAAGGACTGTTTCTGAAAATATGTTTTCTTAGTTATATCTCAGAATACTCTCCTTGAAATGTTAATTAAAAGCATACTATTTCTTCCTAACTTCTGATACAGTCTCATTATTTTCATATAATATCATTTATGTCTTTAAAAAATTCCTCCATTTTTGTAATATTACAAAGAAAATCAAATTTCTCGGCCGGGCGCGG
>NW_016805390.1:1024244-1030880 GCF_001698545.2 Rhinopithecus bieti
TATATATATATATTTATTTATTTTTAAGACAAGTTCTTGCTCTGTCACCCAGGCTGGAGTGTAGAGGCAGGATCACAGTTTGCTGCAGCCTTGACCTCCTGGGCTCAACCGATTCTCCCACCTCAGCCTCTGGAGCAGCTGGGACCACAGATACATACCACCACACCCAGCTAATTTTTATATATTTAGTAGAGATGAGATTTCACAGTGTCGAGTAGGCTGATCTGGAACTCCTGGGATCAAGTCATCCCCCTGCCTCAGCCTCCCAAAGTGCTGGGATTACAGATGTGAGCCACCACACCTGGCTGCATGTCTTCCTTTGATGGTTGAATTCTATACATCAAATGCTTAATCTACCTAAGGCTTGAAAAATGCAATTTATGATTAATTGAAAGTATTGTTATAGGGCCATGAGCGGTGGCTCATGCCTGTAATACTAGCACTTTGGGAGACCAAGATGGGTGTATCACCTGAGGTCAGGATTTCAGGACCAATCTGGCCAACATGGCAAAACCCCATCTCTACTAAAAATACAAAAATTAGCCAGGCGTGGTGGGGGGTACCTATAATCCTAAGCTACTCGGGAGACTGAGGCAGGAGAATCGCTTGAACCCCTGGGGTGGGCAGACATTGCAGTGAACTATGATCATGCCTCTACACTCCGGCCTGGGTGACAGAGGAAAACTCCGTCTCAAAAAAAAGTATTATTATAGTATTTAAATTTTAGAAAATGCAAAGATTAAATGAACCCACAAAAGAGATTTTTTGTGGTTGCAGTTGAATGAAAAGAATACTATCCCTTGCAATCTTTATTTTCTTTGACATAATCACCAGAGCCACCTTTGTTTTATTTGTTTATGGATTTTCAGTCTGTGAAATGCTAAAAGAACACAAAAGGTTATCATGGTCATCATACACATGTGAATAATTAGATGTGACTGATTATAATAGCTCTGAGCAAATGCTTTAAAGTCTCTGCCTGTTGTATGAACTGTTTCCTCATATTTCATACTTTCCAACTGATAAAAGGCTTGCTCAAACTTTTCATTTTGGATGTGTGGATTCTATACTAATTCTATTTGTGTGTGTCTGGCTGTTCTAAATGGCTTTCTGGGAACTTTGGACCTAACAATGCTTTAATTGTATTTGCTTAGTTTTTGCCAGGATTTTTTTTTTTATTTGTATCAGATGAGAAAAGAGAGGTTTAGATAAAGGCAATTGAAATAACTGAAAAATTTTGACTAAATAGCCTATTTTGATTACCCAAATGCCTCCTCTATGATAAATATACTGGGCTATTTGTCTAGAGAGCTGCATGATTTCAGCAGAGTTTAGTAAAAATTCTTTATGTTTATCTGTCAGTGAACATTCATTCAGAAAATGAATTTCCAGCAGTTAAAAACAGCATGATGCAGCCAGTCAACCTATCACAGCCGAAACCCAGATGAAGGAAAACATTACATGGCAAGTGGCACCACAACTGTTGAATAAAAATGACAAATAAAAAGGCTAATGAGAATTGAGTAGTTCATATCCTGAAACCTCTAAAACCACATTCATTATGCTAAGAAATTAACCAAATGCATTTTTTATTTTGTAATAGAAACTTGCACTTGGCTAATTGAAGCTTCCACTGCATCTCCCACAGAGCCCAAGAAGTATCAGTATGTGACTACTGAATGATGGACAATGGAATACATTAACAACATAAAAAAGAGAAAAGGGCAATTAGGTATCTGTTGAAGATTCTGAAATTTAAGTAGGAATATATGCCAGAAGAAACAATTATTTAATACCAGAGTTTTCAGACATACTGAGTATAGAAAACTTGGTAAAGTTTTATAAAGGAGGGGACTGAAAGTAGAAAAAGAAAAAAATAGTTTTAAAATCTTTATATTCAAATAAAATAAATATATGGAATTAATTTGAAATTATTGATAAAACTCTTTATAAATAACATTTTATAATTCATTTCTGTGTCCCAACAAGTGTTACTTATTATTACAATCTTGTACTCATCTGCTATTCCTTGATGCTAACCTGTTTCTACACTGAAAGAAATAGAGTTCCAAGAGTTGTCTGCATCTTGGAACAGTGAAAATAAAGATAGGACAAGAAAACAGAGTCATTGCTAGACAATAAGAATACTTTCAGGGATGCAGAGCAGGACATTTAAAGGAGCTTCTCTGAACAAGGTGTGATCATCTAAGAATTAAATGTGAAAACAATAATTATTTGAAAACCCAAGAATCTATAACGATATTCAAATGTGTTAAAGAATGGTCATATACAAATGAATTTCAGGTCTTCATGCTTAACTCATTTTGATCAACATTTAAGTATCATTATACTTACTTGACAGTAAAGTTGTTACCCTATGTCTAGTTGGGGTAATAAAAATCTAAACAGGTGAAATCAAACAACAAAAACATTAGAGAAAGTGCAGATATTTATATTGAATGTTTTAAACCCATGGAAATACATTTCAACTATTGGTTCCACATTGGAAAAATGGCATCTTTAAGGTCCAAAGTTTTACTTGATTAAATTCTTATGCTATTGTTATTTTACCTGTATAATTTAGAAACTAACTGGGTAAATATTGGTTTGAGTAAATGGATTTTATTCAACATTCTCGTACTCTCCAAACACACACAACCTTTGTTTCTATCTCATTTTCTCACACACACACACACACACACACTAGAAATGATAAGGGCAAAACACATATTGTATGTTCAAAGGATGTGGGATTACTCAAGTTAAAAGGAAAGGCATCACTGGAAAGTTCCTTTCAGTATGTAATGGTCAATAAAGCCAAGTCTGGGTAGAGTCTTCTGGAAGCTTCACTCAGATCCAAGAGACAGAATCTTGGGCCATTACCTCCGTTACAGAATCAAAGTTGCCATAGCAGGTATGCGATGGTCATTAGGTTTCACTCCCTTAAAAGAATGCAATTGTCACTATGGAAGGGAAAAAATAAATATATTATTAAAAGTTTCATGTTGCTTATATTAGTAACGCAAGTATAATAATAATGAGTTTTGGGGTCGTTGCATTGTGTGTGTGTGTGTGTGTTTGTGTGTGTGTGTGTGTGTACACATATATAGTTTAAAGTTAATTTGAATGGTTAAATAAGACTGAGATACTAAATTTATAAATGTTTTGTTATACTTACAAGAATGGCTTAAGTTCATAGTACTATTTTCCTTATAAAATCTATATATTTTCCTTGTTAAATGTTTGAAGTGATTAATATAATCAGATAAATAAATTTTTGAACATAGATTGAAGTGTAAATGAATTTAATTATTTAAGTAGAAGTAGATGTTTAAACAGATTTTAATCTCTCAAATGTATAATTTAGTAAAACATAAATTGAAACCAGTAAAATGACTAATCTTATTTTACAGTTATTTATGACATTAGAATAAGTTTAACTTCTCAAGAATAACTAAACTTTAAATTACTAAGTATAATAATTGAAATCTCTATTTTAAAAGTAACCTGACCTATTTTTTCCATGTAAAATCATCCCCTCATACACTACAAAAGACTAAGGAGACTTAAGTTTAAATATCTTACCATATGCTATGATATATATTTTTACATTATAAGCATATGTTTCATTTTTAATGTGAGCAGCAACGTTATTCAACAATTTTTTGAAAACCCTCAGATTTCTAACTGTAAACTTTTCTCAACCAAAATCTTCACATTTATATTCTATGACTGAGAAGACACTTAGCCATAAGATAAAGCGTACTAAATGTCCCTTTGAACCAAGCTAAATATGAAATGAACAAGTAACAAAAGATGAATTATTTTTAAAACAACACCAAAAAACTATTGTAGGATCTGATGTTTAATAAGACGAAACAAAACTAAATATTTCATAGCTATTTCAGAAATAAAATAATCAAAAGCATATTATTTCATTTTTATACACTTTGGATATCTTACACTTCATGACTGTTATTTCCAGTTATTTCAATATTTAGTCTAAACATTACTACTTTATTCCAAGTGGAATATTATATCTTTCATCCCTGTCTCTACCCTTTCCCTTTATTCCTTTCTCTTCTCACTTTCCCTCTTTGTCTTATTTCTTCCTTTACTTCTATGGTTTTTTCTATTTTCCATCATCCATTTCTCCATTTCTCATCTTTTCTTTCCTCCCCACAGGTATCCCTCCTTCTTTCTCTCACATTCCTACTTTCCCTCCCCACCTTTTCTCATTTCTTTCCCCAAATACATGTTTTTGTTGATGTGCAAGACATTGCATTTTTTAAATCAATTTGGTTTTGCAGCTTTATTGAAGTATAGTTGACAAAAAATTGTATATATTTAAGCTGTACAACCTGATGTTCTGATATATATGTATGCACATTATAAAATGATTGCCATAATAAAGTTAATTAACATATAAAGCTATATTTAATCCAACAAAATGACATATTCTTATTAAATAACTCTCAATGTTCAAATATTCAATGTTTTGGGACTAAGATTTATTTTGAAAATATTATTCATAAATGGATGTATTTATCTAATAACTGCTTACATGCTGGGAAAATAGCATCTTTTAAAGTTGAGTGCTGTATCTGATGGAATCCTTTTCCTTTTTTCTTTGCATAATGTAGAAAATAAATAGCTAAATATTGATTGAGTAATTTATTTTATTAAACTCCCCAAACACACACTCCAGAATTAGAAGAAATAATTTTTGCTAACACTAGATTAATGCAAAAATTTATGAAGTATAGTCGCCAATTACTCTATAAGGCCTTCACAGAGAGAAACAAGGAAAGGTGAATATATCACCTTAGATTTTAAGCAGTTTAGGAATTTTCTACACATCAATTTGTTTCAAAAGGCAAATCTAATAAAACTCTGATTGCAGCAGTGACTTCTCACCACACCATTGGAAAGGAAGGACATATCATAATAGTGACTTATCTCGCTGGTTTGGGATGACCATATATGCTGTTTATTCTCATGCCTCTAACTAATAAGTTAGTTATTCCATTCATTTCAGAATGGAAAATAAATAAGCGAAATATATAATTACATCATTTAGTATACTTTGGATATTGTCCCTGTACCGGCTCAGAGTAGAGAAAATTGTTAGACTAAGAAGGATATTTTTGAAACAATAAGCCAGAGTCTATATACTGACCCAGATGACTCTTCTCTCCCTTTCTTCTCAGCCTCTTTGATCTATTTATGGCTTTAAAAAGAACATACCCTAACTATACTACAGAAATTTTAAAAAGTAGAATAAAAATGGGATCTATCAAGGTATTGTCTCTCAACTCGAAGCCCACACTCTGTATACTGTGCTTTGTGTGCATGAAGGGAGACAGATCTGCAAAACACTCTTCTTCCTTGCCAGCTGGTGCTTTGTTAGACTCTACCAACAGGAGACAGAGTATAGGAATGGTGAAGCCAGGAAGAGGGAAAGGGAACATACTTTTCTTGTTCCTTGCTCTGCCTGTTTTGCCCCAGTTTTCTTTATGCTTCCTGTTCCATCAATATCACCAAGGCAATGCTTCCTCATTTTGACAGTAAGAATTTGTCTAGAAGTAGCAGTGGATTTTAGCCTGTAGTTTCTCCAATACTACACACCTTTACTGAGACCTTATTCTCAGAGGTGTGATTTCCAGGCCTGTAGAGTCTCTTTTCCAATCTCAGAGACATCAACACAAAGGGAGCAGCATCTCCTACTTATAGGACCAACTTCCAACTTTCTGAAGTTCCCTCCTAAAAACATTCCAGTTTCAATATTTCTCATGTCTTCTCTTTGTTCCCACAGTTCTAAGGGAAATAGCTGTTTTCTGCAGTTGCCATGCTGTAATATCTTAATGTTGCTTTTTACCCTTTTCAGATCTTCAATACCAAGTGAAACATTTCTTTATAATAAATTCTCTCTCTTATAATAACTGGTATGTTTATGTCTCTTGACTGGATCTGGGCTCATAAGCCACCTAATTAAAAATAGTATTTCCTCTGATTCTTATATTTCCTATTTCCACTCTATTTTATTTCTCTTCATATTAATGATCTTTAGTTGAATTACTGTATTTTCCCACTTATTAATATTAATATTTTTCTTGTGTCTCCTACTAAGTTTCAAGGAGGCAAAGATTTCTGTAAGCTATGTTCACTGCTATTCTTGCAATCACTAGAACATTGACAAACAATAAGTAAACAGTAAACACATATAATGTAAATAAATAAATGGATATATGGTAAAAAAATCAATGAAAAAAACTATGAATCAATAAAGGGATACTAGTTATCTTAAATTGTCCATCTAGAAGTACACATTATCATAATTAACACTGAGAAAACATCTTTCTTAGCCATCCTAGTATACAAAAATTGACGAAACATCAATGCAGATAGAAAGTACTTATGAACAGAAAATAAAAAATAAAAAAACAGAAAATAAAAAAATTTCAAAAAGATTATTTTGATAAAATATTAAATCATTTTAAGTGAAGGTATAAGAATGAAAAAGGCCAGAATTACTGAACAAGAGTTAAGTCTGAACTGAAGAAATATTAGTTATTTTAAAAGATGGAAAATTGGCAGATTGCCTAAATAATTAAATAATTATTAATTATTTAATAA
>NW_016805390.1:1031241-1052986 GCF_001698545.2 Rhinopithecus bieti
TTTTAATAAATAATAATAAATTAAATAATTTTTCCTACTGATCTTTCTAAGTGTATAATGTTATAAGTTTTTAAAAATGTTCTCATAATAAGCATATGGACTCCAGTTCCTCACAGTTCCACCTACTCCGAATTGCCTTAAATCCAATTATTTAATTCCCTTTATTATGTGTCTGTCATCTGGTAACATTTGAGTTTATGACCCCTGTTTAAAGGTTTCTGTAAATTTAATGAAAATGGTTTCATGGATACTTGAAGTAGTTGAGGCGTTATCACTTGATAGATGTCTCAGGAACAGGATTGAAGATGTATAGTCCTTTAAAAATTAAAAGCTGTCTCTGTAATCCTACCAGTATGACAAAATACAGCTGGTTTGCTACATGACACAGAATAGTGATTCCTTTCCTCAAATTTCCTTAGCAGGGATGTGCCTTTATTCTGGGTTGCAATATAAAAGTAAATTTTATTTATGGAAACTTTTATTTTAAATTACTTCTCATAATCTCAATGTCCCTTCATAATGTATAAAAATCTATTCTGGGAGTAGATCTCTGTATGCTAGTCCTTGTTCTAGGAATAAGCAATACAACCTAGAATTGAATGTCTTGGTCCTCAAGGAACTTACTGAAATTTCTGTTTTGAGATCTTATATGTTTATAAAATAATCTAAGAAAACTGCCATAAAATAGACATCATAGTGTCTAAGTCTCCCTTGTAAAGGTCTATTATAAATCTCCCCTTCAATATAGAGTAGATGGAAGAAATAATCAAGGTAATCTTTTTCACCAAAAAACTGTAGCAAGTATACTTGTTTGTCCTAATCTATATCTATATCTGTATCTATAATCTCTATGAATCATTCAAATATCTATCTTTTGAGAGAGAGACAGAGACCTGAGATAACAATATTGATACACTTAATTTGGAATATTATTTATCAATGAAAATAATGTCCAAATTGGACATTAGGATAGATCTTCAATTTATATTCCAAGAAAAACTGAAAAGAGAAAAGGGCGAAGTAGCTCAGGCATCGCTCTAGTCTTTGCTTGGGAAGGGTTGTCGGTGTTAGATTGTAAGCAGCCTCCTTCTTAACATTTTCCATGAATGAAAAAGTATTTTCTATTCCAGCTCTGAGATTTCAAAATAGGGCACACTATAGTGCTGGTGATATCAACCATGATAGTAAAGATAAGAGATCAGGAAAAAGTGTAGCCTGATGTGTACTCGGTCTTTTGTTTTTTATTTGCTTTTAAATTTTAAAACAATTTTTAATCCAAGTGTAGAAACCCCATGTTTAGTACCCCTAAACGAACAGCTTCAGATAGCAACTTTTTTTATTTAAAGGCAGTTTCAAAACTTGAAAGAAAGTATATGGAACCAATTTAACTACTATTTGATAACATCTGGAACAGAATAAAAGATCCATTATTCATAAACGACTCAATGCTGAGTCCTGAGCTAGGTTGCTTGCATCCATTTTGTTTCATTTACTGATTATAAAACTCCGTGATGAGTGTTATTTCTATTCAAAATTTATAGCTGAAGAAAGTGAGATTTCAATATTTTAACTAATTTACCAAGGTATATATTATACAGTAGAGTTGGGACTAAACTAAGGAGAGACTAGAAACCCCATCCATGATTTCTTTTTTTTTTTTTTTCTCTTTGCCCAGCTGTAAAATTAGGGAAAAAAAATCTCTTAAGTTTCTTCCAGCTCTGAAATACTGATTCCTATTTAAATAATATCTCAAATAGATATTAGTAAAATTCTGTATATCTTTTTCCATTCTTAGTAAGTTGATTTATTCATATCTTCAATATCTTCAATATAGATCAAGAAGAGTAGATCTTGAATTGAGCTAGTCAGAGACATACATTTCTTACATGTTCTCCCTAATGCCTCTGGATATCTTTTCACATTGTAGTAACAAAAAATGGAATATTAGATATAACTTTAATATAGATTGACCCTATAATCTCCTTTAACTAAAGGATCTTATGCTAGTGACTCTCTAAACATTTATATTGCTGCTTAGAGGCCCAGCCAACAAAGGAAGTCTTCAGTAGCTGGAGACATCACTCCATCATTTCTTTTTCATTTACTAATTCTATATTTTTATTTATGCATGTATATGTCTGATTTTTCCACCTACATAAAAGCGGGAGGGCTCTTAATAAAGCTATTGTCACCTGTTTTACTGTTACACTTTTCCCCTGCTTCTCATTTCCTCTTAACCCAGAGTTATTTGTGGTGTCAGACAGACCTTGTGTACAGTTTATATTATTATAAGGTATTATAATAAAGATATTGTTATCTTTATTAACATTCAGTATTTGCCTCCAGAGCTAGTGACACCAGAAAACTTACAGAAAACACACACACACACACACACACACACACACACACACACACACACCACAGATTAGCCAGAGGGTATTTTTATTTATTAGGTTCCTGGTGTACAATTAAAATGAAAATAACATGTTAAAACAAGTGCACATTGCTGATTTCAGTCTGCCTGAACAGCAACCATCTGTTAAAGTAAAATTCACACTGACTTTCCCAGCAATGAAAGTCCTTCTTACATAATGTATGTGACAACAGAGGGAAACCTAAATTCAGAGAAAAATATTGGGTGAGAAATAGTGAATGTCCTTTGAACAGGTCAAAAGTCAATTCTATAAACTTCTTGTCTTAAGAATAAGACATACACTATTTACAATATGTCATTGAAAATTTCTTTACTGATTTAGAATTCAAATGGCTGTAATTTCTTTAAAAGACCAAGAAAAAAAAATTCCTAAGTATTCATATGTTCTTTATGTGCTTCTTAATATGGTTATCTCTTCCTTGATTTGTTCCATAAGGGACATGTTGGATGAAAAATTTAAGGCCTTTCAATAGTCCCTGATATCTACTTTAAAAGAGTATATCAAACTGTTCTGTACATTTCATTGTTTGATATTATTTTAATACTTTGGGCAGCCCCATTCCTCTGTTCATGTTTTTCTTCCTGTGTCTGCAACACCAGAAAGTTCTAGTTTTCTGATCTTCCTAAATTTCTTTTGTGGTAATACTTTTCTCTTCTTATCTGGTAAATGTAGGCATTGCTCATTTTTTAAATTTATTATTTATTTATTTATTTATTTATTTATTTTTGAGACAGAGTTTCACTCTCGTTGTCTAGGCTGGAGTGGAATGGTGTGATCTTGGCTCACTGCAACTTCTGCCTCCCGAGTTCAAGCGATTCTCCTGCCTCAGCCTCCTGAGTAGCTGGGATTACAGGCATGCACCACCACACCCAGCAAATTTTTGTATTTTTAGTAGATATGGGGTTTCACCATGTTGGCCAGGCTGGTCTTGAACTCCTGACCTCAGGTGATCCACCTGCCTCAGCCTCCCAAAATGCTGAGATTACAGTGCTCATTCTTTTTTCACTATCTTTTTCTCTTTATTACACTGGAAATACTATTACCCCTCCATTTACCTCTGAGAATAAAGATCTACATTTGTGCTATTATTCCTGACTGATTTTCTGAGTTTCAGCATTTCCATGTAATAGTTACTTCTACCTTAATTAGAACTGATATTCCACTGACATCTCAATTGAATGATTCATTTTAGATATGCAATTACTCGCAATTAATTGAGGTTATTTTGTTTATAAAGTTGCTTACATAATAACTCCAGAGGTATGTTGAGCTCCAGAATTGGTTGCATCAGCTACACAGTGTTTTCTGTGTTTCCACTCTACATGTCTTGGCTTTGACTCTCTATTTAAGCTGGTACTAAGATAGCTTCAGTTGTTCTGGGCATCACATCTAGACATATAATTGTTGAAAGTAAGGTGATGAACCAGCTATTCCTATGACCTTTTGTTAGAGACAAGTACCCTTACCCAAAACTAGCTCCAACTTCACAAGACCAATAGATTTCCCTTCATTTGTCTCTGGCCGTAACTGAGACTAATTCTGTTTTCTAAGCCAATTATTAACAGGGAGAAATGAAAATCATGACTGGTTTAGACTAATAACCCGGGGTTGAATGAATATTGGGGAGGCAATAAGAATGTCCTTGATTATATCACATCCTTTCTATTACTAACCAGCAAAATTCTATCAATCTTTATAGCATGTATCTTGTAAATCTTTTTATACCTACAAAACACAAAACCTCCATATATTTTTGTCTACACTGTTTATATAAATTTTACCATGTGCAGACTTGCTGACCAATATTTCTGTATGTCTTAGCTAACCTGAATACTTGCTTTATTTATTTGTAGAGGAAAATATTACATTGAGATTTAGACATCAAGTCCTTTGATCCCATGGGCCCCACAAG
Source organism: Rhinopithecus bieti (assembly GCF_001698545.2). Taxonomy (NCBI): domain Eukaryota; kingdom Metazoa; phylum Chordata; class Mammalia; order Primates; family Cercopithecidae; genus Rhinopithecus; species Rhinopithecus bieti. Next base: position 1,035,589 of record NW_016805390.1, read on the forward strand.
TCCTCACTCTAATCTGGGGTTTACTGTACACCCGAATATCCCTGTATAAGTCCCAACAGGAGCTACTATAGGTAGTCTTTGGCATTACCACTACCTGATCCTTTACCGTTTCTACGTTCTTGTATCATTAATGTCTGACCGGCTGACAAAAGGTCAAAATGTTTTCTTATTCCCAGTTAAGTCAACAGCCTTATAGGAACAAATCCAAAAGATAATATAAATGATTCATTTTGAAATATAGAACTTATATTGATGATATGCATATATGTAGACTTCATTGGGAATATATAAGGAAATGCAGATAAGTATTTAAAGAAAAAGATTATACGATATTTAAAAATCATAAAACTTCAACGATGGTAATGTTGTTTCATGGACTAATAATAGTCCATAGTAGCAATGAAGTAAAACAATCTATATATCCATTCATTACATATTTACTCTCTCTATATAAAATATTGGATCAATTTTTTCTAGGATGTTTCTAGCTTCTAGACACAGGTAACTCATATCTTCACATGGATGCACTTTATCCGTTTTCACTTCTTATCATTTTTTCTAAAAAAATCTAATTTGTCTCAATTATATTTAAAAAGACCCATTTATTTCACATAAGAACAAGCCATGTGGAAACAATGAATTGTAAGCATATATGATTTTACATAGGAAAATGCTTTTATGATAGGAGAGAAATAAGTATTTCTACACAGCAATTGCATGAAATTCACATCATAACTCTTTCTGAGAATATCTGAGAAACATACTCATTTGTCACATGCAGATGAAAATTAAATAACTGTCAAAATGTCAGCTATATAGACATACAAGCTAATAAATAAAAATTCTATATTCCAATCAAAAATGTGTTCTTTTGCTGCTAATGAAGAAGTCTCTAGGAAATTTTATCTGTTCACAGCTATAGACATCTTGGTTTAACTGACTCTTTGATGAAAAAATGAGAAGACAAAGCACTTGTCTTCCATTCAGGTTTGTTGTTTCATTGATGTCACTGAATACAGTATAAATAATAATGAGCCTCTGACTACTTACAGCTTTTCTCAGCATTAAATATGCTGCTTGATGAATAGCAGAAATAATAAACTGTATTTAACTCTTGGATGTCATAGTTTTAGTATTTAGGCTCTATTACCTTCATTATTTTCTGAGTGGAACCTCTGAATTTTCCCTGGCATTTGGGAAGCTAAACTCCATGACAGAAGAAGACATATAGGATTTAACCACGGAACACTGAAAAGAATAAACAGTTAAAAATCATGTGTTTCTCTTTAAGAAACAGACACAGGAACTCATTTGGGAGAAAATATGAGTGCTCCGTAGATGGAGACACAAAATCAAAATAAAAAGTAGACAGTTCAGATGAATGATCTGAAACTTGTTGAAGTGACTGATGGCAATTACTACAACACTAAATTCATTTTGATGTTTTTGGTGAAAAGAAGCGAAACCTGCAAAGACACGACGAGCAGGGGATGTTTGCCTAGAAATTTCAATCATGGGCACACTGCAGAATCAAGAGTAATACAATGATTTCAGGAACCAATTAAACCAACACAAACCAAAGTTATTCAAAACAAAACAAAAAACAAGCAACAAAACTACAAGTAAACGTTTCACAAAGGCTCTGAGAATGCTCTGTAGACCTTGTATATGGGATACCTTAGCAGCTTTAGCCTGGGGCAGATGGTTGCCAAAAGGCAGCAGTGAGGGCTGAAAGAAAGCTTTAGATTTTGTTCCTGCTTTTTGCCTATTCACTTGCTTGGGATAATCAGTGCCTCCCCTCACTGCAGGGAACTACCAGAGCTGATATATGCATAAAAAGGATAAGCAAAAGTCCTGCTAAGGTAAAGTACTGATAAAATTAAAACTAAACAACAAGCTACGCCGGGACATTCAATTCCTTACAATCTCCCTGAAAACGGCTAGATTATAATCTAGAGTGATGTTATCATTTCTACTATGACATATAATTTAGCACTGAATATATTTATATGTGTATATGTATATGCAGTATACATATAGGTAGCACTATTTGTATAGGTGACTCTTGAACAACTTAAGGGTAAGAGGCACCAACTGTCATGCATTGGAAAATCCATATATAACTCTTCACTCCCCCAAAACTTAACTGCTAATAGGCTGCTGTAGACCCAAAGTCTTACCAAAAACATAAGTAGTTAATTAACATGTATTTTGTATGTTATGTGGATTATATAATGTATTATTACAATAAAGTAAACTAGAGAAAAGAGACTGCTATTAAGAAAATCATAAGGAAGACAAAATATTCTTGCTATTTGTTAGGTGAAAGTGGATTACCATAAAGTTCATCATTCATGTTGTCTTCATGTTGAATAGGCTGAGGAGGAAGAGGAAGAGGAGGGGTTGGTCTTACTGTCTCAGGGGTGGAAGAAGAGGAAGATACTTCGTGTATAAGTGGACTTTCTCAGTTAAAATCTGTGTTGTCCAGGAGTCAACCATATATATACACATATATATATGGTTATATGTGTATATATATATGTGTATATGTGTGTCTATATATGTGTATATATGTATATATACACATAATATATATAGGAGCTAAGATATGTATATATAATATACACATATACACATATATATTCAGACTTACAAAGTTAATGGTGATACTGAAAAACTATGCATTTGCATTCATATTATTTATTAAAATAAATTTTAGAATTAGTAAAATATTCCTATAGAGATATTATTAAGACATAAATAAAGACAAATAGCTAAGTCAACCTTAAAGAGAGAATATAAAATGAAAATGAGCAGTAGAATTTTCTGCCCATTTCAGCCAACCAATGGGTTGGCTTATGCACAAGACACCAACACATGTTGTAAAGCCATAGCAGTAACAATAATGTTAAAACAAGAACAGAGAAATATAGACATATGAAGCAACATGAAAATTTAAGAGCACATCTATGTGTATGTGAACATTTAATAATAAATAAAATTGACACCATAAGTTAAGAAAATTATGAGTTCTTTAGTAGGTAGTATTAGATTACTGACTCATTATAGAGAAAAAATATAAAATGGAATTTCATATGTAAACATGGACTACATAACACAAATTGCATGTGAAAAGTAAAATTAAGGAATTAATAGAAAACATCATAGGAATTTATATCAATCGTCAAGAATGAGGAAAAAGTTTTTTTCATGTTTTCTATAATGAAGAACTCCATGACAAAGTTAATAATCTATATTAGATTATAATTAGATATATTAGATAATTATATAATTAATAATCTATATTAGAGAATATAGAAGATATTTGTAATATCTGAAAGCAACAAAGGAGTTATTCCTTCTACTGTGCAAGTAACTTCTACATATTCACAAGAGTGAAACAGCAACTTCAAAACATTAATGGACATTGTATACAAACAAGTAGTTTTAAAGAATAAATATCAAAATCTAGCAAAATATGACCAAATTCTTTAGTAATGAGAGAAATACAATAAAGGAAAATTAACTGTCATTTTATACCCAGGGTACTGGTAAAATTTTAAAAAAGGTAATACCAAGTATTGATGCCATCCTACAGATGGCAGTCACTCTAGAGAGCAAACTAACACTATTTAGTCTATAAGTATATAGTCTATAACAGCCTATGAACCAAAAATTTCACGTTTAGGTACACAGCACAAATTTTTACACTATTTCAAAAGGGGCAGGCACGTGCATATTCAATGTGCAGTTTTATTCATGGAAGCAGAGAGGTGAAGGCAAATAGAATCAGCCATCACTGGGAGTGTGAAGAGTCAGACCATGGACTATTATTAAGCAGTTAATTACAACATATATATGCGATATTGGCAAATAAACTGTATTAAACCACAGTTTAAATAGAGAATGTAAAATTCAAGCTAGAAAGTAAGGTAAAATCAAAGATATATTAAAATCAAAGAAAATTCAGAGTATGACATGCTTTTCATCTACTTTTGGTAGAAGACATGTTAGTCTACCAGTGGAAAGAAAAAAATACTTAGTTATATATTCAGCATCCATACAGTAAAAATCAAAGTAATTACTGATAAATGAGTAATGAGATTTGAGCCATAGGAAATGAGATTTGTTCTGCAAGTGAGGCAGAGAGCTAATTCACATGCTCAACTTCTTAGAGAAAATACTTTAGTGTGATAAACAACATTATTCATTATATATTCATGAGTTCTAAAGGGCTGTACTTTACTAGAAACTCATGTCTCAGTCAAAAAACTAACGCCAAAGTACAGTTCAAAGCACAGTTGGTCAAACCTGCTGTATGGACAATCAAGACCCAAGACAAGAACTTAGCTTTTAGCATTCAGCTCAGCTTTTAGCATTCATTAGAGGAGAGAGTAGAACATGTAGTCTTAGAAAACCTATACACACAAATATGTTTTACTGTCTCCCAGACATTTAATAGGTATTGAACAATCAGGTCAAAAGTTAAAAATAAGTTAAGAGTAGTTCTTATGCTTTAATATCGGCCAACAAGAGGGTAGAGTTGACATTTTGTTTTGAATCTTGAAAGCTTAGAAAGGTTGCATGCCCAATGGAATGTGTTATTGATGACTATTGATTCCCCAAAATACCATCAAAAAAGTAGACTAAAAATCAAAGATAGGGCTATTAGTCCTACCAGGAAATAACATCATCTTGAGAGAGAGGAAAGTCAGAGATTACTTGAAGGATTTTAGGAGCTAAGACAAATAAGTTTAAGATGACTCCTTCAGGGAGGAGAATGGATTGAGATTTGACAGAGTTTATGATATAATGCATTTGGATTGATGGGAACAAAGTGAAAATATAGTAGTGAGTCTTAATGATTAGTGAGGATAGGTTCATTTTCCAAAATAAAGCAATATTAGTTTATAGTCTAATCTCTGGAAGTATGTAAGTACTGGAACAAATATTTAATATTTTTATCAGTGCTTTTGAGCAAAGAAACAGAAATGTAGGCCCAGTCCTAATATCATCTAAATTAAGAAATGGAATTATATTGGTTTCCCTGCCAGCCACTTTGCTCCAAAATTTATCATTGGAGTGTGAAAAGGAAAACACTCAGAATCATTTCAGAAAGTAATTTTTAATACTTTAATGCATACAAAAGATAATTATGCAAATTAAAATGATAATGATGTACCATAACATACCTATTACAATGGCTAAACCTATCATATTTCAGCATAAATAACTAAAGAAAAAAATGACTAAACCTAAAAAATTGACATAGCAATTCCTGGCAAGGATACGGAACAGCAGTAACTTTCATTTATTACTGCTGGTAATGAAAATGGTATAGTACTTTGGAAGACAGTTTGGCAGTTTCTTACAAAGCTCAACATGTTCTTACCATGTGATCTAGCAATTGGCTTCCTAAATATTTACGTAACTTATTTGAAATGTATGCAAATACAAAAAAACTTTGTAATTTATTCATAATCAATGAAAACTAGAAATAAACAGATATTCATCAATAGGTGAATAGAGAAATTAATATATATGCATTCTTACAATGGAATATTTTTCAGTGATAAAAATTAGACTAATGAGCACATTGCTAAGTAAAATAAACAATCCTGAAAAGACAAATAATGTATGATTTCATTTATATGAAAGTCTGAAAAAGGCAAAAATATAAAGATAGTCAAAATATCAGTGGTTGCCAGGAATTTGGGAGAAGGAGAAAATTTGAATAGACAAAGTATAGGGGATATTTTAGGGTGATGAAACTATTCTGTATTATACTGTAATGGTTAGTGCATGACACTTCTCCTGCGGAAGTCTTTCTTCTGGGTTTTCTCAGTGAAACAGCAAGAAAATAACAGTATATGTGCTAAACTATGTGTACACATATACCTATGATTATTTCTCTGTGTAAACCCATGTTTATTTGGTTTTGTTGTTGTTGTTGTTGTTGTTGTTTGTTTTTTGCAACGGAGTTTTGCTCTTTTTGCCCAGGCTGTCAAAACCCATAGAACTTAGGACCACAAAAAAGTGAATATTAATGTATGCATTTTTGTTGTTGTTGTTGTTTTTGAGATGAAGTTTTCCTCTCATTGCCCAGACTGGAGTGCAGAGGCCTGAACTCGGATCACTGCAATCTCTGCCTCCCAGGTTCAAGCGATTCTCTTGCTTCAACTTCCCAAGGAGCTGAGATTACAGGCACCTGCCACCACACCCTACTAATTTTTTTTGTATTTTTAGTAGAGATGGGGTTTCATCATGTTGGCCAGGCTGGTTTTGAACTCCTGACCTCAGGTAATCCACCTGCCTCAGCCTCCCAAAGTCCTGGGTTCACAGGCATGAGCCACTGTGCCCGGCCAACTTTTTCTTTTTAAAATGTTAGGGGAGACCCAGGACAGAATGTAGAACTCATTGAATAAAGTTGGAGAAAAGGTGCTGCTGAATTTAGTAACTTTGAAAATGACTGGACTCTGTGACTAAAACGGAAATAAAGAATACATAGCACTATACTCTAATTGATATGTTTTTTTTTTTCTACTGGGGTACGCTTAACAATTCTGATGTAGTACACATATGTAATGAAATTGAAAAATCAAATAAATGAATGGAAGATAGAACAAAAGTTCTTATTTTAGCAGGGTGAGGTTACAAATGAACAAGGACAGGAGACTGGAATTATCTGTGTAGTCAGGAACTGCAGTTAGAGATATCAAAATGATCCCATGCTTAGCTTAATAAAGATTCATATGTTCGGTGGCTCACGCCTGTAATCCCAGCACTTTGGGAGGCCGACGGGGGGGGGCGGATCACCTAAGGTCAGGAGTTCGAGACCAGCCTGACCAACATGCAGAAATCCCATCTCTACTAAAAATACAAAATTAGCCTGGCATGGTGGTGCGTGCCTGTAATCCAAACTACTCAGGAGGCTGAGGCAGGAGAACCGCTTGAACCTGGGAGGCACAGGTTGCAGTGAGCTGAGAGCACACTATTGCACTCCAGCCTGGGCAAAAAAAGCAAAACTCTGTTGCAAAAAACAAACAACAACAACAAAACCAAAGAAACATGGGTTTACACAGAGAAATAATCATAGGTATATGTGTACACATAGTTTAGCACATATACTGTTATTTTCTTGCAGTTTCACTGAGAAAACCCAGAAGAAAGACTTCCCCAGGAGAAGCAAGTACATCTAGCATTGAAATCTTGGTTTCTAACATAGCTCAAAGGAATCAGAGCTCCTTGCAGAAATGGCCAAATCTAAGGAGGGGGCAGAAAATATACAAAGGGGCATGGAACATTTGGTACTGCCAGAATGTACAGATATTCCATAAAAATTCCATAATGATGAACTCCTTAAGATTTTTACAAATATATACTTCTAATTACTAAAGTTTATAACACAAATGACCCTGAATAGCCAAAACAATCTTTAGAACAAATGCTGGAGGCATTACACTTCCTGATTTCAGAGTGTATTAAAAAGTTATAGTAACTAAAACAATATTTAATTGGCATAGAAACAGACATATAGAGTAATGAAATAGAAAACAGAGCATAGAAATTCATATATATAAAGTCAACTTATTTTTGATGAGTGCCAAGAATACATAACAGGAAAATGATAATCTCTTGAACAAATGGTGTTGGGGAAAACTGAATATCCACATACAGAATAATGAAATTAAGTCTTACCTTAACATAAAATGTTACCTTACATAAAATGTTTTACCTCATATAAAAATCAACCTAGACCTGGCGCAGTGCCTCACATCTGTAATCCCAGCATTTTGGGAGACCGAGGGAGGTTCATCACCTGAGGTCAGGAGTTTGAAACCAGCCTGACCAACATGGTGAGACCCCGTCTCTAGTAAAAATACAAAAAAATAGCCAGGTGAGTTGCTGCATGCCTGTAATCCCAGCTACTTGGGAGGCTGAGGCAGGAGAATGGCTTGAACCCAGGAGGTGGAGGCTGTAGTGAGCTGAGATCGCGGCACTGCACTCCAGCCTGGGTGACAGAGCCAGACTCTGTGTCAAACAATAGCAACCAATTTAAAATGGATTGAGGACCTAAAACTAAAACTCCCAGAAGAAAAAATATGAAAAAACCTTATTGATATTAGTCTTGCATACGACTTCATGGATATGACACCAAATGCATAACAATAAAAGGAAGACAGAGTGGCTCAAGCCTGTAATCCCAGCACTTTGGGAGGCCGAGACGGGCGGATCACGAGGTCAGGAGATCGAGACCATCCTGGCTAACACGGTGAAACCCCGTCTCTACTAAAAAATACAAAACTAGCCGGGCGAGGTGGCGGGCGCCTGTAGTCCCAGCTACTCGGGAGGCTGAGGCAGGAGAATGGCGTGAACCCGGGAGGCGGAGCTTGCAGTGAGCTGAGATCCAGCCACTGTACTCCAGCCTGGGTGACAGCGAGACAACGTCTCAAAAAAAAAAAAAAAAAAAAAAGGAAGACAGAGAGTAGTACACTAAACTGAGCGGCTATTGCACAGCAAAAGAAATAATCACAGAGTAAAGAGAACACTTACGAATGGGAGAAAATATTTGCAAAGCAGGTGTCAGATAAGGGGTTAATTTCCAAAATATAAAAGGAGCTCCTCCAACTAAATTCCAAAATAAACTAATAACCTGGTCAAAATATGGGCTAAAGACTTGAGCAGACATCTTTTCCAAAGAAGACGTATGAACGGCTATATGAAATTATGCTCAATTTCACCAATCATCAGGGAAATGCCAATTAAAGCCATAATGAGATATCACCTAAAACCTGCTAGGATGACTGTCATTAAAAAAAAAAAAAAAAAAAAAAGGACAACACGTTTTGGTAAGGTTGTGTAAAAAGAAAACTGGAACCTGTTTGTTGTTGGCAGGAATGCAAAATATTGCAGTCACTATGGAAAACTGTATAGAGATTCCTCAAAAAATTACAAAATAAAACATCCATATGATTCAGTAATTCCACTTCAGGGTATTTATCCAAAAAGTTTAAATCATAATCATAAAATAATATTGGCAGCACTATGTTTATGGATAAACAATATTCACAATAGCCAAGACATGGAAATAAACTAAACATGCATTGATGGATAAATGAATAAAGAAAATGGAACATACATATAGTGGAATATTACTCAGCTTTAGAAAATGATATCTTAACACTGTGCAACAACATGGATAAACTTTGAAGACACATGAAGTAAAATAAGCAATTACAGAAAGACAAATCCTGCATGATCACATGTATGAAAATATCTAAAATAGTCTAACTCATAGAATAAGAAAGTAAACTGTTGCTTGCCGGAGTGTGAGGGGAGGAGAAAATAGAGAATTATTAATTAGTGGGCCTAAAGTCTCAACTGTACAAGATGAATATGTTTTAGAGGTATGCTGTAAAACATTATCTTCATAGTTAACTATACTGTATTTTACACTTGAAGATTTATTAGCAGGGCAGATCTAATTTAAATGTTCTTACCACAATAAGTAAAATTTTAAAAGAAAATAAAGCTAAAAGGTAATATAAGGAAATATATCAAAGTAGGTTACTTTATTATGAAATACAATTTTGTGAGCCATAAACAAAGAATAACAATGTTGCAAAACATAAAGTAAAAAAATAAAAGAATAAGTTAATTAAAAAAACCCACAATTACAAAGAAAATGCACAAAGATTAAAATATGGAAAAGAGACACAGGACCCAACTGAAAGACTGTCAATGGCCAAAACTGAAATAATTTTGGCAATAAAACATAGTATTATTAAATTATAAGTCAAGGTATAAAATAAATGTTTATAAGATCATATGGACATTAATAGTTGAAAATTCTCTTTGCAGAAGAATTTCAAATGTTTTATGTAGCTAAGCATCACTCTCAAATGTTTGGCATAATTCTCTACTCCTTAAATGTGAGCCATACATAGTTACCTTATTCCAGAGTACAGTACGGAAGATGCAAAAAGTAACTTCAAAGTGGAGAAACTTGGAAAACACTGCCTCAGCCAAGCGATTTGATTAAGTTATGTCAACAGAATGTATTATGATTATGATGTGATGGAAGCGGAACTTTACTTCTCTGTCCTTCCTCCCCCCAGAACATAACCCTTGCATAATCATCAGAAAAGTATCAAACATAACCTGACTGAGGGACATACTACCACACATCTCACCAGTACTCCCCCAAATTTTCAAAATCATTAAAAACAAGGAATCTGAGAAAATGTCACAGTCAAGAGGAAACTAAGGAGATAAGATTACTTAAATGTGATTGTCTTATTGTTTCATATTAACTAAATCTAGATTATAGTTAGAGCTTCCAGAAGCTTCTGTTTGCTTTACAGGTAAAATGATTTGAAACCACCTCGCCAGGCAAATAATTATTTGCTTAGACAGAAATTACAAATTAAGCATCTCCACACCTTTGATGCTGTTTTAACTCATACATGTAACAAGTAGGTCATTATTAAACAGGTCATTATTCCTGAAGTCACTATAGATAGAAGTCTATAGACTTCTATAGAATTCACTAAGGTAAAGAGGCCATTTTGAAAAAGAAAAAAAAAAAGATTAAATCATACATGTAGTGCGTGGTCAACTGTAAGCACATACAGGACATTACTAAAAGTCAATTTATCATTGTAATTCTTTAACATGTATTATGTTCCAGAGGGTGTGTGCTAGGAGAGCTAGGTGAAGTGTCTTCAGAATACATTTAAAATATTCTAGAGATGCTTTGCTGATCTATTTAAAACTCTTCTGTGCTTTGTTGTGACAAAGTTAATAGCTGAATCCATTTCATATGTATATTTTAGAGCAGACTAACTGATGGTCTGACTACCATCTGTTAACATTGCTGCCTGCTTACAAACAGCTTCTGGGAAATCCTAAGAATCTTAAAAATAGGAAATGGCATATTTCTATAGAAACTACAAAATGATATTGCCAGAGTTTTGACTTTTGTCCACAGGTAGAAAAATATATACCCTGTTGACATGACATAGCAAATAAAAGGTGGAGATAAATTAACACTTCACAGATAACTGAGTGGTTCCGTGCTAACTGCTAGGTTGTCACAAAACACAATTACTCATCTACTACTGTATTAGGGTTCTCTAAAGGGAGAGAATAGGATAGATGTATATATAAAGGGGAGTTTATCAAGGAGTATTGACTCACATGATCACAAAGTGAGATCCCATAATAGGCTATTTGCAAGCGGAGGAGCAAGGAAGCCAGTCTGAGTCTCAAAACTTGAAAAGTAGGGAAGCCAATAGTGCAGCCTTCAGTCTGTGATCGAAGGTCCAAGAGTCCCAAAGCTGAAAACTTGGAGTCCGATGTTCAAGGGCAGGAAGCATCCAGCACGGGAGGAAGATGTAGGCCAGGAGACTAAGCCAGTCTAGTCTTTTCACGTTCTTCTGCCTGCTTTTAGTCTGGCTGCACTGGCAGCTGATTTAGATTGAGCCCAAACAGATTAAGGCTGGGTCTGCCTTTCCCAGTTCACTGACTCAGATGTTAAGCTCCTTTGGCAACACCCTCAAAGACACAGTCAGGAACAATAATTTGCATCCATCAATCTAATTGAGTTGACACTCAATATCAACCATCACAACTACCAAATGTCAATGTGCTATTAAAAGTATACTTTTCTCTTAGGTAGGTAACATGTCAGAGATACTGTTCTAGCCAGAGTTTCAAGGGCCATGTTTATACTCTGGGAGCAGGGAGAGAGAGAGAGAGAATGCATTTGAGAAGAAAGTTGGGATTTCATAAATGATAAAGACACTAGAAATCAACTACTTCTTTCTCTTGATTATTTGCAAAAACAAAATTTAGGTGAATATCAGAATACTAGACTTACCCGGGTATCGAAAACACACCATGTTATCTACATATCATAGTGTATGGTTAAAAATTTTTCAATCAAAATTTTATCAATATAATTTTTGATGGCCAAAACATTTATCTATAAATACATAGTTTTATTTTTTCCTTCATGCAATTTTGTTTATAAAAAGTACCACATTCATCAATAGACAACTTGCTGAGACGAGACATCTTCTCCCGATTGAAGGTCTTTACTTGATCAAAGGGTTCTGGTTTCAGGGACTTCAAGAAGTGAAGTCAAGGACCGCACTGGCGTGTGTTACAGCTCGATTAGAGAAACGTGCAGACCCAAAGAGTGTGTGGCGACAAGATTAAAGCAAACGTGAAAGCGAAAGTAAAGCTTCCATGCAGTGGAAGGGGACCCGGAAGGGTTGCCATTTTTGGCTTGAGTGTCGTATGCTTATATCTCCTTATGACCCCTCTCCTTTCCTTTTTCTGTCCTATAGAATTAGCTTATTTTCTATCTGTTTGTGGGTTAGCAGGCCTGATTGGTTAAAAACATCAGGCTGCAACTAGAGCTTAAATTCCCTATATGATTGGTTGAAGTTTCAATCCCTTAGCTTGCAGCTGTGACTCATTTTGGCTTAGGGGAAAGTCCCCTTAGGGAAGTCCCTATTGACCCAGGAAGTCCAGCCAACTTAGCCACTTAGTCCCTCATTCCTAAATAAAAACTATCAATTGGTGCACCCACTTGGGAGAAAATAAACAACATTTCTCAGTAGACGTTTGATACACATTGTAACAAGATTCTGTTACTTGTACAATTACACAATTGTGTTTATTACCAATGCTGTTAATACCTAAGTCTCTGAACTGTGAAGTATTTTCCCTTATTTCAGACAAATGTCCACAGGTTTTCTTAGTCTCATTGCTCCATTTTTCTATGTACCTGTATATCAAAATCATTCTGTCTTAATTCATTTTTATTCAGCTTATCACTTCAATTCTATGAGCTCAGCTCTTTTTTTATGTTAACTCTTTAAACAATGTTTTGCAAGGCTTTCAACAAGTTTGAAAAAGCTGGCTGTTACTTTGTAATTAATAGAGAATGTAATTGCCCTTTTAGATTTAAACTACTTGCATAAGGATCCTCCAGAGGGACAGAACTAATAGGATACACGTGTATTTGAAAGAGGGTTTATTAAGAATTGGCTCACACTACTGAGGACTAAACTCTGATTTTTTTTTTAATCTTGCACAAATTTCTATTTAAAGGGTCTGGGGAATCATGCACTACAAATCATAGATTCTCATCAGAAGGGTTTTATTTAACCCTGTATATCATGACTTATTTTCCAATCTGACTCTGGCATAACATTATGAGACAAGGAAGAAAATAAAAATATTTTACTCCAAAACCTATTCCACAGCCATATCTTGAAATGACCCTGCAAAGCTGTTCTTTGTGGGGGAGAATTTGCATCTGTAAAGAATCTCTGATAACATGGCTAGATTTTTCTCTTCCAGACCCTCCCAATCCTAAAGAGATTAACTAAGATCTGAATAGGAAACATTTGTCATTTATTGTCTCTAAGGGCAGTCAATATAAGACTTCACAAGAACTCTGGGTTCCACAATCTTTATCTTAACCTGAATATTCCCTTTCTATGAATTCCAGGTCTTTAGACAAATGCAACTAATTGTCAACCAGAAAATGTTTAAATTCACCTATAGCCTGGAAGCCCCCCAGCTTTGAGTTATACTGCCTTTCTGGACTAAACCGATGGTATTTCATAAATGTATTTGATTGATGTCTCCTGCCTCTCTAAAATGTGTAAAACTAAGCTGCACCTCGACCACCCTGGGTATACATTCTCAGGACCTCCTGAGGGCTGTGTCACAGGCCATGGTCACTCATATTTGGCTCACAATAAATCTCTTCAAATATTTTACAGAGTTTGACTCTTTTCATCCACACTATCACAAGGTGAACTCCCATGATAGGCTGTCTGCAAACTGAGGAAGAGAGAAGGCAATAATATCTCAGTCTGAGTCCAAAAGCCTCAAAAGTAGAGAAGCTGATAGTGCACCCTTCAGTCTGTAGTTGAAGGCCCAAGAGCTCCCGGCAAAACCACCGGTGTAAGTCCCAGAGTACAAAGGCTGAAGAATCTGGAGTTTGATGTCCAAGGTCAGGCAGAAGAGATGGAACCATCCAGCAAGGGAGAAAGATGAAAGCCAGAAGACTCACCAAACCAGCTTACTTCATCTTCTCCTGCCTGCTTTGTTCTAGCCACACTGGCAGCCAACTGGATGGTGCCCACTCACATTGAGGGTGGTCTTTCTCTCCTAGTGCAGTAACTCAGATGGTAACCTCCTCTGGCAACACCCTCACAGAGACCCAGAAACAATACTTTAACCAGCCACCTAGGGATCTTTCAATCCAATCAAGTTGACACCTAATAATAACCATCATGCTACTCTACTCAAGTATCTTTCTTTTTTCCAAGACATTATTTTCCTCCACCTCTCTTTTGTTGTTGTTGTTGTTGTTTTGAGACAGGGCCTCCCTCAATCTCAGGCTGGAGTGCAATGGCATGTCTCTCAGGCTGGAGTGCAGTGGCATGTCTCTCAGGCTGGAGTACAGTGGCATGATTATAGCTTACCATGGCCTCAACTTCCTGGGCTCAAGTGACCCTCCTGCCTCAACCTCCCCCAAATATCTGGGACCGCAAGTGCCTACCACCACGCCCAGCTTGTATTTAAAGACAAAATGTAAAGATGGGGTCTCACTATGTTACCAGGGATCCTCTTCTTATAGATGGGGAAAATGAAGCCTCTAGAGGTCAGATGACATGGCCTGATCAGACTAGGCTGAGCAGAGCCAGGAAGAATGCCTGATTCACCAACTTCTAATTCAGTGCTCCTGCCCCTGTCTTCTCCCAGGGCCAAGGCTTTTTCAGGCTAATGGACATGGGGTGGTAGACATGGGAGAAGGACAGACAGAAGCCTGGGGAAGATGTTGAGAAGTAATAAAAGAGAGGAGAGAAACTTCGCAAGAAAACTGTCCCTGGCTTAGAGAAGTAAAAACAGAGTGGGTTTGGCAGGTGTTGGATGTGATGGAGTGGAGGTGAGACCAGAGACCTAGGAAGAAGGAACCACAGCTCTGGTTAAACTGGCACTGAGAAAATGAGACAGGAAGAGCATGGTGTTGTCACCACAGCAGGACCTTGTGAAGTCAGTGAGTTTCCTGCTTCACAAGGGTTCAGCAGAGTTTTGTCTTCCTGGACAGAGAGAGGTGCAGTAGGAGGTCACAGAGGGTGAGGACAGTCAGAAGGCAAGTCCCAGGTCTGCCCTGAGCTAGCGCAGGACTGGAGTGGGGAGGCATTTCCCCCTTGAGCCACAACCTTACCTTTTGTGCAATGGGGAGATGATAAGAACCCTGTTCTGCCCACAACATCCAGCTGGTGATCTGGTCTATAAATGAAGATCCTGTGCTACTGTAAGGATCAGAGGAAGTGCTTGGCAGATGGTGGCTGCTGTTGTCGCTAGCACTTCCAATTAATTACTGGGCTCAGGCTGCTGTCATTTGCCCTTACCTCCTCTGAGATGTCTTGCCCAGTGCCCCTACTCCTTGAAGCTGGGATCCTGGAACCCTTGGGCTCACTCCCTCAGCCCTCAACACTGACTGTTGTTTTCTGCTTGCTTGTTTGCCTTCAACCACCCTGGACACCAGGGTGTCTAGACACTCAGGAATGTCTAGCCCTGAGCCTAGCCCAGAGTGAGTGTTCTAGAAGCATGGCTGGATCTCATCACCCAGCAATGTTTGAGAATCCATGCTGTGCTAGGCCTTGCCCATCATGGTGTTGTCCACGCTCAGAGTCCTGCTACCCTCAGGCTCGGACTTGAGTGAAGGAGATAGGGCAGCACACAGTGATAATGTCATGTGGTAAGTGCCACTGTGGGGGCTGTGGGACCGAGAGGAGGACCAGACCCTACCATGCCCAGCAGAGGAGTGGTGGTCCCTTACTGCTGTAGTGCCTGCAGCACCCCAGCAGCTAGCAATGGGCCACTCTCCATTTGCCTGCCGCTTTCCATCATGCAAAGATGGTTGCAACAGTAAATGAAACCACTATTACCAGAAACCTGCAAGCCAGGTCCTGCTCTGGGAACTTTAGTGCATTTACTCTGCCCCTCAGAGGAGCCAGTGTGGGAAAAGAGGTCCTGAGGGGCTGGTCACTGCTGGCACACTCAACTGTCTTGTGGTTGTGTAGGATTTGAACTCAGGCCTGCTGGAATTCACCTTCAGCTCACTCTGCCCCATGCCATTGAGCTTCACAACTCTCTGTCCACATTTCCTCCTGTGCAGCTGATTGTTCCAATGTGCTCAAGTATCTTAATCTAAATCAAGATATTCAATAGGAGGAAAATTCATATACTTCCTTTCAAACACATACCTTTGAAATGAGTAAAGTGTTACTGAGTTGAAAAAAACTATAAAATGTTTACAAAATATTTTGTAATACACTATATGCACACATATTCATATTATATATATATAATATACAGATATATGTGGCATATACAATGCAATGTGACGGAATATAATATAATGGTAAGAGATAATATATTTTAAAATATTTTTTCTTACTCTCTTACTCAACATACTATTTTCTGTTTTCATTATTATTCTCTTGTAATTTTGTATATTTTTCTTTTCTTTTTAGTTTACCTTTGCTACCCTCTTACATTTTTTTCTTTGATTTATTATTTTAAATTTTCTGAACTTAAACATTACCTCAACTTTAAATTTTCCAGTGTTTTAAGAAATAGGCTAGGCTTGGTGGCTCATGCCTGTAATCCCAAACCTTTGGGAGACTGAGGTAGGAGAACTGCTTAAAGACAGGAATTTGAGGCCAGCCTGGGCAACAAAGCAAGTGAGACCCTGTTTCTACAAAAATTTGAGAGAAAAAATAAAAAAAAAAAAACTAAAACTAGGAGAGTGGTGCACATACTTGTAGTCCCAGCTACTCAGGAGGCTGATGCTGGAGGATCACTTGAGCCCTGGAGTTTGAGGCTGCAGTGAGTTTTGATCTAGCCTCCAGTCTGGGTACTCCAGTCTGGGTACCAGAGTGAGACTCTCTTTCAAAAAGAAAAAGAAAAAAAGAAGGAAATTAAATTCTAGCAGTGTAAAAAAATATTATTTTTGGGAAAGGCATTGTGGCTTACATCATGATCCACCAAGTGGCTTACAAATATCAGCACTTTGGGAGCCCAAGATGAGAGGATCACTTGAGGTCAGGGCTTCAAGACCAGCCTGGGCAACATGGTGAGACGCTATCTCTTAAAAAAAAAAAAAATTATCTGGGCATGATGGCCTGTGCCTGTAGTTTCAGTTACTGAGGAGGCTAAAGTGGAAGGATTACTTGAGCCCAGGAGTTTGAGGCTGTCATGAGCAATAATGGAGCCACTGAACTCCAGCCAGGGTGACAGAGCAAGTCCCTGTCTCAATAAATAAATACATAAATACCATTTAATCAATTTTTTTTTAAGA
>NW_016805390.1:1053219-1078759 GCF_001698545.2 Rhinopithecus bieti
TATATATATATATATATATACACACACACACATATATATATATAGTAAATACCTGGCTATCGTATCATGCTCTGGTGGTATAAATCATGGATAAATCATGGGTAGTAGATAAATGTACATATATATATATATTATTCATGTGAAATGTATATGTATATACATATATATGTAATTTGAAAGTATGTGGGATTAAGACTAAGGATAAGAAAGAATAGGATCATCATATAAACATACATATAATTTCACTAGGCAGAAAGAAGAGAAACAGGATAACTGAGCAAACTGGTAGAATGGCCAATGAAACTGAGAGCACAAATATCTAGTATTAGTTAAAAATCCCTCTCAGTGTTGTAATATAACCAGAAATTCATCTCTGAATCGCTTTTAAATAAATCATTCTATTTATGCAAAAGGTGCATGTGTATTTTGAAAGATTTTGTTGGCTTGTATTATAAATCAAGAAAATGGGTTGTTTCCCATATTATGTTTTCCCAGAGATAAAGGAATATTCTGAAAAACAGATCAGGAAAGAAACATCTGGTCGAGGCAGATAGAAGTCTGAAGGATTTGAAGAAATCTTCTTTAGAAAATAAATGGACCTTCCACTGGAGTTTTTCTCAATCTTACCTGAATATTAAGTATCAGGGAGACATACACATTGGGTTTATTTAGTATTCCTTACATCTGTTTTAGATTTTTCCCAATATGATACATTCTAATATATGTATGTATCATAATATGATAAACTTAATACTATGACAGATCAAGGCATATATTCTTTATTTCTCCACAGGGATTTATCTGTGCTTTTCCAGGAAACATTCCAAAGTTGAAGACTTCAAACTGATCTTAAGGGGCTTGCTTCAGTGCAAATAAATCTGTGTATTGTGATGACATTAATCTTTTCATTACCATAAAATTCTATTTTTAAGTATATTATTTATTCCTAAATATTAGAGCCTTGTGAATTTATTTATAACTTTTTTTTTTTATTTTAAGTACACCTACCTTCTATTGCAAACGATGCACTTCAACCTCCATATGATTTTCTAGTATAGTGAAAACTTACCACATTATCATTGGTAGAAGAGCATAAAATTACTATGTCCAGGAGTACAAAATTACTAAATCTTATTTTAAAATATGACAAATCTACTAAAAACTCTGAAACCTGAAGTCATATATATTTTGAAGTAGCCAATATTATTTATTAAAAACAACAAAATGATAAAGCATTTATTTTACCGACTAACTCATACGAAATAGAATAGGAGTCAGCATTCTGTTACATAGTAAGAAAAAGTAGTTCTTTTACTGTATTGTGAAATAGAAAACTATAAAAGAAATAATTTGTTCTTGTTTCTCCTGGAAACTCTTTGAGTGAGAGGTCTGTGAATTAGAAGACTTTCAGCGTCCTTAACCTAAACACCTTGAATTGTACTTTTCTCATTCAGAAATATAATACTGAAATAGAATGAACATGAGCTCAAATAAAATGGAGTATTTTATATAAATGACCACCAGTAACAGGATAACATGGTCATTTGTTAACATTGTAGATTTTATCTCAAGTACAAAAATAGTCTTCTAAATTTGGACAAAGTGAAAGCCCCTGTAACTACGTTTATGGTTGGAAAAAATAAAGAATAGGCATTCTCTAATAAATTCTTTATAAAATCTAGAGTTTAGATATTTTTTAAAGGCTTGTCCTAGAATCCCTTGATAATCTGAAAGCACAATTTTAAATCAGAGACAGCACAACCCAATGGGTGAAGGTAGAAGTAGGAAGCTGCTTATTAAGAAAAAAAAACAACCTTTATGTCATTAGTTCCTCCTTCTACCTAATATGAATTTATTTGATTTTGTGTAACTTTTATAATTAGTAGGAAAATACTTGGGAGATTTTTGTAATTTTAGAGATAATAAAATGTATGTGAAAACCTCACTCCAAGTGAGATTTAGCTAGAGACATGATTTGCTCCAATAATGTGAGATTGTAAATTGATCTAAACTCTGAACCATTCAAGCAAAACATATACCTGCCTGTGATGTAGCAGTCATGCTCCTAAATATATACCTAAGAGAAAGGTAAGAGTATTCATAGCAATTCCATTGGTAATTGTCAAAGTCTGGAAATAAACAAATTTCAGTCAACACAAGAATGGAAAACAGATTGTAGTATATTCACACAATAGAATATTACTCAGCAATAAAAAAGAAAAAGCACAGATTCACATGACATAGAAGATGTTACATTTATAATGATAAATAAAGGAATGTAGATATAAAAGAGTATGTGATGTCTAATTCCATTCATATGAAGTTTTAAAAAAGGCAAAAGTAATTGATGATAATAGGAGACAGAATAGCGTATACTTCTAGGTTGAGTAAAGGTATACAAGGCAGCCTTCTGCAGTTGTTGAGATTATTCTATTTCCTGACCTAGGAGGTGTGTATACATATATGCTACACGTGTACACACAGCACATATACACACAAACAAAATAAACACATGTATATATGTGGCAGGAAGTAGTAGAATGGCATCAAAACAATTTATAATATTGATAAATGTTCAACATTGTCATTTTTTAAATCCACATTCTTTAATATTTCTAGTCAAATAATTTTTATTAATGCTTTATCCTAAATTTAAAATTAAAATTGCAACTTTATTTGAAATTGTAAGTACAGTAACATTTTACCTTGCATTAGTAGTTTGTTAAAGAAACAAGCTATTTAGAAAGATTTGCCCTGCTGAGTTACATTTGAGAGCTGTTTAGCAAGTGAAGATTTTTTTTTTTGACAGATGTACTTGTATCAGCTCAGGGTGGTTTGCTATTAAAAATACATTTTGATAGTTTACAGCTATAAAATTTCAAATAATTGAATTCCATAAAATTAAAAGATTTTATCTCTGTATTCACTGAATTCGTTCTACAGCACCTTAACACATATTCGTTTTTCCTTTTCATTTCCTCATACTGTTGATACACATTCTACTTCATTTTTGTCAATCTGTAAGCTAATATTTTTTTACATTGCCTAAACACATATTTTATCTCCCTGTGGTTTATGTATCAAGTGTTTCAGAAAGAAAAATATGTTCTGTTTATAAACACATCATGAAAAAGCAAGTGAAGTGGAGAGAACTTGAATTTCAGTATACTTGAATAGAAAAGATTGCATGTGATCTCGATCTTTGAACCACTGTAATGTTGGGTAAATGCCATTGGATAGCTCTCAGAAGTATGTTGTCAGAACATACACTAATTGTAGGAGCGTCATTGAAAATTGCTGTCTTAGTCAGTTTGGCCTTCCCTTACAAAATATCACAGACTGTGTGCCTTCAACAGCAGAAATTTCTTTTTTCACAATTTGGGAGACTAGAAGTCTGCAATCAAGGTGTCATCATGGTCGGTTTTGGTGAAGGCCTTCTTGCTGGCTTGCTGATGGCCCTCTTCTTACTTTGTCCCCACATAGTACAAGGAGTGAGGGAGAGCGCAAGCTCTCTGGTGTCTCTTCTTATGAAAGCATTAGGCTCGTCATGAAATTTTCATTCATATTCTCATTTTAACTGGTACAATTGCACCATGGTGCACAACTTTTGATAAACTGTGATGGGTTTATTAATAGATCAATGATACTACAAATATCAATATAGTTCCTACTGTGCATGAAATTATGTGCAAAGTCCTGAGTAGTGTTTACATTTAAAATCATTCTAATTTTAAAGTAACCTCTATTTTCCATTATTATAAATGCTAGGGCTTTCAGAAAATATGCTAATATATTTATAAATTTACACATAGAACAAAAACACAGAATAAAAAAATGGAAAGAAACTTCCTTAAAATGTTATTGTTTTAACTTGTTTATCTAGAGTTCAGTTTTGTAACTGGATGTTAGTCACACAATATTAAAATTTCCTCTGTAAATTGAACATAGGAAGTTCTTTTTTGTTTTGTTCAAAGCTAGCACAAATACCTACACATAGTTATAATGAAGAATTTTTAGGAACATCTGGCTATTACAACCATTAGTAAGATGATCAGAAATTAAAAATATCATTCAGGAATTGGTACATGGTGAGGCCGCTAAGGTTCATTTGATTTCCATAAAAATCAGCATTAAAGAGGAAAATACCTTCCTAAGATATTAAAATCCAAAGTGAGGTCATAAAATGGCAGAATAAGAACATTCTATATGCCAGACTGGCCTTCAAATAACCTTTAGATATCTATATTTTTAAGATTTGTTTTCTGTTCTTTTCCAGTTAAGACTTATCCCTATTGCAGAGTAAGCAAAAAAGTATGTGATTCATTCATGAGCTTTCTAGATCATCTTCAAAAATAAGCCTCTAAGGAGTAATCATTGCAAAGTAAGTTTTATAATAAATCCCTTAATTTTTTCCTTACATTTGCATAATATTTAAGTATGCAGCTATCTCCAATGCAATGAAAAGTAAACATATATCCAAAAGAACTACAATTTGTACTTAATATTGTGTCATAACATCTTTGGGGTAATATTAGCAGTCTCCCAAATTCAAATATAGACATATTCACCTTTACTCTTTTGCACATATGGTTACTTCTGTCTGGAACATTCTTCCAGCTTTTTCTGCCCAATAACTTCTACTGCTTATATTTCTTCAAGAGTGAATTATCCCTTTGAATAATTTTGAATGCGGATCACCAGGCGTGATGCTGAGTGGGGCCATATCCACTTCCAGCTTTTGATTCTGGTGACGGGAGAAACAGTACCATACATTGAAAATATCCCTTTGAATAATTTTGAATGTGGATCACCAGGTGTGATGGTGAGTGGTGCCATGTCCACTTCCAGCTTGTGAATGGTGGTGATGGGAGAAACAGTACCGTCTATTGAATGCTGATTCACGTCATATACAGCCTTCTGAAGAACTTTGCCCCATACTTGCAAAGTATTGTCACCTAGTTGGCATTGTAATTGTGACTTCAAAAGGCCATTCCACCATTCTATCAATCCAGTTGCCTCAGGATGATGGGGAACATGACAAGACCGGTGAATTCCATGAGCATGAGCCCACTGTCACACTTGTTTAGCCATAAAGTGAGTGCCTTGGTAAGAGGCAATTCTATGTGGAATGCCATGATGGTGAATAAGGCATTTCATGAGTCCACAGATGACAGTTTTGGCAGAAGCATTGTGTGCAGGATAGGCAAACCCATATCTACAGTAAGTGTCTATTCCAGTGAGGATGAACCACTGCCCTCTTCCTGATGGAAGAGGTCCAATATAATCAACCTGCCACCTGGTAGCTGGCTGATCACCCTGAGGAATGGTGCCATATCGAGGGCTCAGTGTTGGTCTCTGCTGCTGGCAACTTGAGCACTCAGTAGTGCCTGTAGCTAGGTCAGTCCTGATGAGTGAAAGTCTGTGTTCCTGAACCCATGTGTAATCTCCATCTCTTCCACTATAGCTACTTTGTTCGTGGGCCCATTGGGCAATAACGAGGTGGCTGAGGAAAGAGGCTAATTAGTGCCCACACAAAGCATCAACCTATCCACTTGATTATTAAAATCCTTCTCTGCTGAGGTCACTCTTTGGTGAGCATTCACATGATATACAAGTATCTCACAGTTTTTGACCACTCAGAGAGGTCCATCCACATACCTCTTCCCCAAATTTCTTTGTCACCAATTTTCCAATGATGCTTCTTCCAAGTCCCTGACCATCCAGCCAAACCATTGGCTACAGCCCATGAATAGGTATATAGTCACACATCTGGCCATTTCTTCTTCTAAGCAAAGTGTGGCAGGAGTGGAGACCACAGGCATTTTTTAGCCACTTCCTCATGTAACTTAATTGTGCCTTCAACACCTGCTAAAGCTCGATCACGTATATACCACTTTCATTTGATAATGGAATGCTGTTGGGGATGCCCAACTTTATGGCTAGATGGGTCAGAAAACACCCAGTTTATGATAGGCAGTTCAGGTTGCATGGTGACTTGATGACACACAGTCAAATGTTCAGTTTCTACCAAAGCCTAGTAACAGGACAAGAGCTGTTTCTCAAAAAGGAGAATAGTTATCTGCAGAAGACGGCAGAAGATAGCCTTGCTCCAAAATCCTAGAGGTCTCCACTGTGATTCACCTATGAGGGTCTGCCAAAGACTCCAGACAACATCCCTATCAGCCACTGATGCCTCAAGCATGATTGGATCTGCTGGATCATATAGCCCAAGTGGCAGAGGAGCTTGCACAGCAGCCTAGACCTGTTGCAGAGCTTTCTGAACCCCACTCAGAACTGGCAGCCTTTCAGGTCACTCAATAAATGGGGCCAGATAACACAGGGGGCCAAATAACACAGGTGGCCATGCACAGCTCCTGGCTGATAGCAAGGAAACAGCAATCTTAACCCTACAACCTAGTAACTTAATTCTGCCAATAAGAGGAAAGAGTTTGGCAGCAGATTTTTCCCTCAAGCTTCCAGATGAGAACTCCACCTGACCAACACTTTGATTTCAGGCTTGTGATGTCCTGAATAGAGAACCCATCCACACTGCTGAGCTTCTGACCTAGAGAAATTCACACTTCTCTAGATTATTGATAAATAAATGGTTGTTTATTTAAGCTGCTAAGTTTATGGTAATTTTTTACAAGACAATAGAAAACTAATACACTGATATCTTGCAGTTTTTCTGTACAATAATTTTATCTGTATTTATCTTTCTCACTACTCCTTGCAGACTTTCAATATGAAAGCCTAGGTGCCTCTTCCATTAAATGAACTTATTATCTAGAATCTTCTGAATATTGCTTGTCTATTTATTCCTTCATTTTCTAATCTATTTTCCATTTACTTTTAGTGAACATAAATTTCTTTTAAATTCTTCTTTATATATCTATCTCTTTATATTTTTGTTCTGGGATCTGGATCTATTTTATAGTATTCTCTTTCCACGTGAGTTCAAAGTGAGCATTTCTCTTTAGTTTTTTCTTTTTTTCTCCCTTAACGTGTTCCTTTTCTATATCTGACAACTCTGTTTATACCTTATTTTTTGCTTTGATGATGTCATTGATTTCTTTATCACTGAGAATTTTTTGTTTCTTTTTTTTGAGACCGAATCTTACTCTGTCTCCCAAACTGGAGTGCAGTGGCGTGATCTCGACTCACTGCAAGCTCTGCCTCCCGGGTTCATGCCATTCTCCTGCCTCAGCCTCCAGAGTAGTTGGTACTACAGGCGCCTGCCACCATGCCTGGCTAATTTTTTTGTATTTTTAGTAGAGACGGGGTTTCACCATGTTAGCCAGGATGGTCTCTATCTCCTGACCTCTTGATCCACCTGCCTCGGCCTCCCAAAGTGCTGGGATTGCAGGCATGAGCCACCGCGCCCGACCCATCACTGAGAATTTTTTTAAAGTCTTATCTTAAATCCTTCTTCAAGATTGCCCATTTATTTTTATTTTATCAGGAGTGAATCATTCCACTGGTTGATTTATTTTTGTATCTATTTTGATGTTGTGTTTTCTTAGTTGTTTAGAAATGTTAATATATAGGGTCAGTTTATCTAAATTGGCCTTTTAGTTTTTTTTGTTTTTTGTTTTTTTTTCTTCTCTACTGCTTCCATTCTACATATAAGACTTTTATATTTGCATTTCATGCCAGAAGGAGGACATATATTAGGAATTTAACATTCTATTTCCGAAGAAAGAGGATAGATCTGTTTCCTAAGAAACTGTATGGCTTGGTCCTGGTCCTGGTGGCTACATAGCAAATATAAAGCCTGCAGCCTCAGTCACCATCACAGAAATTTTATAGTTTCCATTCACAGTGGTTCTATGCTCTGAAAATGACTCCAGTGCTCCACCAAAAAAGTACATTTTTTACTGTACCCTGAAAGGTCTGAATTTTTTTAATATCTCTGCCTATTTGTATTCCTGGAGTTCAAAGGATTGAGACATCAGGCCTCCATGTTTCCAAATTATTTTTGTTCTAATTCTAGTCAAAGGAGTTGTTTGCCCTTTTATGGTGGAATTAGTTCTGAAACCAGCCCAATTGACCCACAGAACTGATGTTTATGGTTTCTTTTAAATAAACATAGAAATTGACCCTCACAGTCTTAAAACATAAGAAAATTACATTTGTTTTATTTGACATCCTTTTTCAGGAAACCAAGGATTAGGCCTCTCAGAGAGTATCAAGGAACTGAAGCTTATCAGATCACAGCTCTAGGATATTGGGACCCCAGACCTCTCACCCATCATGATTGTCTAACCAAACACCGGCTTCTTGTTGACCAACTTCTCTTCCTTACCTGTCCCAAATTTCTGTTTTTCCACACACGGTTACATTGCTTCCCAACTATGTAAACCTTCAAGTTTAGTCTATCAGGAAGATAGGTTTGAGACTCATCTTTCATTCTCCTTGGCTGCAGCATCTGAGTGAAGCCTTCTTGCCTGGCAAAACTCATTGCCTCAGAGATTGACTTTCTGTGCAGTGAGCAGTAGGATTTACACTGAATCCCTGGCTTTTTGGTAACAGTTAACCATTTTAATATATTTTAAAATCATTTTTGTTGTAGCTTATGTTTGAAATGGGTTTCATATGAACAGATAGTACAATATTTTGGCTAAGAGTCTCTATTATTATGTCTAGTATTGTGTCTTTTTGACTCAAGTAATCTCTATACATAATGGAAGAATTGGAAAATCGACAGATTGAAAGGGAGTCTCATCATTTTTTAACAAAGTAATAGACGTTAGTTCTCACCATATTGAGTGAGATGTATCCAGTCCTTTACAGATTTCCTACTTTGCCTTCTTCCTCTGCATATGTAAGAAAACATGACCCTGGACTGCTACCATTTGGGGGAAAAGTATGATAGAATCTTGGTTTCTCCAGGAAGGACTGACGTTTCAGCAACACAATGATTATTATAACAAATATAATAATAGATTGTAATGATAACTATAATGCTATTTATTCTATGATTATCATGTACCAAGAATGAACTATTTCATCTTAATAACTAATCTGTGGCATAGGAATTATTCTGCCCACCTCATGCAAGAGCAGTTGAGGAGAGTTTAAGCAGTTTGCACAAGTTAACAAAGCAAGAATTTAAATCATGTCCGTTTGACTAAAAGAAAAGCTGTGATGCTCCTGTTAGTTATTCCAAAGTACACCTGCCATATCAAGTTTAAATGTCTTTTCTCTTTTTATTCAGTAGACATTTTATAGACTGAATCAAAGCCACTTCATCTTGAATAGAATAACTACCAACTGCTTTGATATGATGTTGGAAATTTCATGTGTACTTTGTTCTTTTCCCTTGAGTAACGTTTTAGGGATTTTCATAGTTTTATATAATAAAATGATTTTGTGTATTAATAATCAGCTGATGTCTTAATATATTTAACTGACATAATGCCATTCCTTGAATCACAAGAAAAGACAATATTTCATAGAACATTAGAAAATCCTAGAAATTAATAATTTCTAATTTTATGCTAGGTCCTCTGCCAACCACTTGCACATATTACGTCATTTACTCCTCAGCAACCTCTCAATTAGAGAAAAACTACTGTGTTTATCACCAGACAGGTGAGAAAGCTGAGATTTGCTTATGTGTAAAGCACCCAGACCACACAATTTCATATATTTAGATTATATAATTAGTAAAAGGCACAATTAATAATTGGCTCAATGGCTCCCAAGTCCATGCTTTTACCACTAAAGTATTTAGTGCAATATTTAGGCAATTCTGAGCCAGAGACATTTACAATTTTTTAATTTCAAGTATTCTATGTGAAAGATGACATTTGTTCTGGCATCAATAATAAGAAATCCTAGATACATTTTGAAAAATCAAAATGTTTGCCCTCACTTCTCTGCTTACCCAAATAAGGAGTAATTACCAGAAATAATTGATTATAGGGCCTGACTGTATCATGTAATCAATGTATTAAATTCTTGTGAATTTTTTGCTTTGAGTGTTGGGACCATGTATCATGATTGATACAGGCATCTTGTTTATCATTTAAATATTAACACAACTGATATAACTTAGTAGGTACATGGAAGCAAAAAGTCTACTTTTTGGTGATTAAGATTCTCGAGGGTCTAAGACTATGAGGCATTTGTGTCCCTGAGATTAGAAAATTTCATAGCAATGCCATTTTACATTGTCTAATATTATCTTTGGGGATACATGTTAAATATGTTTATGAAAATATAGTTCATGTTAATTATAGAATTTTGTGAAACTAGATTTCATCCCTTTCTGAAGTTTATGGAAATTAGGTGATGTTAAAATATCCTTCTAGCCCCAACAGAACTATGCCACAATATGTCTGCTTCACTTACTCTACTTTTCAACAATATGTCTTCTCTTCTTACTGAAAGGGTTGTTATAGACATTTCCACAGTTTTATTCCTTATAGATCAATCCATTTTCCTGTCTGTAAATACATGGAGCTTTAACACACCACAGTTAACTGTAACAAATTCCATTACCTATTGTTTCATTCACAAATGGTTAATGGCTTCCAAACCAGTAGATCTATTAATAATTTAGTATTTGACTGAAATAATTGATTATTGTTGCAAAGTTCAATAGCCTGCCTTTGGAAGATCTCTGTTCTTAATCAACATCAAATAATGGCCTATGTATAATGGGAGATATTGAAACAGACAGGATCAGGTGTTTCAGTTTTCTAGGTTGCCTTAACAAAGTAACATAGACTGGTGACTTAAACATTACAAATTTATTTTCTCACAGTTCTGCAGGCTAGAAGTTCCAGATCAAGATGTTAGGAAGCTGAGATTTTTCTGAGAACTCTCTTTCTAGCTTGTAGATGACTGTCTTCTCCGTGTCTTCACATGGTCTTTCTTCTGTTTATGTCTATGGCATAATACCAAAAAATAAACAAAAACACAATAAAATCTCTCTTTGAATCTGCTTGCTAACTCATTCTCTTTTATTTATATTCTTGTGCTATGGCTTCTGTAAACTCAAATCCATTGTATATGAACTTTTGTACCTCCTTTGAACTTCCACACAATGTTCTATGCTCCGTTATGCCACAATAGAACTAGGCTTTAACATGGAGCTTGTATTTCCCTGTGGCCCGCGAGGACCAGCAACACATTCTCTCCCATATTATATATCAGGGTTCAGAGTCTGTGCCTGGTGTATTTCTACACTGCCAATTCCAGATTATTAAGTCCTAGAAGATCATCATCTTCCTTTTCTGATGGTTCTTATAATTGGCCTCCTGGGCCCTTGCTGATGTCCCCTATGACTCACCTTTACCCTTTCTGTTCAGGCCCTTCCTTTATCTTCAGCAACTTCAGTGTTCATGTGAATGACATATCCACTTTTATGTAAAAAATATTCTCATTTATCACTTCTTGAAATAATAATAATAATACTCAATTTTAGCTATCATCCCTTTGCCCTTTTTTCATTGATAAAGACTCTTACTTGTCTTATTCTTGTCCCAGTCTAGTTTGGGGGCCGTTCCTTTGTTGGTCTACAATCCAGAGCAAGTTTTAATTGTATATTTCTCTGGACTGTGATTTTCTTAATAATTTACATATTAGTATGTCTGGAACACCTTCCAGCAATAGGAACACATGTAATTCCTCCATACTGCCAATACTTTTGGCAAATGGTATCTGCTTCTGTTTTAAATACCATTCACACAGAACCTTAAATTTTTATTTCCGTAACATGTTCTTGTGCATACTCAATGGTTCGCACTTTTCTTGGACAATTTTAAATGTCAATTTTCATTTAGTCAAGATACACTGTCCTCGCTTAGAATTCTATATATAAACCAATTCCACAAATTATCATCTACAAAAATCTTCTATGTTGAGACAAATTTTAAAATTATATGGCATAATAGCCTAATTATTTGGGTATTCTTTTATAATTTACCATTTTCTTTGACATTCAACATAATATTTTATCTTACCAACAGACATGAGAAGAAACTATGTCAGGTATTATTTCCTACTTCCTGATAAAGACAGAGTCTCAAAGAGATTTCAATATAAATATTAGAGTTTAGATTCTAGACTACCATGCATTCCTAAGCCATCAGAGAGCTCACTGAATTAAATAATACATTGTGTAATTACAGATAAAACGTTATCTAATAAGCAATATCACAAGTTCATAAATACTGTGTAGAACGTGAGCCAATGGAATGTGCTTGGACTTCAAGCTGTCAGCATGCTACATTTCAATGTATGCAATTATCAGTGGACAAATAATCAATATACTGATTGGATAAACAGTAAAAGGTTCAAAGCATATGGATGTTATAAAACAGACTATTATCAAATACTAATAAATGTTCATTAACTGCAATGAAAAGTTTACTGTTGTTTTAAAATTAAGACTCCACAAATACATAGTGAGTATTTCAGTTCACTCAAATATTTTGCACCACATTCAATCCTTAAGTCAAAACTATAAGATATGTGTTGCTCTTCAACTGTACAGATGAATAAACTCAACTTTGATAAAGGAAATAACAGCCCTATGTCATCTAGATTGCAAATGTGAAAATAAAAGATGCATATTTTAATTATTTTTCTATATGTCACAAAATGTTAAGCCCATGCTAGCTCCTAGATTCTGCGGGGCCACAGAATAAATACTTTTTAACCTAAAAAGTAGTTCTTTGTATACTGTTTTTTTGATAATACTATTGAATCTGGTATTCCACTGTGCTAAATTAAAACAAACTAAAATTTTCTATGATACATTTAAAGAATACTTAGTGTGATTATTTATAAAAATAATTTAATTTTCCTTTTTTCTATGAAGTTAAAACTATTAGAATTGAAACTTTCTATATAAATGTGCAGTATGTTGGATTTAAGATAGCACAGACCCTTCTTTAATAGGAGAATCAATCTTAGTTCTCTTTTCCTTTTAAAGAGCTGCCTGTGAGAGTCTTTGAATGCTGCTAGACTAAAGAAGGTCCGTTTTCCTTATTAGACTTTTTAAACCAGTGTCTTAAACTGCAGAGAAACAATTTTGGTAAACATGGCATCTTAATGCTGCATTCCTTGTTGGCTCAATAGAGGAAAGATTCACAGACTGAAAACAATCAATAGAAAGCAGCAGGCTAGTCAGCAGCTAATGTTCACTCTCCTTACAAGTCCTGATAAAAGCTTACATCAGCGAAGAAAGTCATGGCAACTGCAAAATCAAAAATAAAATGGCAATCTTCTGCTCCTAGAGTATCTGAAGCCACTTAATGGTCTTGTTAAATCTCTCCAGACTCCACATAATTCTGGATTATTGCTTTCAAGTTTAGGGAACTATTTTCCAGCTTACCAACTGACCTGACATTGACTTATATTGATAGAGCATCTTCTAAACCTGATTCCATTTCATACTATCTTCTGCCACTTTTCAGGAGAGTCTGAAAATTTTCTAATATAAATTGCTAAGGTAAAACATGACAGAGTGAGTTCAGGTCTGGGAACAAGACTCAGCTCATTTTCAGAAAAAAAATATCTTTACATCTACTATGAAAAAAGGATTTTACTGTGAATATTAACAGAATGTTATATATAACTGTGGTGTTATGTTTGCAAAAACCTATTGCAATGATAATAAATTTTAATATTTAGTCATTCTCGTTTTTAAATTTTTCACTTGTTATTCAGTGATTGTAATCTCTGTGAAGACTCATTATATCTGTCAATGGAGAAGGTGTAATTTCTCCCTCCAGCCTGCCAGACTGAGAGCTGTGCAACTCTGGAGAAGAAGAAAGCAATAAGCATTGATTATCAGGCATTAACTTCTAGCAGGTACTTACTGTTGTAGACACTAATAATGCCATCTCTTCTAGTTATGTTGAAATATACAATACATTTTAAGGCAATTAATAGCCTAATAACCCAGATTTGATCATTCCACATTGTATACTTGTACCAAAATATCACATGTACTCCATAAAAAGGTACAGTTATTATGTATTCATAAAACTTAAAAAATAAAACTATAATAAAATTAAGAGGGAAAAACGTGATCTCAAGCAATTCTTACAACTTCTATAAGCTCTAGGCATTAATAATATCCCTAATTTATAGATGATGAAAGTCAGGAGATCTAAGAACCTTAGTCAATTTACCCAGTGGTAAAGAAAAAAACATAACTCCTCTGGACATTTGTTTGTTCATTTGAATAAGTTAAACTAGGTTGCTGCTAATAATTTCTTTATTTTAAATCACTATCCTGAGTAGGGTGTGGGTGGAGAACTTCACTGGTATATTTATGAATCTAGAGAAATTACTGAATATGTGAACATATAATTTGTGTCATCTGTTACATGGGCATTCATTACATGGGCAAAATATAACATCTATTAGATATTTGAGAACATATCTAACCCTATGACCTTTGGTTTTCTTGCTCTGTTTACAGTAAAACTTGTAGGAAGTATGAAGTTATCTCTTCTAATTTGAAAGCTGTGTATTATTTTTTGAGATATCTAAGAGGAAATTTTAATATGGAAACTTTAATTACTGAATGATTCAATTTCTGTCAGGTGAAGTGATAGTTATAATTATACAATAGAAATATTTTATTTTATCTCATTTTATTAAAATATACTTATCAAGTGAAGGTAAAGTGAATGTGATAAAGACTCAATAAAACTCATTTCAATCTATAATACAGATATAATCCATGTTATCATTTCAATGGCTTCCATTTGTATTTGGATGCATACATGTTACATGCCTATTATATATCCATATAGTTACTGTACATACAATTTTGTATGCTATTTTGTTGACTTCATATGAAATTAAGATAATTTTCTGAAAGATGAATATATAAAAATAAAATATGCATATTTTAATTTTAATTATTCTTCTATATGTCACAAAATCATAAACAACCCCATGTTAATTCATACAATAACATATTCATGAAAATATAATTTAAAACTACTATTTTATAATATAAAATCATAGCATTTCACTTAACATCCCTAAGTTTACACTATTGTGTTAATATTTCTGCTACTATGTTATTATTAACATCATTGCAAATAAAATATCCCATTGGAAACTGCTTTACAAGCAAAGGCTGATTAGCCATTTGCTGTAAAATAATCTCTCCTTCAACTGGGAAAAAAGCATAGACCTAAAATTTTGTCTCTGATACATGGTAGCATATATGAGTGAGTTTATTTCTGTTCTTTTGGTCTATATGTTTGTTATTATTCCAGTACCATACTGTTTTGATTATTGTTGCTTTTATAAATATACTTTGAAATCAGAAAATGTGATACCTCCAGCTTTGTTCTTCTTGCTCAACAGTGCTTTGAACATTCAATGTCTTTCGTGGTTTCATATAAATTTTAGGATCGTTTTTTCTATTCCTTTAAAAAAATGGCAAAATAGAAAATTTAACAATATTATCATTCCAATATTGGAACACAAGATTGCTTTCTATTTATGTGTGCCTGCTTTATTTCTTTCATCAATTTTGATAATTTTAGCATATAAGTCTTTCACATTTGTGGTTATATCTATTCACTAATATTTTATTGTTTTGATGCTATTTTAATGGAACTTTCCCACTGAAATTCTTAATTTTAAAATTTCCTTCTTGGATTGTTTATTGCTGGTCTAAAAAAGCACATCTGATTTTGTGTGTTGATTTTTTTTTTATCCTGTAACTTTGCAAAATTTGTTTATTAATTATGGCATTTTTTATAGAGTTTACATTTTTTTCATACGTAAGTTTACGTCCTCTGCAAACTGAGATAATTTTACTTTTCCTTTCTGATGTGGATGTTTTAAAATTATTTTTCTGACCTAATTGTTTGGTCTAGGACTTCTGGTAATATGTTGAGTAGAAATGGTGAGAGTGAACTTAAACGGAAGACCTGAAACTGTGGAACTCCTAGAATAAAACACAGGGACAAGCCTTTTGTCATTGGGTTATGTAGATGATTTCTTAGATATGACACCAAAAGTGCAGGTAGTAAAAATAGACAAGTGCAATAACATCAAATTAAAAATCCTTCTGCACAAAAAGGAAAACAACAAAATGAAAAGGCAACGTAGAGAATGGGAGAAAATATTTTAAATTATATATTTGATAAAGGGTTAATATTCAAAATATGTAAGTAACTCACACAAATAAAAATTAAAAGACATAATAACCTGATTAAAAATGAACAAAAGAACTGAAGAGACATTGCTCAAAAGAAAACATACAAAACAGCCAATTGGGCATACAAAAAGGTACCCAGGCCAGGCACGGTGGCTCACGCCTGTAATCCCAGCACTTTGGGAGGCCCAGGCAGGCAGATCATTTGAGGTCAGGAGTCAGAGACCAGCCTGACCAACATGGTGAAACACCATCTCTACTAAAATTACAAAAATTAACTGGGCATAGTGTTGGGCGCCTGTAATCCCAGCTACTCAGGAGGCTGAGGCATGAGAATCTCTTGAACCCCAGAGGCAGAGGTTGCAGTGATCCAAGATCGCGCCATTGCACTCCAGCCTGGGCAATGAAGTGAGAGTATGTCTCAAAAAAAAAAAAAGAAAGAAAAAGAAAAGTTGCTCGATATCACTAATTTTTAGGGAAATGGAATTCAAAACCATGATATCATCTCACCCCTGTCAGTATGAATAATATGAAAAAACAAATTATAACAATTACTGGTGAGGATGGAATAAAGGAAATCTTTTTGTGGGAGTGTAATTGGTGTATTACTATAGAAAACAGTATGGAGGTTCCTCAAAACATTAAAAATAGAACTACCACATAATCCAGTAATCCCACTAATGGGTATATATCCAAAGAAATTAAAATTGTGATCTTGAATAGATGTTTAAACATCCATGTTTACTGCCACATTATTCACAACAGCCAAAACAGGGAAGCTACCAAATGTCCACTGAAGGATAAATGCATAAAGGAAATGTGGTATATACATGAAATGTGTGGGGAAAAGAAAGAGAGATCAGACTGTTACTGTGTCTGTATAGAAAGAAGTAGACATAAGAGATTCCATTTTGTTCTGTATTTGAGATGCTGTTAATCCGTGACCCTACCCCAACCTTGTCCTTGCAAGAGACGTGTGCTGTGGTGACGCAAGGTTTACCAGATTTTGGGCTCTGCAGGGTGTGCTTTGTTAAACAAGTGTCTGAAGGCAGTATGCTTGTGAAAAGTCATCACCATTCCCTTAATCTCAAGTACCCAGGGACACATACACTGCCAAAGGTGGCAGGGACCTCTGCCTAGGAAAGCTAGGTATTGTCCAAGGTTTCTCCCCATGTGATAGTCTGAAATATGGCCTCGTGGGAAGGGAAAGAACTGATCGTCCCCCAGCCTGACACCTGTGAAGGGTCTGTGCTGAGGAGGATTAATATAAGAGGAAAGAAGGCCTCTTGGCAGTTGAGATAGAGAAATGCATCTGTCTCCTGCCCGTCCCTGGGCAATGGAACATCTCGGTGTAAAACCTGATTGTATGTTCTATTTACTAAGATGGGAGAAAACCCCCTTAGGGGTCTGTATAGAAAGAAGTAGACATAAGAGATTCCATTTTGTTCTGTATTTGAGATGCTGTTAATCCGTGACCCTACCCCCAACCTTGTCCTTGCAAGAGACGTGTGCTGTGGTGACGCAAGGTTTACCAGATTTTGGGCTCTGCAGGGTGTGCTTTGTTAAACAAGTGTCTGAAGGCAGTATGCTTGTGAAAAGTCATCACCATTCCCTTAATCTCAAGTACCCAGGGACACATACACTGCCAAAGGTGGCAGGGACCTCTGCCTATGAAAGCTAGGTATTGTCCAAGGTTTCTCCCCATGTGATAGTCTGAAATATGGCCTCGTGGGAAGGGAAAGAACTGATTGTCCCCAGCCTGACACCTGTGAAGGGTCTGTGCTGAGGAGGATTAATATAAGAGGAAAGAAGGCCTCTTGGCAGTTGAGATAGAGAAATGCATCTGTCTCCTGCCCGTCCCTGGGCAATGGAACATCTCGGTGTAAAACCTGATTGTATGTTCTATTTACTAAGATGGGAGAAAACCCCCTTAGGGTGAAAGGTGGGACGTGCTAGCGGCAATGCTGCTCTTTATGCACTAAAGAGATGTTTTAGTGCACTTTAGTGCACTCCACTTTATGGAGATGTTTACATATGCATATCAAGACACAGCTCTTTTCCTTAAACTTATTCATGTCACAGAGATCTTTATTCACATGTCTTACTGCTGACCTTCTCCCTACAATGATCCTATTATCCTGCCACTTCCCATTTTCTAAAATGGTAAAGATAATGATCTTTACCTCCACAGATGTGGAGGGGCAGGCCACCCCTTCAGAAATGCAATACTATTCAGCTTCAAAAAAAGGGAAATTCTATCATTTGACAATATAGATGAACCTGAAGAACATTATGCTAAGTGAACTAAGCCAGATCCAAGAAATACAAATATTACATGATATCACGTATATTAGGAATATCAAATAGTCAAAATCCTAAAAGCAGAGAGTGGAATATTTGTTGCCAGGAGCTGGAGGGAGCAGAAAATGAGAGTTATTAGTCAAAGGATATAGAGATGAATTATAGAAGATGAATATGTCTTAGGAATCTACTGTACAGTGTCATGTCTGTAGTTAATGCCATAGCAACATAGATGTAAATTAACGTAGATATTATAGAATAATAATATATTGTATTGTATACCTGAAATTTTGCTGAAGATACATTTTATGGTAAGTGTGGGTGGGAGGACACTTTTGGAGGTAAATATGTTTATGGCATATATTTTGCTGATGGTTTCATGGGAATATACTTATTTCTAAATTCATCAAGTTGCATACATTAAATATGTACATCTACAGGACAGTGGCAAACATAGTAGATATGGTTTCTTTATTCACTACACCACTATTAGAGGTTCCCCAATTGTTAACTCCTTTCATGAATATGATTCACTTGTCAGAATTAAATAAATAATACATTACTATTAATAAGCCATATATTATTAAATTATTATTAACTTAAAAGTTGCTGTTGCTCTGCATGCTAACCAGTAATTGATAATGTCAGTTTGTTTAGATTTTAACGATGTGTAGCAGTATCTTTTTTTCACTAAAGTTTTTACCTATTTTCTCATTGTTTTTGTATGTCTGGTGTACATTTGTCAATTTCATTAGTTTGATCTTTTCAGAGTCACTTTAGTTTAGATGTGTCCTTTGAATACAGAATATATTGCAGCCATGATTTATGAAACGAAGTCTTTTTTTTCTTTTAATAGGCAAGTTAAGCTCATTAATATGACTGACATACCGTTGACCCTTGAACAACACAGCTGGGACTGTGTAGGTTCGATTATACGCAGATTTTCCTCTGCCACCACTGAAACAGCAACAGCAAGACCAACTCCTCCTTTTCCTCCTCCTAAGCCTACTCAACATAAAGACAATGAGGATGAAGACCTTTATAATGACCCATTTCCACTTGATGAAGAGTAAATATATTTTCTTTTTCTTACGATACTAACTTTTTTCTCAAACTTGTTTTATTATGACTACAGTATAAAATATATATACCATACAAAATATGTGTTAATTCATAGACACATGTGTACTTGAAGATGGAGGGTGGGAGCAGGGAGGGGATTGAAAAACTGTCTGTTGGGTACTATGCTTATTACCTGGTTGATGAAATAATCTGTACCCCAAACCCCCATGACATGCAATTTACCTATATAACACACCTGCACAAGTACCAATTACCCTTGAACCTAAAATAAACTTTACAAAACAAACCAATAAACAAACAGCAAAACAAAGTGTGTGTTAATGTATTGTTTGTTATCAGATAGGCTTCCAGTCAAGAGTAACTATTAGTCGTGAAGTTTTGGGAAATGGGGTCAAAAGTTATTCACAGATTTTTCACCGTGTGGGTGTTTGTTGCCTCTACCTCCCATGTTGTTCAAAGATCAACTGTGTTAATCTTAGCTCTGTTACTTAATAATGTTTTATATTATTTTCATTGGTCATGTTATTGGCTCTATGATATTGTGTGACTACTGTATTTTTAAAAAATTACTGTGGGTTTAGGAAGGCTTTAATATTTGTTTTAATGCCTATTTATACGTATGAATTTCATTAGACATTTATATTCTTATTTAACTTCTTATCCGCTGGTTTGCCAAGTTTAGTTGTACACTTTACTTCCTATACATTTGCTATGCAATAATGTGCTTTTACAATTGTCTTTTTTACTTTCCCTTCTTCTCCCATTGTTTACATGCATTATTTCTAGTTTTCAATAACATAACATTGATACATTGTTCTTCCAATTTTATTCTCCTTTTATTTTCAACCTTAGATCTATCTTGATATATATGTAAATATTCACATCAGTCCTCTCACTGAAGTTTGTCTAGTCATTTTCGGTTGAATGATGCTTAACCTCTAATACTTCCTGTGGAAGAGTATATAGAATACTGTATGTTCATGCATATCTAAAAATGCTCTATAGTATGATAATTAAAGGAGATTTGGGATAAAAAAGACATTTTAACTCGTATTTTAAATCTTTTATTTATGTTTTTTTGAAATATTGATCCATTGTGGTCTTGCTTTACATGATGATTTGAAATGTCTGATGCCATTCTGATTCTTTTGCCTTAGTAAATTATCCTCATCACCATCCCAACCCCTGAGAAAAATTATCAAGAACACCAAGAAAAAGAAGAAGAGGATACTTTTCTTTATAATTGTATTCAAATACTCGTACTAGGTTGTGCCTCAGAGTTGACTGGATTTAATTTGCCTATCTATCTGATGGGTCCTTTTAAGATGTAGGCTTAGGTTTTCTTTTGTTTTTGAAAAGTGTTCTTGGATACAGTTTTACATTCTAGTGATATCCATTGTTTTGCTTTTCTTCTTCAGAGACCCCAATTATATGAAAATTATTCTTCTTTGTCCATTTTCGATTATCAAGATGTTCTGTTCTACACTTAATGCTTCATTCTTTATCTCACATCCAATCTCTACCTGCTTTCTTGCAGATTAAATATTAATTTTTTATGTTTCTTATTTTCTCAACTACTCTTTTATATACTCATGTTTTTTATTGATTTATTTTCTATTTATTAATTCAAATTTCAGGGCAATTTTCAAATCCCCAAAATGCCTGGGGTATGGTTTTACAATCTTCTTTTACTGGATGTTGAGGGGAATGGGAAAGACTCTCATTGGTTGATGGGTCTTTAAACCATTTTCTGATTTTTACTGATAACTTTTAAAAGACATATTGAGTTAATAATTAGTACTATAATTTCTCGGTAGTTTATAATATTTGTAGTTCAAGGACACCCTCTTCTTACATTGTTGCAAATTCCAAACTCTTGGACGAGATTGTGGATTGTGGGTTATGTTATGTTTTGTTTTGTTTTCTAGTGGGGAGAGGGGTTATGTGTCAACAGTTTTCTTTTCTTGTTTGTCTTGTAGAACACTAAAAGCCTTCTTTTTGCTTCTCTTCCCCTTTAAACATCAAAGGATGACTCTTAACTTTCTCTACCTCAAACTTCAAATCACATTTACTTTGAAGCTCTTTTCGTACAGTCTGGGCTCTTATTTAGCCGTATACATTTTAGTATTTTAATCTCACAGTGGACCTAGTGATTCTATAATCTGTCATTAGCTCCACATTTCTCTTTCTTGCTTTTTTTTAAAAGTACTTTTGCTCACAAGGAATACTTGTGGTTGGGTGGATATACCAGGATCTGATGCTGTTTCCTGTATTTACTTTCAGTTACTACTATATTGGGGCATTCTATGACCTTAGGTTATGCTGACTTATATTTGTTCTTTTTATTATTCTGTATTTTTGTAGAAAATATTGAGAGTTATGAAGAAAGATTGGATAAACCCTCTAAAGAAATATATTTGCAGAGTCTGTCTCTGTGTATCCTTTTACTATATATCTCTATCTTTTTCTGTTTTCACACTTTAGAAGAGTTTGTTTTGGTTTTGCTCATACAATCAGTTCTCACATTTGGCTTTTACTTTACTAGGTATTTGAAATATTTTTACTGCCTCCAGTAGAATTTCATGCTCAGTAGTATTCTGTTTTTAGACAAATTATCTGGATATTTATCATCCCGTTTCCAGTTCCATAACCCTAGTATATTCTCCATTCAGTTGAAAGTTTAATAAGTAATTCCAAATAAAAAAACCTTTTTCTTGTTTTTTCAATATGTATGTTTCTGAGAAAAGAATTAAATTTTTCTTTTTTTTTTGGGTATTGTTACTTCTTATTTACTTGCAGTATCTTTGACAGGTTTGCTGATTTTATCTTTTATTTTAGAGACATTTCCTTGATTGTGATTTTTCTGTTTATTATATCTGACTACTCTGGGGCAAAAGATTGCTATTCTTCTGTTGCATATTTTATAACTTTATGCAGTGAGGGGAAATCTAAGATGGCACATGTGCAGAGAAAATTATTTTCTAAGTTTAGTTCTGGTATTCAATGGCAATGACTGAGTCTTTTCCTCAGGTTACAATCACTGAATCAGGAAGGGAGATATTTTGCAACATTACTTAAGTAAAAGTCATCCTTCAATATTAACTTTAGTTCAGAGGGTTTTATCTCCTTTTTTTTTTTTTTTTTTCCTTTTTGGGACAGGTTCTTACTCTGTCACCAGGCTAAAGTGCAATGGCATCGTCACAGTTCACTGCAGCCTCTACCTCCCAGCCTCAAATGATCCTCCCACCTCAGCCTCCCAAGTAGCTGGGACCACAGTTACACACCACTATGCCTGGTTAAATTTTTATTTTTTGTTTTTGTGGAGATGAGGTCCCACTATATT
The DNA here is from genome assembly GCF_001698545.2 of Rhinopithecus bieti. Lineage (NCBI taxonomy): Eukaryota > Metazoa > Chordata > Mammalia > Primates > Cercopithecidae > Rhinopithecus > Rhinopithecus bieti. The sequence continues at coordinate 1,076,091 of NW_016805390.1, forward strand.
ACCCAGACTAATCTTGAATTCCTGACTTTAAGTTATCCTCCTGCCTCAGCCTCCCAAAGTGCTGGAATTATAGGCATGAGCCCCATGCCCAGGCTGTCCAAATATTCTTGATTCTATATAACTAGTTGTCATTTCTCATGTTCAGAGATACTTCTAAGCATAATTCAACCTTAGAAAGATCCGGAGCCATTGGAACCAGAAATCTTTCTTCCTTGTAATACAATTTCCCTATGTAACAGGAAGTAAGATATTTTGAAACTTTAAAATAACAGAAATTATTTTAACAATATGTTTTAAAACAATGAGAAAATTCTCTACGAGTAATTTTAAATAAAAGGAATAGTTGCCTTAAGGTAATTTTATTTTCATTGTTTATGTTGTGTAATAAGGAGCAACTTCTCTGCTACAGAAGAAAAAAGCACATACATTTGACTTGTAGGTGCCACCCTTTGACCAGTGAGCTGAATTTTGCAATCTTAGTTTTGCCATGTATTCAAACAACAATACATTTTATGATTTTTAATAGTTTGAAAATTGTGATTATTCTCATCTATGAAAACAATGAAACAGAAATTTTAAAATAATTCAACCAAATATTGGATTATCACTGCCCAGAGCTCGGTGATCATCTGTCAAAAATTATGGCATAAAGAGAATTACATTGTCAATGAATTCTTACTAAATGAGGGTGAATTATGATAATGAGAAGATTAGAATAATATGAATCTCTCATTTAATTTTCTATTTTTCTACATTTAAAATGTAAATTATAAAACAGTATTATTTTCATAATACTACATATATTCATTGGAAGCTTTCAAATACATGTGTTAATATCGGGTAGACAGCCCTACTCTCATTTCCTATCTTTAATTCTCTCATTTAGTGACGCCCGTGCATCCTGAAGAAAACTGTTCAAGATGCCGCAACTCCACTGGTAAAACAAAAAGATATCAATATATAGGCTTTCCATTACGTCTTTTACATTTTAACAGCTGGCATAGGCAGATGTTTGCTGTTTCTTTCTTTCTTTCTTTTTTTTTTTTTTTGGCATTTTATTGAAAGGAACAATAAAAGACTGTAGCTCAATCAAAACCTGTGTTTTCTTTCATTTGCTTAACTGCATGCTGAGGTAGAGTTGAAATCTTAAATTTACAACAAAAAAACAAAATACCAGATGGTTTTATAATTGGATATTTCTTTTCCCCTAGAGCAACCCAGACTTTCTGAAAGATGAAGATACAAGCTAAAAATATCTATGGATGTGATATCCAATCCCTGTACGTACTTGAAAGCAGGTAACTTGAAAGAAAAAAAAGAAGGGAAAAATACCCATTTGTTTAATTATTGAAAACTCTGTAGACTTAGCAAACTTACACCTGTGTGAGTCATTGTGTATTGATTATGCTCAGCGATTTTGAGTACTTTATTTAATAATACTCATTATTATGAGTATTATAATTATGATAATAAATCATAATTTTTGAAATGAAGAAAAAAGTATATATGTGAGTAAATCTTATGGCATTTTAGGTTTCATTTGAGGTAATAATGGCAAAAAAATTAGAAATTTTAGTTAGGATATTTTACCAAGAACACAAGATAGTAAAACAAACCCAAAGAAAAATATTACATTAAATTAAAGATAATCATCATCTTTGCCACATACAAGGTCCAGTAAAATAATAATTAACCAAAATAAAGAATGTTATATTTAAGGTTTCAAATTTGACTTGTGGTGTGCTGAATAATGCCCACCTCCTCATAACCAGATTCTAATCTGTAGGACATGTGAATATTACTTTGTACAGCAAAAAAGACTTTGCATATGTGATTAAATTAAGGATTTTGGAATAGAGAGATTATTTTCTATTAGCTGCATGGCACAGTATATCATCACCAACATTAAAGAGGGAGGTATAAGCAGCTTTGACTACAAAGATAGAAGACAATGTGACTATTGCAGCAAGATACTATGCTTCTGGCATAGAAGTCGGAGGAAAGGGCCGCAAGCCAAAGAATTCAGGTGGCTGTAAGAAGCTAGAAATGTCAAACAAAACGGACTTTCTTCCAAAGCCTCCAGGGAGGGAGTGAAAGTGGCCCTGCTGAACTTTGATTTTGGTTCAGTGAAACTGATTTTTGTCTTCTAATCTGTGGAACTGTAAAAGAATGTGTGCTGTTTTACACCATCAAGTTTGTAGTTATTTATTATATTAGAGCAGCCACATAAAACTAATACACTGTTTTAAACAAATAATTGCTTTTAGTAGCTGTTACATTTATGAAGATTACAAAACATTTTTTAAAGTATTATAATGCCTAATTTAGAGACTAAAACATAAATATTTCTTCTAAAATAATTTTTATATGACTGAATTCAGCCTAAAAATCAACAGACACATATAACCAAATGTACAGCTTGACATATATGTATATGCACACATACAATATTCATATATTTGTTTACACTCTTTTCTTTAAAATATTGTTTTAAAATGTATCATCATCTTTCTATGCATTTTGATCTGAATATAGATATTTTAAGATTTAACAAATTAGTCATAATTATATAAAAATATGCTTGTCCAAACTTTGATCCATCTAGGTAAAATTAAATAGTTTCTCCAAAACTACACTGAGATTTTTGTTACTGCACTTTTTTTTTTTTT
>NW_016805390.1:1078858-1094927 GCF_001698545.2 Rhinopithecus bieti
TAATTTTATATGACTGAATTCAGCCTAAAATCAACAGACACATATAACCAAATGTACAGCTTGACATATATGTATATGCACACATACAATATTCATATATTTGTTTACACTCTTTTCTTTAAAATATTGTTTTAAAATGTATCATCATCTTTCTATGCATTTTGATCTGAATATAGATATTTTAAGATTTAACAAATTAGTCATAATTATATAAAATATGCTTGTCCAAACTTTGATCCATCTAGGTAAAATTAAATAGTTTCTCCAAAACTACACTGAGATTTTTGTTACTGCACTTTTTTTTTTTTTTCAGACAGAGTCTCACTCTGTCACCCAGGTTGGAGTGCAGTGGCATGATCTTGGCTCACTGCAACATCCGCCTCCTGGGTTCAAGCAATTCTTCTGCCTCAGCCTCCTGAGTAGCTGGGATTACAGGTGCGTGCCACCACGCCTGGCTAATTTCTGTATTTTTAGTAGAGATGTGTTTCACCATGTTGGTCAGGTTTGTCTCGAACTCCTGACCTTGTGATCTTCCTGCCTAGGCCTCCCAAAGTGCTGGGATTACAGGTGTGAGCCACCATGTCCCACTGTTATAGCACTATTGTATTCTAAGTACTTTGGATATGCTGGGTAGTTGAATACTCACACTTTTTGGATAAGTACTGTCATTACCCCAATTTATGGTTGAAAAAAATTAAGTATAAGGAAATAACATTAGTTGTCTATAAATATAGTGAGAAAACTGCAGACCTATATGAAAACCCTATCTCATTCATTTGTAACCATGAGAAGCATTATTTACACAATGTATCATTTGGCAAGTAACCAAAAATAGTGTTTGATTTTAGTTGCATGTTTTATAATAATTAATAAAGTGTGTTAACCATTTTTCAAATTTTGTACATTTCCAAATTTGTCTTGGTTAATTGCATTTTCCTCTTTCAAGTTTATAAAAGTTAGGTATACTTTAGTTGATTCCATCATTTTTTAATACTACTACTACTAATTTGTCTTTTTCCTTGCTTTTAATTCTGACTTGATTTTAATTAACTTCCATTTATCTATGCTTAGTAGTATTTTTACATGAGGCAATCAGGTAGTCATTTACCACTATTGTTATGGTGTGGCTGTGTCCCCACCTAAATCTCATCTTGAATTGTAGCTCCCATAAATCCCATATGTTGTGGGAGGACCCAGTGGGAGATAATTGAATCATGGAGGTAGTTTCCCTTATAGTGTTCTCATGATGGCAAGTAAGTCTCATGAGATCTGATGGTTTTATACGGGGGTTTCCCCTTTAGCTTGTTGTTCATTCTCTCTAGTCTGTCACCATGTAAGACATGCCTTTTGCCTTCTACCATGATTGTGAGGCCTCCTCAGCCAGTGGAACTGTGAGTCCATTAAACCTCTTTTTCTTTACAAATTATCCAGTCTCGGGAATGTATAAAGAAGTTAACAGCAGCGTGAAAATGGACTAATACAAATATGATACCGCTTTCCTCTTTAGTAATTATTTTTCAGGTTAATAAGTAAACATTTATCAAATTTAACGCTAGATTTGGCATATAATATACAGTTAGGGCATCATAAGGTCTTTGAAATGATCAATTGTCCACTTCAAAATGCTTCGCTGATCTACTAATTTTTTCTATCCCACTTTATTCAGACCTCGATTATAGGGTTTTATTTGTAGAGTTGCTGTTGTTGCTGCTCATGCAGCAACTGTTGTTTTTGTATTTGCATTTACTATTTTATTAGATGCTTCAAGGCAGAGTTACATCTCAAACAACTTTTAACATGCAGAAGTAAAGTAAGCTATTTAAAGAACTCTTTCATATATTATATGGACAATCCTGATCCTTTTAATTTAAATATACTTTATCATAGAGGCAAGTATGTACTATGCTTTTTTAAAGTAGCATATCTACATAATGATTTCATTTCCTTTGGGTAGATATCCAGTAGTGGGAGGCCATTGTTTTCAGTGAAATAAGAAAGTCAGAAACAGAAATAGAAAGTCAAATACGACATGCTCTCACTTATAAGTGGGAGCTAAATAATGGGCACACATGGATATAGGCTATGGAATAGTAGACATTGTAGATTAGTAAGGTTGTGGGGTAAAGGAGGATGGATGACAAATGAGAAATTACCTAATGGGTGCAATGTAATTTACAAGGTAAATTATTCAGGTGATGGTTACACTAAAAGCCCCAGCTTCACCACTATGCAATATATCCAAGTAACAAAACTGCACTTGTAAACCTTACATTCATCTGAATTTTAAAAATAAAAAAAGTAAAAGTAGTAAGATGTCTCAAGTAACAGGATCAACATTTATTTTATTTGCATGAACATATAACTACCAACATCAGCATTTTTATTGTTAAATAGTTGACTACAGTGTTACAGTATTCAGATTATTTTAATTTAGATAAATTCCCTGTATTTTCAATGTTTATTAACAACCTTAATTTATTGCATCTAGACAGGATAATGTGACTATCACAAATTTGGAACTTATTCTTGAATATGTATTTCATTTTCATTTTATAATAGTCATTTTGAAAATAACATTTTATTAAAAGTCAAATATAAATCATGCACAATAAGTCATAAATAGGATTTAATATACTTTGTAAGTGTATGAATCAAAATAAAATTTTGTTTTAATAGCCATGCTAAAGTTGAATAAAATTAAATATTATATATAATATTTAAATGTTTTGAAATTGCTTTATTTTTATCAGAGAATCATCGGTTTAAACAAGAACACATAATCGTCCAAATACCTAGTATATTTTCAGGATACACGCTTCATTGCTGAAAAGAGATCAAACTCTTGTAAATTTATATTTATAATTATATTTTTTATTATAATTATTATTTATATATGAAAGAACTAATCTGAGCTAAATATGAGTGACCAATAGCCCATAACACAGCCTCACGGAAATCCTGAGAATATAATACCCAAGGGCTGGACTGTAACCTGGTTTTATACATTTAGGAGACGTAAACATGCAAACAATAATGAAAATGTACATGTTCAGTCTGAAAAGCAGGACAACTGGGAAGTGGGGTTGTTGGTAGCGGTGGGGAGGTAGCAGGCTCCAGTCATAGTAAATTAATAGATTTTTCTGATTGGCAATTGGTTAAAGAGTTAAGTTCTTGTCTAAAGACCCATGTATATCTATATTATATGTATAGACAGGGTAACAATAAGAGCTTGTTGGAAACAAGGTTTATCATGCAAATGATCCTCCAGTAGCCAGGCTTCAGAGAGAATAGATGTCAAATATTTCTATCAGAACTTAGAGGGCGTTCTATGGACTTAAGGTCTGGTCGATGTTAATGCTGATCAGGCTTTCCTAATTCCCAAAGGAGAAGGTATACTATGGCATGTCTGACTCCCCTTCCCTCAGCTAGTTCACAGTAATTTTGGGATGCATTTGCTGAAGAGGGGTCCATTCAGATGTTGGGCGGGCATGGGGCCAGTGCTTAGAATTTGTACTTTTGTTTAACGAAATAAACAGGGCAGCTCAGTGACTCACCGCCTGTAATCCTAGCACTTTGGAGGCCCAAGGCAGGCAGATCGCCTGAGCAGGAGTTCAGACAGCCTGCCCAACATGGCCAACATGGTGAAACCCATTCTACTAAATAGCAAAAATTAGCCCAGTGCTTGGTGGCCTGTTGCCTGTAGTCCCAGCTACTCAGGAGACTGAGGCCAGGAGAATCACCTGACCGCGAGGCAGAGCGTTGCAGTGAAGCCGAGTTGTACCAGCACTCCAGCCTTGGCAACAGAGCAGACCGCTGTCCTCAAAAAAAAAAAAATATTTATATATATAATATTATATATATAATATATAAAATAACTAATACCATTGGCCAGGCATGGTGGCTCAACCTTGGGGAGCACTTTGGGAAGCCAAGGTGGGCAGATAACTTGAGGCAAGGAGTTTGAGACCAGCTTGGGCAACATGGCAAAACTGTCTCTACTAAAAATTAGCCAGGCATGGTGGCATATGCCTGTAATCCCAGCCACTTGGGAAGCTGAGGCAGGAGAATCACTTCAACCTGGGAGGCAGAGGTTGCAGCGAGCCAAGATGATGCCATTGCACTCCAGCCTGGGCAACAGAGCTATACTTTTTTTTTATTTTCAAAAAGCAAATAACTAAAAGAAAAATTAGTAAATAATATCATTGATTGAATATGTTAGGCAGGAATCTAGACCCAACATGGCGGCATTACTCCGCGTAGCAGGCCTTTTGTTAAAGACTCCCTTCACCCTCCTACACACCCGCAGACTTACATGCATCAGAGTTCCGGCTGGGCAACCACACTCCCATGACCTGCAGCTCACCTGCATTCCACAAGTTTGTAAACAGCAGTTTCGGTTGACGGTTTCCAAAGACCCCTTCCTCATAACCCTTACTCAACTCCTGCCCTAGTAGTTTCAAGACCCCCCAGGCCCTGTTTGCCCAACCAGCTTTCCTACCTCTCAGGCTATAAGAAGCCCAAGCCCCTACCTTCCTCCCTCAGCGTGACTTCCTTGGCCCACGCCTTTGGACGGAGGAACCTTGCCCGCAAGCCCTAATAAAAGGCTATTCTAACTGCCATTTGCCTTGTGTCTTCGTTCCCGGTTTGGCTCCAGCCTCAGTTTACCTTTACAGAATATATTACCCCATATAATTATCTGAGAATTGTGTTTACCCTTTAATGTTACTACTAAAGAGCATTCAGTACATTTACTCTAATGCTTAATCCACTCAGTCATTTAGAGAAATATCCACTTGACAATAATTTTGAAAGTTTACATATTGTTCTGTGTAACTTCATTCAGAAATTTTTCTTATCATCCCCTACAAACTATCATTATCAGATTAGGATTTTTGTGGACCATTGCTATTTCCTGAGAACTAGTTTGACTAAATTTTTGTGTTAAGATGCCTACTTCATTGCCTATTCACTAGAAAATGGCCAATGTAGGTTAGTTTGATAAAATGTTAGACTAATGGTTAGCAGATGAAGGACTCCCAAAATGAAACTAAACTTCCTTAAAAATGTGAATTGTGTGGTTAATTCATTTAGTCATTCAACGAAGAGTGGATAAGTATTTATGATATGATAAGCAAGCTAATAAAAAATAGCTGTATATTTGGAGCTTAAATTTTACGAGTAGAGACACAATAAATAGTATAGGCAATATATAAATATAGTACATGTTATATTAGAAGATAATTGTTATAGAAAAACTGTATTGGGGTAAAAACAATTCAAAATGCTTGAGGGCACTACTTGCGTATTTAAATAAATGGTTATCCTAATTGAAGGGGTAACGTTTGTGTAGAGAAGTAAGTTATATTTTGAAAGGATTGCTGTAGCTGCTAGATGGAGCATACACTACCATTTGATTTTTGAGGGGTAGAGAAGGGGAGTACAAAGAAGGGACAGAAGGACAAGTCTGGAATTTGTGGATCTAGTCTTGAGAGTAGTGCTGGAAACTTGGTTAGAAATCTTTACAATTTGGAATAGGATTGCAACAGTAAAGATGATGAAAACTATCAAGATTCAGGCATTATTCTGAAGGGAACAAGGGAAAATTTCTCGCAGAAGAATGTGATATATAAGAGAAAAACAATCATCAAGGGTGATTAAAATACATTCATTTTGAGTAGGTTAAAAGATGAAATTACCATCAGCTGAGACAGGGAAAGGTATAGGGTGGATTTGGTATTTGCGGGAAGTTTAGATGTTACTGTTGAGATGTCTATTTAAAGCTCAAGTAAAGATGTGAGTAGGCATTTAGATATACAGGTTTGTTACTTTGGGAAAAAATGTGGGCCAAAAATCTTAATTGTGTAGTTTTGAGTTTAGATGAGATACGTAAAGCCATGAGACTTCAAAAGGTGATCGAAAGAGTTGAGTGAGTGTAGAGATCCAAAGACTGCACTTTGGATTCTCAGTTTAAGAGATTGAAGAAGGCTCAAGCCTGTAATCCCAGCACTTTGGGAGGCCGAGACGGGCGGATCACGAGGTCAGGAGATCGATACCATCCTGGCTAACACGGTGAAACCCCGTCTCTACTAAAAAATACAAAAAACGAGCCAGGCATGGTGGCGGGCGACTGTAGTCCCAGCTACTCAGCCTGGGTGACAGAGCGAGACTCTGTCTCAAAAAAAAAGAGTGTGACCTGACTTATGAACTATGTCACCCAGCCCACACCCTCACCATACTAATTTTCGAGGCTTCGAATGTCAGGATTCTAATAATGCACCTGTCAGAAACTAACTGGGAAACTGTCTGGCCCGATATTTTTCCTTTCCTCCTTAATGTGTATGTGTAAGCATTTTTTAAAATACTGGAAATTTGGTGGCTTTGTGTTTTATTTCTATGGAACTTTCAAGAATGTCTAGCACAGGTATGCAATGAAACAGAAATAACAGTAGTTCTATTAATGCTTCTGAGTTCAGGATATTCCTCAACAGTGTTTTACTAAGGGACCAATATGTAGTGTCTCCTCAATGGTTCTACTTCCTTTGGAATAAAAGTAAACTTTGTGGCTTGGACCAAAAGCTGCCTCTAATAAAAAGAGAGATTGAAGAAAAGAGGAATAAAAAGGCAGAAGAAGGGTATGTTTGAAGGAGCATAGCCATGAGACTTTGATATATTGGACATCATATAAACAAAATATACAGAGGAGGACATACTAATCAGTTGTATATAATGCTAAATGCCAACATAGAGATCATTCGAGACAATGACAAAGCATTCAAGTGAATTAAGCTCATTTGTCCATTCCACAAAATATATTTCTCCATCTCATAATCACCTTTATATTTTCTGTTGAGTCATTTTCTATCTGGCAAAATAATACATTATTTATTTTTGAGGGAAATTAGCTAGGTTATTAGCATACCACATTAAATATTTAATATTTCATACAAATTGATTAGGCAATCAGACAATTATTTATCTACTGATAAGGCTATGATGAATCCTTATTGATGAGATGTCCAAAGCTTGTGTCTTGTACTCCATTTCAGTCTATATTCACTCATTGGTTACACATTCTAGTCTCATGACTTTCAAAATACCGTGTAAGCAGAAAACTATCCAATTTCTATATTCAGCCCAGATTTCTCCCTTAAATGCCAGAAATTTATACATAAATACCCCTTCAACATTTTATGTGAGCTTTACATAGATATCTCAAATTCTTCTAAGATGCTTGGTCTAAAATAATTGAAAAGAGTTAACATTTTTATTGTAATAAGATAAAGTTGGGGTATCCACTAAACTCTATCAGGAGGTTGGTTGTTTGCTTGTTTTTAATAATTTTGAATTGGAACAGACTTTCAACTCAACTTTCTGAGCATTAACTTTATGAATAGAGTTTATTATAAAGCAAGAAGTTTGATATGTGGAAAAGTTTCATTATTTATATTTTAGAATAAATTCTATGAATTGAGGTAAAAAGTAGAATCACTTGCTTGGATCTGCAGCATCGTTTTAGGCTCAATTTAGAGTTTAGAATGAGACTATAGTACTTGAGTGAAAGAAAAGATAAACTCTTGAAGAAATTTCCATGACTGAAGAAAAATACTGTAGCTCATGCTAGGAAAGGCTGACTATGAAATAAGGAGAGAGGGAATGACTCCAGGTATTTATTTGTTTGTTTATTTATTTGTTATCTTTTGGAGTGAGGTTTCTGCATCATTGGTTGGGAACACTGCAGAAACTATAGACATTTTGGAAGGCTAGATTCATCCTAATCTAAAAGAAGCAAGGAGAAATCTCACTGGGAAATTGAGAATTTCTGTATTCAATCAAAAACAGTAGAATACATTAGCCTGATTTCCGAAGTAAGCTAACCTGTATGCTGAAAGTATAATGAAGCTTAACTAAGATGAAAGCATTTTTTTCTTTACTGTGAAATAGGTTTTCTGAGAGAAAGAAAAGACTTAATGTTTTTTATTTGCTTTTTTCTTTAAAATTCTAAGGTCAATTTTCAATGTGCATAGAGAGTCTGAAAAATAAGTTATTCTTTTGATCAACATAACTGACCACTGTAGAACATTGGCTGACCACTATATAGCTATTAATGTCATGAATCAGGTAGTGGTTCACACTCATAATCAGGTTACCAGACACTACAAGGAGCAGCTCATTTAACCTCCACTTAACTTCCCTGAGCTACTTTTGTGATTCTTCTTTTTCAATCCCATTGCAGCTTGCCAAGGAGTTGCATATCTGTTAATGGTAAATCTGATTTTGTCTGTATCAGACAATAGAAACACGTTATTGACTCCAATGTAACCTTTTGTTTCAGGAAGATCCAAGATATTGAGCTTCAGTGGCAGTGATACAACAAATAAATTACATATTCAGCTTGACAGGAAGCAAATATTGTGTTTCAGAGCAGCTTGGAATTTAAAACAAAGGAGAATGCCATGTTTTCAGTAACCATTTAAAATGTTACTTGACTACTATTTACCAATTTTGTTATATAAGAAAACAAAAGGAACCTGGTTTTCAAAACAGTGCCATAAATTAATATTTTCACTAATGGGCTAGATATTTCATTACAGATCTCAATGAAATTCAAAGTAGACATTCCCCTTTTTTTAATTGGAGCAATTTATTGAAAGCCCTGAATCATTCTTTTTTGCATATATTTATAAACTTTTCGTGAGAGTCCAGAAGGTTCTTTTTTGTGAACGGTACAAAACAGTCTTCATTTTTATTTATTGTCATATCTATACTAAAATCAGCAAAACAATGGCAATGTATAATGTGATCTTATTATTATTCCCATAAGGAAATGGGCTGAAATGGATTAATTATGAATAGTGCATTTAGCAGCAATGCATGTGCACACACACACACTTTCCTAATTACAACTCTTTTAAGATTAACATATAAACACCAAAGGCTTTTTGAAGTGACATAGAAAAAATGGTTTCAGGTGAGATTTTCTGTACATATGAGAAATTTATGTTGAAATATGTGTTAAAGTATATTTGTATGTAAATCTGAGAGAATTGAACAACAGAGGAGGTTTGAAGATACCAACCATCTGCAGATATCATCTGTTTGCCATGAAGGCTTCAGTGCTCATTAACAAAAAGAGTTGTTCCCTGTACCCACAGATGTCCACCCTGGTTGCCTAGAGCAGACGATATAGAAAAGGAATAAAAGGAAGGAAATCATTGCCAATGAACAAAAATAATGTGATTTCTCAGTTTTCATACTTTTAGAATTCTAGCCTCCTAGGCTGTTCTTGCATTGCTATAAAGAAACACCTGAGAGTGGGTAATTTATAAAGAAAATAGGTTTAACTGGCTCATGGTTCTGCAGACTGTACAGTAAGCAGAAAGCTGGTGTGTTCTCAGATTCTTGGGAGGCCTCAGGAAACTTACAATCATGATTGAAGGTAGATGGGTAGCAGGCAGGTCACATGGCCAAAGCAGAAGCAAGACAAGGGGGGCAGGTGCCACACACTTTTAAAAACCAAATCTCAGGAGAGCTCACTCATTATTACAAGAACAACATCTAGGGGATGATGCTAAACTGTTCATGAGAAATCCACCCTGCTGATCCAATCACCTTCCACCATGCGTCACCTCCAATACTGGGGATTACAATTCAACATGAGATTTGGGTGGGGAAACATATCCAAACTATATCAGCTAGCATCAGTAGGTCTTTGGTGGACTCCCTCAGAATGATTAGAGCTTTGAAAAACAGGTGACTTTAAAAGGGCTATCATCAGTCCTAATTTATTATGCCTGACTGATACATAGTTATCTGACAGTAAATCATTTTAACATCACACATATCTTATTTCTGCGTGTCTCACTAATTTGCAAAGCATTCAATCAATTGATTGACTATTAATGAGAATCTTGTCATTCACAGTGTTTTAGGTTTCTCAAGAGAATTATGTTGTTCTTCCTATAACTCAAGTAGAGGAAGAACATATTCTCGTTCATTTCTAATTAATATATCACTAATATATTGGTAACTACAAAGGGAAGTTCATTAGCTAACCTGTTAGCTTGGACTCTGACTTAACAATTTTCTTTTCATTCATATAAGAGGTTAGTCACTGCTAGTAGATTATAAATGGACTTCTTGAGTCCCGACCCCTCCCCATAGACATTGCTAGTCTACAGCTTGCTAAAAAAATGCTCACATTTTCTCTTTAATCATTTTGTGTAAAATATTTCAGGAATCGGAACCTGCACAGAAATAGAAAATGTTTTCCTAGCAACTTAACAATAAGACACAATTAAATGCAGCCTGGGGAGGTGGCATATGTGAAATTTATTTGCCCTTAAACATATACATCAGTATAAGGATAAGTAAAGTAAATCGAGCAGGGAACACTTATAAAGTTTGCCATCAAAATTTCCTGCCACCCAGTTCCTAAAGTAATTGAAATTTTAAGTTCAATTCTAGGTCTAATAGATAATGTATTCAGAAAAAAAAAAAAAACCCTATATGACTATAGGGTAATGTAATTCTTCTTAGAATACACATTACAATAAAAACATGCAATTACCAAGCATATTTAAATGCTGAATAATGTCTTTAGTTAATTATTTGCAAACAATTGTATAAACTCTGAAGATGGGATTTTTAGAAGGTGAAAGTCAATATAAATTGAGTTCAGTGAGGAAAAAAGCCATTAAAATATATGAAAAAATGTGAATTCAAAACTCCTAATGGGCATTAATAACATTTACAATAAAATGAGATCTTAGTGTATCCCAATATTAGGATATTGGGAGTCAGTAGAATTAGCTTCTTGTTGAGAAATTAATACTGTTTAGATGTTTTACTGTTCTTCATTTATGAGAGTAGAAACTTCTAAGATGGGAAGTGCGTTCTCATGGTACACACATAATTTGTACTATATCTAAATAAACATAAAAATTTTTAAAGCAGAATTTTACATGATTTGCCACCAAGTGAAACAAAATCTTACCTGCGAGAATCAGTAGGGTTCCACCTGGCCTAGATAACCACTTATGACTATATGCACCTACAGTAATTACTTATTTTGAAGATTTATGAAGATAGCTGGATGGACTCACTGAGAATGGTTAAATAAACACTACAGAATAATAGCTATATATGCTTACTGTCACGGTGAGCAACTATTTTAGGGTGGCACACAGGGGTAAAGAAATTTACCAAGACAGGAATGATTTTAAAAGGGTAGATTTATTAATGAAAGTCGGGCAGGTATATTGCAAGGGAGCAACAAGCAAGACAGCAGAAAGAAGGCTGTCTGCTGTCTGCCAAGAGGCAGGAGCTGGACAGGGAGCTTGCAGACAGAATGCTTGGGTGCAAGTAGGCTGTGAGCTGAGTGCCAGTGACAGGACATCTGAGTGCTAGCGAGCCTTTTGTGATTGGCCTTATTCTTCTTGGAATATTTCCTCTACCCCTGTTTCTGTTTCTGCCAGTTAAGCCCATTTTTCAATTTTCTTTTAACTCTTTAGGATTCTGCACTTACTATATACTTGCCATTCATAATTATACATATAAATCTGTGAGTAACAGGATGTATGCTTTTTTATATATGCTTCTAGTTCTCCCATTCTGGAAACTGATTATAGCTCTCATCTATGAGTTAATAGGGAATTGTATATTTTCGGGTTCAGTTAGAATTTGTCTTGCGACTGTCTTCCTCACTGGTATGCAACAGGCCATGTTTCTTTCATAAGGGCGTTAATTATGAAAATGTTTCCCAATATGCCTTTGTTCAAATTACACATAAAATAAAATGTTGATGACATTCCTAAGTAGGCTTTATTTTTGTACTAATTTCCTGCCACTCATGCATATGACAGTTTGATTTTGTCATTATTCCACTGTATATCTCTTTGTTCCATACAAAATCATTCTTTTCTATTTTTTTCTGTTTTGGTACCATATTCTTCATCAGCAAGATAGTAGTGTTTGGAGAATGGGGAGACAGGATCATAATATCAGGATCATAATATCAGGTAAAGTCTGAAGGAACAATTATGATGGAAGCCAAAGTAGTAATATATTTCTTTTTATAACAGAAAGAAAACCAAACATAAAAAACATGGTTACCAGAACTCATTTGTTAGGTATTATTACTAACTGCCCTATCTGTTTCGGGTATTTTACAATTATATTATTTCAGTATCATGCCCTCTATTGGATATGGTACTAAGACTTCTTTCCAAAACTTTTCTAGTTAAAATTCAAAGCATGACATATCAATTATAACAAACGTACCACACTAATGTAAGATGTTAGTAATAGGGAAAATAGGCATGGGTAGGGGTGAAAGGTATATGAGAGGTCTCTGCATTTTCCATTCAGTTTTCTGTAAACGTAAAACTGGCTCAAGAAATATAGTCTATTAACTTAAAAAATTAAAAAAGAAGAAAAAATTATCAAAGAAAAATACATTTTGTACAACTGACCTGAAAACTATTTAGCATATTTAAGATTTTTAAGAATGTGACAAACATATTCATATTAATTAATAATCACTTTGTAACTAATAGATATTGTTTTCTGTTTTTTGGATTTGTATAGGGCATTTTATGAAACTTTATAGCTTATCTATTCAAAATTACCCAAAACTTTGATGTTGCCATTTCTCATCTGAGGGTTCACAAACGTAGAGAAAATGATTTCATATTATATAAGACAATAGCATTGAGTATCTCTAAAAGTGGAGAATATAATCGTATTGTCTGGAATAATATTCAGTCCAAATACGAATAGATTTACTGAGCGTAACAAGTAAGAGCTTTCTTTGATTGCAGGTCGGAGGTGAGGATGGATACATTTATTCTCCTGAAAACAAATATCTCCAGTTTTTGTTGCTAATCTTCCTTACCTAATGGGTGTCAAAGTAGCAGAGAGTTTCCTTAAAGTTGTTAAGAAAATATTTACTTGATTTTATAAATGGAAATGGAGAAAATGATGGCTCCTAAAGTAATTTGTAAAATATCTGTACAATATGTTAAACAAGTCCTCCTCAGTAATTGCTTTCTAAAAATGTAATTTAAAATTACACTTCGTTTTACAGCTGCCATTCTAATCAGTCAAAATATTGAAATGTCAGCATCTTGGTTATAAGAAAACAGGAAATATCATGTTAATCAACATACTTACTGAAAAAAGAGGTATTTTAGTGGAATTCCTATGTCAACATGTTTTGACATGGTTTTAGCAGGGGCTCACCTAGTATACCTTTGTTGGCAATAAGAAAATCATCAATTATTCATATCACTTAAAAAATCACACTTTATAATAAATATTCCTTTGCCATGTGATGGTCTGAAAACATTTCAATATATAAAGATTTATATTTTCTATCTATCTTTCTCTCCCACTTTCTTTGAAGAGATTTCATTTCTACCCCTACTAGCTTTCTGCAGTCAGTGTTTCCATCTGTGAAAACTCAAATAATTTGGCTTTCACTATTTTTTTTTCACCACATGCATTTTCAAACTAGACGAAAAGCTGTTGGATGTCATTGTCCTCACAGATATTCAAATGCCACCAAATTGTGTTTCTTTTTTTTTCTCTCTTAAATACAAGTAATGGTAGCATCCCAGCTGTCTAGATGCCTGAAAAAAAAAAAAAAAAAAAAAACATTTGCTGGAAAGAATTCACTTGGCTTTAACTCACCTCAGGAATAATGAAATTGAAAACAAGTACATGGAAAGGGATCAAGAATACAGTGGCAAAAGAAATGAGAATCAATTAGTGGTTCAATGTGTAATACTTCACTCTATTTAATTAAATTGATATTTATTGATCTCCTATTACACACTGTGCTTGGCACAGTGGGTGATATAAAGATCAATTGGACATAACTGCTGTGTTGTCAGAACTCACAGTCTACTGAAAAAGATAACAAAAGGATAAAAAGCTAGTTCAATTCTAATAAGCTCTGTAATTGAGCTCTAGACAAAGAGTAAATTAAACAGAGATGGGGGGTTTGCATGTGATTGAATAACACGGGAATAATTTACCAAGGACATGACTTCTAAGAGAGATTATGGAAGATTAATGGAAGTTTAAGTGTAGGGAAAGACAATTGAAGTATAAGGAACACGATGAGTAAAAACATGTAGACAGAAAATGGTCAATTTTAAGATGTAGACAGAAAATGGTCAATTTTAAGGAAACAAGTTCATTATAGCTAAAAGTTATTGCTAATATATATTTCCTTTCCACCACAGCAGTTCACTGAAAATACTTCTGGCTGTCCATCTGTGAGAACTGAATCAGTATGCCTTGGGAATTATAATCACATTGCTATTAAATTATTTACCCGTTTACTCAACAAACATTTATTGAGTGTTAGGGCCTACTCAGTAGCCGCCTACACACAGTAAATATGAACAAAATTGAATTTAATGTGTTCCCTTTAGGGCAGGTATAAAAGGGCAATAACATACATAGCTGAATGAATATTTGATATTTTCTCCTACTCCTAATATGATAGCCTACCACAATTGTATTGACGCTGGCAGAAGACACTAAAATACAGGGTCAGAGATTAAAAAAATAAAATAGCTCATTACGCATAACACTAGCAGTAGCCAGAATGCACTGATTGCCCAAGACTCAGTCTTCTCAGAGTGACACAAAGTGAACCATGTCAAAGACATATATGCAGTGGGTTGCATTAGAGGAGAAGAAACTTGAGCTTTGGGAACATGAATCTTTTATAATAAGCAGTAAGCATGCCTGACCTTTGCTCCAGTGGAAAGAAAAAAAAAAACAAACCGAAAACCATAAACCAAATAAAAAGATCTCTTGGTCTAACAGGACTGTTTGATATATCAAAGAAGTTCTTGAAAAAATAATCCAGAACAAAGACAGTCAGTGGCTCTATTTACAAGATGCACAGAAATGTGAGGAACCTATGAAGAACTGTCTCCCTATCAAGTTTAAATAAAGAAAAGGGAATTACTCTTCCTGACTAGCAAGCAGAAGGGAGCAATGTGTCATGGACACATTAACACTTGAGTTGGCTCTTGTCAGTTATGATATATAAATATAAAATGCTAAAGAAGTATATTATAGGCAGAAAGACAAGAAAAGAAAGTTATATGTGTGCTGATAGAAATATATGCAGAATTTTGGGTGAAAGAAAGCATTTGGCTGAAGGAAGTTTGGATATAGAGGAAAATGCAGGGGAATTGATTCAGAAAAGGAGTGTTAGTGCCATGTTATGGAGGTGATTGAATAATCTGCCGAATACATTTTTTTTTTCTGTAGAAATAGTAGAGAGCCATGAAAGGTCTTTAAGTTAGGTAAAAATGAAATATTTTCATCTGGTTTACAAAGGAAATGTTAATAGTTTTATGAGGGAGATCAAGAGAATTGGGATTAGAGGCAGAAAAGGGAGCAGGTGTGAAAGTGATTGCAATGCCTGATAAAGGTCTGTGTGTAAATTGAGAAGTTTGCAGAGATATCTTGAAATTTTAATTGATGGGACTTTTTGACTAATTAGATTAATGGCATGAGGATAAAATTCAAGAAGCTATTTAGTTTCTTAGCTGAGTGAGAGGGAAAATGATGCTAGCAACTAAAAGCAGCCAAAAACCAAAACGAAACCAAACCAAAACCAAACCAAATCAAACCAAATCAAATGAAAAACAAAGGGGTAACTCTCTATCAAAGGGAAAATCTAAGCCCCGTTTTCAGACATATTTATGTTCATGTACCAGGGAGCCATTTAGCTGTAGGAATCAAGTACATAATTTACAATTTAAATCTTGAGCTTCAGGGAGAAATTGAGCTATAGACAGGATGAGATCCACAGCAGTTGCACAAGCCCCCATGAAGGGATCTACACTTTTCTCTGCCTTTGCTGTCTTTAAATTCTTAGTGATATCTGAACAGAGAGCTCTGCTTTTTCATTTTTTACTGACCTCACAAATTATGCAGCCAGTCCTGACTGTAGATTTAAATTTGGAAATCATCACTCTATTAGGAATAAAGTCATTGGAATAAGTGAGATTGCCCAAAGCAAAAAAAAAAAAAAAAAAAAAAA
>NW_016805390.1:1098248-1129396 GCF_001698545.2 Rhinopithecus bieti
AAAAAAAAAAAAAAAAAAAAAAAAAAAACGTAACTTAAAAAAAAGACGGAGGTAGAAACAGGGTGAACCTACATTAATCACAGAAAAAATAAAGAACCACTGGAAGCAATCAGAAGTGATCAGCTACATCCTTTTTATGGTGGGGGTGGGTGGGACCTGCTTTTAAAATGTCATTATCTTTCCTCTGAACTGATGTTCCAAAGTAAAAATCTCTTATAAAAATCACTCGTGCTCCCCATTAATCTTTTTTCACGTATGAGACAGATTGTTCTTTTCAAAATAAAAATCAGATTTGTAGCCCCTGATCTCCATGGTGTAGAATCCTTCAGTTACCATCGCTGTTAGGAAAAATAAACAAGCAAATAAATAAATACTTAATTTGCCCCACCTAGCTCTTCGTGGTATAGCTACTTACTCTCCAGCTTCATTTTATATGCCTCCCCTATCATTCCGCACACTCAAGACACTCTACCTTTTATTCAGTTCCTTAAACTAATTTTGCTTGCTAATCTTTTCTTCCACAAAGATGTTGCCATCACCTCAGCTAGGAATGCCACTTCCCTTGACCCCTATCCATGCCCACAAAAAATTGAGCCATTCTAATGTTTAGATCATATTTTTAACACTAAGGGCTCCAACTACTAAATCTCCATCTATCACTAAGGATAGGTCAGGAGCTCAGTTCAAATCTTTCATAGAACTCTGAATTATTCCAATATAGTGTCTGTCACAAAATTTAATTTATAAATTTATTTTATGAGTATCAGTTTAATGTCTGTCTCTCTCCCGAGAGTGCAAAGTCCTTACAGTAGGGGCTATTTGTATTTAGATCGTTGAATAGTAACACATAGCATAAAAACCTGGTGCATATTTATTTATTCTTTCAAAAAAAATTCAGTAAATGTTATTGAGACCCTGATATGTGCAGTTAATTGTCCTAGGAATGTGACACTTAAATAAAATCAAACAAAACTTCAAATGTTCCCATCTTTATAGCTTATATTCTAATAGGAAAAGTAAGAAAGAAAGAAAACACAAAACTATAAAAAAAAAAAAAAAAAAAAAAAAAAAGAAAGAAAATTGTATTTTAGAGATCAATGAGTCCAACTACAAAAAAGACAAAGTAAGTTAAGGCAAGTTGAATTCTTGCATGGGGGTTGGAAAAGCAGTAGTAGTAAACAAGATGATCTCAAGATTAGATCTAAATGAGAAGGTGATATTTGAGCAAAAATCTGAAAAGATTAGGGGACTTGCAGTGCTGATATGAGGAACAACATGCAGGACACAGGGAACAGACAGAGGTGCTAAATGAGTTCACCTTTAATTTTCAAAGAACATGAAGTAGATCTGTCTGATGAAGTGGAGATAGGAAGGGAGAAAATATTGAGAACAGTAGTATTCCTGGCATATTTCATAATCAGTATTATGTTAACATGTTCCTCCTCTATGTAAGAGTTTTATTTTCAGTAATTAACATGATATAAAACAAATAATCATGGTGAGAAAAGAAACACAGAATAAGTACCCTTCAATTGATGGCATGTATAAGTTTAAGATACTTAAAAGCAATTAAAGGTTAAAACTGCAAAAGACTTTGGGACATTCTATATAATGATACCATTAAATATTTAAAAAATTGAAATAATTAAATGTCACAATACAAAATTGGGAAATCTACAGATTAATTATTTTTCATTATGTCAATGAATTTTGGAAAAAAGGTGGACAAATGTATTCTTGCATATTGGTTTGTCACAATAATGAGTATTATTAATTCCTTTCTTGAGCTTCAATTTCCACAAATTGTCTACAGCTTTCAAAAGTGATATTCAATATTCAAATGTGATAGACAGTAGTGCCAGATTTTAAAATTTATCTTGGCTCATGGTCTCTTAAAAAACATGATTTATTAATTTTAATTATGGAAGTTTAAAAAAAATTTTTTAATTTCATAGGCTATTAGGAAACAGGTGGTGTTTCATTACATGAGTAAGTTTTTTAGTTATGATTTGTGAGATTTTGGTGCACCCATCACCCGAGCAGTATACACTGCACTCAATTTCTAGTCTTTAATCCCCCACCCCCTTCCCACCCTTTCCCCATGAGTCCCTAAAGTTCATTGTGCCATTCTTAATGCCTTTGTATCCTCATAGCTTAGCTCCTATTTATAAGTGAGAAAATATGATGTTTGGCTTTCCATTCCTGAGTTACTTCTCATAGAATAATGGTCTCCAGTTTCATCCAGGTTGCTGCAAATTATGGAAGTTTTTAAATGAAGCAACCTACATACTGACAATAGTTGAGATGGAAAGAAAAGGTCGTATTTTCTGTAAATCTTGAAGAGAGAGCTGAGAAGATAAGTAAGTATGAGGATATGAGGGAGAAAAAGAGAAAGAATAATTTCAGTTTTTGGCCTGACTATAAAATGATAAAGTTCCCATCAGTCGACAGACTGTAGGTAAAGCCAGTAAGATACAGTAGGGAACTTATGACTTTGCTTTTATGCTGCCAAATTTGATATTTTTATTGGAACTCCAGGTGGATATATCCAGTAGGCAGCTGTAATTATGATCTGAAGTGGGAAGGAAGACTTGAACTGGAGATATAAATGTGAGTGTCATTAGGATACAGCCATGAACATGGATGAGATCACCCAAGTGGTCATTGTTGGTAGCAAAGACAACCACAGAGTCAGCCCCAAAGGAGCAGTATTAAAAGGTCAGCAAAAGGAGAAAATGGATAGGGCCTTGCCCATGAGATATAAGACTAAGAAAAAATGCCTGGTCACTTGAAAGCTAGGTGGGAATATTGTATGCAGGAAGCAATAATCAACACTGTGATAATGTTGTTTATTCCTTATGTAAGACAAGGAATGATAATTAACTATTGGAGTTAGTATTGTGACCTTGATAAGAACAGGCACCATGGAGTCACAGAACAATAGCCTGATTGGTGCAGGTAGGTGAGGGATTAAGAGGAGAGGAGATAGAAGCAATAACTATAAATAACTGTTTCAAGGGAAGCCAAAAAGAAAGTAAGAGCATTTCTGATGGGAATAATTCATTAGAGAATGAATAAGCTGATACTGGACATAATAGGATTAGTACCTATGTATTCAAACAGATCAGAAAATTAAGGCTGTGAAGTCTAGGCATAGAAAAAATGAATAGTTTCCTAAAATTACCTCTTTACTCTTGCTGATAGAGGTAAAAGGTCTGAGAGAGGCACAGTCTTAGTTCCCACACACTAATCACTCCTTTTCCCTTTTGTCCTAGAACTCATTTTACTTTGAGTGTGGGTGTTCTGTCTCAAATATTGCTAAACCTACAGTCTTTTAAATAAATGAGTGAACAATCTCACTAAACTAATCACACTCAATTAACAATCATACTAAATATAAGAAATCAATGAAATAAAAAGGCAAGTTGCTTTAAAAATATGAAAATGAAAGAGATCAAATGAAAAAAACTAAAAGGCAGAAATGAAGTCCACAGGCAAGCAGCCCGGGCGGCGCCCTGACAGCCTGGGCGGCGCCCTCAGCCTAGTTAAAGATCGACCCCGGACCCAACCGATTAGGTTAATTAGGTTATCTATAGACTCCGGACATTGTAAGGACAAACGTTGTGAAAGTCTCTGTCCTGCTCTAATTACTGGTATCTGCCACATATCTTAGTCCTGGGCCCAGTACAAACACAATCCTCTATTTTGTCCCAACTTCCTGAGCCCAACACAAACACATCCCCCCACACATCTCAGAAACACCACCTAGAGAGCCCCTGATAAGATCACAACCGTTTGTAGTTTTACTAAAAGCGCGGGAACAAATGGAAAACTGTTAATTGTATTAACCAATTACCAGTTGTAATGCTGCAACCAAAAGAATTCCTTTGTACCTCTGTAACCTTGCATATCCTGTATGCATCGGGCTATAAAGAGCGGCCACATGCATCATTCGGGGCCCTCTTGTATGTTGTAAAACAGAGGGACCAAGTTCGAACTTGCATTAAAGATCCTTGCCGCTTGGCTTTGACTCTGGATTCTGGTGGACTTCTTCAGGGAATAAAGGGTCTGGGCATAACAAAACCACTCAATCTTCTCCTTCTGCTTTTCTTCTTTATTGATGCTTTTTTTCTCTCATAACAATAATTTTCCAAAGTATCAGGTAAGCAAAATACTAAGGATGTTAGATGTATATAGTTAGATACAAGGAAGCTGCTTACTTTTATATGTGTGTTCTTTTTGATTTCTTATATCTCTAATTAGCCCAAATTTTCAAATTTTCTCTCCAAAAGAAAATCTGAATTATTTTATTAAATGTAGGATTAGCCAATTTTCTGAAAACTACGAGTCTTAAATAAGTCTATGGGACAAAATTAAGAATCATGATTTAATGGACTCTATAGTTTCAGCTCCTGTAAGAAATGATAGTTATGTTTATTAATTTGGTGTTTTTATAATTGGGCAATGATAAGTTTGTTCATTTGTTAATTTGGTTTGTTTTTTAGTTGGAGAGACTTGCAAGGTTTGTGTTTTGTGTTTATTTGAAAGGCTATTGCTAAGCATTGTTATGTGGCTATTAGCAACTTGAAGACACAATTGCTTTAAGCAGCCATGCCATTTCATGTTGAGAATGTCACTGAAGAAGTGATATAGAGATCCTGTATGTCTACTGGGAAATTTAATTTAAAACAATTTCTCCCATATTATAGGAACTGGATAGATTTGTTTCAGCTGACATTAAAATATACTTATCATAAATAGATGAGGAAATTTTTTTCTTTTTCATTTTCTTGTTCCTTTGGACTATATTATTTTGGTAAATAAAGACTAAAATTTTAATTAAAATGATTTAAATACATTTTATTTCTCATTATGACTTACCGCAGACAGATTTTAAGAAAATAATAAGAACCCAGGCAACTGAGGCCAGAGATAAATTTTATAATTGCTATCTCCTATGATAAGAAGCAAGACCTTCCAGTAAAGGTGTTCAGGCCTGTGGATTTAAGTATTTCATGAGATAGTGGGGAAAAGATGTAGGTGTCTACTGGAAATAGGAAACCTGGAATTGCGCCACTGAATACCTCCCTTCTAGTTTCCATATTTAGAAGGACTTTTGTCAGTTTCAGTCACTGGGATTTCACTTCTCAAGTTTAATTTACTGCAAATGAACAAATCATCGATTGTAGCTTGGTAGTGTTTAATCACATTTCCCATCTTCATCTGCAATAACTGATAGTTCCATGATCTTTGGCCATGAGAGATGTCACAAATTCAATGATGAAATATGTTGAGTTTACGCATTTTCCAGTTCTCTCTCTTAACAATGAAGTTACAGGAGAAATGATTCTAGTATAATTTTCATATCATGCACTCTACTAATTATGCCATTAAGATTAGATACTTAGGTCAATTATACAATTTTTTTTCTAGTTTCAAATTTGTTACAAAGTATAAACATAGAGTTGAATAACACAGTTTTATGAGGAATTCTACAATAAGAATGCAAAAAGTATTTCTGGAGTGTTTACTACTAAGTATGCGGTACTCTGCTTTAGATAAAAATGAATTGAGTCAAGTGGTGTTGTTTGTTGTATAATAGACCCATCATGTGCTGAAATAGAGATATAAGGCTGTGAGGATTTGATGTGTTTCACTATAATGATATATCTATTTCTACATATCTATATGCTTGTGCATATAAATCGCTGTAGAAATTTAAGATTTGCTTGTAATCTTGTTTGATATAAGTCTATGTCTGAGGATGAATCTACTCTCAAAGTGTTAATGCAAACAAGTTTCTAATCTTACCCAGAACATCTTAATATTTGAAGGGGAAAATTCTCTCCTGTGAACAACCGGCAATTCCTGAAAGCTCCTGCCTAGGCTCATCTGTTTCCTATATGTTTCCTTTGCCTTCAATTTTAAAGTTGTTGCGGGGTAAAAAACACCTCTTCGGAAACATGTCATATGCCATGATGTGGTCCATACAGATCAAAACTATAGGTTCATGTATTTTTGAAGACTAATCATTACCAGGTTGAAAACATGAAGTCGCTTGTACCAACTCTATTGTTTCTTTCAACTAACTTGTACTCTCTCGAAATACTTTTCAAAGATAGATATGTCTGATAATTCTGAATTTAACTTGATGTAACTCTGTGATGTACTCTAACCTCATAATCTGGTTTTTACTTTCTAGATCTCTGTGTCATTTCCTTAACTAAGAAACTTCAGGGCGGTCATCTCATATACAGGTCACACATTTTAAATAATCTTTCCAAATAATCTCAACAAAGGAATACTACATTGGTGGCAGCTTATAAAATGTTGAAGAAGACTTAAAGTCAAGTGCCACTTATTTCTGAGTTCATAAGTTTTAAAATTATATGACTGAAATTAATTTTATATTTTCTCAATATATTTTTTAATTCTGTATTATTAGAAAATACTTTTTTTGTAGTTCTAAAACTCAATAATCAAAATGCAGGGTAACAAATGAACTATCAACTTAAATCATTGGCAAATCAATTAATAATATGCACCTTCTAAATTGAAAGTCAAATTGCTATAATATTAAATCAGTATCTAAACACTGAATTCCAGCTTTCTACTCAAGTACTTTTACTGCTACACCTTAACATTTACACAACAGAACTAGCATATCAAATAATCAATACAGTCTATAATCAATTTGATACTATATATGAGAACTTTTATCTTTATATTTTATTTCTTCCATTTATTTGGGGTGTGTGTATTTTTCTGAATGTGTATGTGCATATATTTGTGTATATCAGATTGTGAGAAACAAGTACAGAGAGTGGGCAGATGAAAATGGCATGAGTTTTAAAATAATGACACTGAAGAAGGAAGGGGAAAAGAGATACTTTGTCTTTTGTTGATTGTGAGATATGTATTGAAAGTGAAATCTGCATGGAATGTTCAAAATACATTCATACATCCATATATATATACACACACATACACACATATATATGTATCCATATTCTTTTGAAAATACAAGGTTTGAGCTGATGTTTTGCTGAGAGAGAAAAAAAAACTTTCACCTGTGAACAACAGGTTTGGACTGTATCTGCGGAGTTTGGTCCCGTACATAATCTTCCTTTCTTGACTGGTACCCTAAACATTTCAGATAGGCTTAACCAGTCTCCACTGTCTCAAAACCAGTTTGTTAATATAACTCAAGCTCTCTCTCTTTTCTCTGAGGTTGCTTTCTTGTGTGTACTGTGTTGCCTAGTGAAGGCATATGCAACCATGTATCCAATATTCTATATGTATTATACCTTTATGGGAAAGTTTGAAAGCAACAAATAATAAGTACTAAGCAATTTAAAATTAACTTAAATCTTAATTAAACATAACAATTTAATTACCAAGTTATACTTTCTGCAGCTAAATAAAAACATTAATATAAGTGAATAATATGTAATGTGAATGAATATGGGGTAATTTTGGCATGTAGCAGCATAAACTCATTGGGATATATCAAACTGTAAAAAAATTTTAAACAAAAAAAATTGAATACTTCTTGATTCTATTTATTGTGCTTCTCTGCTTGAACTCTATTTGATACTGTGAAGCTATTATCCACTCTTCAGAATTGAGACAACTCTATAAACGCCTCACCTATCACTTACTAGAACAATTAGGGGATCCACCTACCCCAAGTTCGGAGTTTGCAACTTCAACGCGTTTGTACAAATTTTACCTTTTGTGACTTTTCGAAAACTATCAAAATAATCTTGACAATCAAACAAATTTAAATGTATATTTTCTTCTTTGAAAGAAAAATAAAGTTAACTAAACAAGGATTTATGATATCACTCATCTTCTATTGAAATTGATAAATGCACTTACTGGAGCTATAATATACAAAACGCAATAAAATAAACCATGATTTAAATGAGAAATACAAGGATAACACATATAACATTAATTCTAAACAGACGCTGAAATCATACTTAAAGGTATAGACAAATCTTTGAATATACCAATTTAGATGAATAGATGTTTCTTATGAAATTAATGGAATAAATCTATTTTCAAGTCCTTACGGTATACAGTACAGAAAAAGAAACATAGGATGCTTTCCTTTTTCTTTTCAAAAACTTACTAGAATTTTAATTACTGTTTTGTTTTGTTACTGTTTTCTTGAAAATTTAAGAGCACTTGAATTTTTTCTTGATTGCAGTTAACTAAAATGTTATTTGACTATACATTTTTCTGAAGCTTAATCTTTTTTTTTCTAGGAAACTACCTAAGTATCCTAACTTTATAACTTCAGCAATTGTTAGTATTTCTTAAGACAAATTATCCAATTTTCAATAGGGGTGTAACCATTATTTCCCTTTCTTGTAGAATATTTTGGTTTTAAGAAAGTACTCAATGATGGTTAATTTTTAAATTATCTCATTCTGGTTGTAACTCCAGCATAAGTCAATTTTGCTTACTAAAGAAAAATCATTATATACTGCGGTTCTACAGGGGCAGAGACTATACCCATTTTCTATACCTCCTGTATTTCTAGATCTTCTATGTTTTATACATAACATGTTAAATGCAATTTAGTTGCTTAAGTCTTCTTTGAAATATTATATCCATTCCTTTGAATAAGATAATCACCCTTCCACCTGAGGAATTATCAGCAGGTTTAGAATTGTTTAGAATTCATTTAAAGTCTCCTAAAGCGGTTGTCCCCAGCCTTTTTGGCACCACGGATCGGTTTTCTGGAAGACAAATTTTCCACAGGACGTTGGGGGTAGTGGGGTGAGGTGGGGCGGGGAAGATTCAAGATGAGACTGTTTCACCGCAGATCATCAGGCATCAGTTAGATTCTCAAAAGGAGCACACAACCTAGATCCCTAACATGCACAGATCACAGTAGACTTTGTGCTCCTATGAGAATCGAATTCTGCGGCTGATCTGACAGGAGGTGGAGCTCAGGCAGTAATGCTCACTTCCCTGCTGCTAACCTCCTGCTGTGTGGCCTGGTTCCTAACAGGCCATTGATTGTAAAGGTCCACAACCCAAATGTTGGGGACCCCTATCTTACAGCAAAGGCATGTGCAAACCTGTATCCATTTCTTCTCACTTCCCCTTACTTTAGCTTCTCTTCCCATCAATGAGGGCGACATATATGATTAGAAAGAAAAAAGATAGTTGCAGGAAAAGAAAATTTATATACATTTAAACAGTTTATATACATACATGTATACACATATTTATATGTATACATTTATATGTATAGATGTATATAAACTGTTTAAAATAATGTGTATATATGTGTGTATATAAACTGTTTAAAAATAATGGTAACAAGAGAAGGTAGGCATGCTAGAAAAATATTCTAGCCCTAGGAAGAGATCACTCTAATTACCCTTATACAGTCATATCACTTCAGCTACTTCTTTAGAAAGCAATAAGGCCCATATATTTTTAAATTATATTTTAAACTAGAATTTGAAGTTAAAAAACACACCTGAAGTGATCTGCAGCAGATTCCTTCTTTGATTTTTCTTTCTTTCAGAAAAGTATGAATTGTATTAATTCATTATCTACAACTGCATTCCTTACAAGTTCACACCCAATAGCCAGCCCCTACATAAACCAGTTTTGTGAAATCATCATAAGAAATAATAATGAGGGCTGTAGAAGACATTCAGAGATGTTGGGAGAAATTGGTGCACAGTGTGTGTGAGGATTGAAATAAAAAGATTGATACCAAGTCTAGGACAGGATAACTAAGCTATTGAAAAGATCAATAAACATGGGGAACAAAAGGTATTTTATATTTCCATCACATGACAACTTATTTTTCTAGGCTTATCTCTGACCTCCCCCACATATCTGATTCATCAGTATTTTTCCTGATCATTTTCTGATTGCAACATGTCCTTTTATGACCTTGGCCTATATTATTCCTACCATCTAGAATGTTTTGTCTTAACCCTCACTTTTCTTTCCCTACCTAGAAAGCTCACTTTTTTTTTTTAATCAAAAACCTATCTAAAATTATATCAAATACTCTCTCAGACCACAGTGGAATAAAACTGGAAATAAACTCCGGAAGGAACCCTCAAAACCATGCAAATACATGGAAATTAAATAACCTGCTCCTTAATGATCATTGGGTCAACAATGAAATCAAGATAGAAATGTAAAAATTATTTGAACTGACTGATAATAAGGGCACAACGTATCAAAACCTCTGGGATAGAGCAAAAGCAGTGCTAAGCATTAAATGCCTCCATCAAAAATTCTGAAAGAGCACAAACAGACAATCTAAGCTCATTCCTCACAGAACTGGAGAAACAAGAACACTCCAAAACCACACCCAGCAGAAGAAAAGAAATAATGAAGATCAGAGCAGAACTAAATGAAATTGAAACAAACAAACTAAAAAGACAAAAGATAAATGAAACAAAAAGTTTCTTCTTTGAAAAGTTAAATAAAATTGACAGACCATTAGCCAGATTAACCAAGAAAAGAGGAGAGAAGTTTCAAATAAGCTAAATTAGAAACGAAATGGGAGATATTACAACTGATACCACAGAAATACAAAAGATTATTCAAGGCTACTATGATCACCTTTACACACATAAACTAGAAAAACTAGAGGAGATGGATAGACTCCTGGAAATATACAACTCTCCTAAATTAAACTAGGAAAGTAAAGAATCTCTAAACAAACCAATAACAAGCAGCAAGATTGAAATGGTAATAAAAAATCGCCAACAAAAATAAAAAAGTCCAGGACCAGACCAAATCACAGCTAAATTCTATCAGACATTCACAGAATTGGTACCAATCCGACTGACACTATTTCAAAAGATAGAGAAAAAGGGAATCCTCCCTAAACCAGTCTATGAAGCCAGTATCACCCTGATACCAAAACCAGGGAAGGACATAACAAAACAACAACGACAAAACTACAGATCAATATCCCTGATGAAAGCAGATGCAGAAATCCTCAACAAAATACTAGCAAATCAAATCCAACAGCATATCAAAAAGACGATCTAGTGGATCCACCATGGTCAACTGGATGCAGGGATGGTTTAACATATATGTCAATAAAGTGTGATACACCACATAAACAGAATTAAAAACAAAAAATCACATGATCATCTCAATAGATGCAGAAAAAGCATTTGACAAAATCCAGCATTCCTTTATGACTAAAACCCTCAGCAAAATCAGCACAGAAGGGACATACCTTATGGAAATAAAAGCCATCTACAACAAACTGACAGTCAACATTATACAGAACAGGGAAAAGTTGAAAGCATTCCCTTCTGAAAACTGGAAAAGACAAGGATGCCCACTTTCACCACTTCTATTCAACCTCGTCCTGGAAGTCCTAGCCAGAGCAATCAGAGAACAGATAGAACTAAAACTCACCCAAATAGGTAAAGAGGAAGTCAAACTGTCGTTATTTGCTGATGAGATGATGGTATACCTAGAAAATCTTAAAGATTCATCCAAAAAGCTCCTAGAACTGGTAAATGAATTCAGCAAAGTTTCGGGATACAAAATTAACATATACAAATCAGCAACTCTATTATATACCAACAGCGACCAAGCCGAGAATCAATCAAGAATTACACCCCTTTCATAATAGCAGTAAAAAAAATAAAATAAAATAAAAAATAAGTACTTAGGAATATACGTAACCAAGGACATGAAAGACTTCTACAAGCAAAATTACAAAACACTGCTGAAAGAAATCACAGACAACACAAACAAATGGAAATACATCCTATGCTCATGGATGGGTAGAATCAATATTGTGAAAATGACCATACTGCCAAAAACAATCTACAAATTCAATGCAATTGCCATCAAAATACCACCATCATTCTTTTCAGAAACAGAAAACACAATCCTAAAATTCATATGAAACCAAACAAAGAGCTTATATAGCCAAAGCAAGACTAAGCAAAAAGAACAAATTTGGAGGTATTACATTATCCGACTTCAAACTACTATAAGGTCATAGTCACCAAAACAGCATGGTACTGGTACAGAAGTAGGCACGTAGACAAATGGAACAGAATAGAGAACCCAGAAATAAAGCCAAATACTTACAGCCAATTGATTTTTGACAAAGCTAACAAAAACATAAACTGGGGAAAGGACACCCTATTGAGCAAATGGTGCTGAAATAATTGGCAAGTCACATGTAGAAGAATGAAACAGGATCCTCATCTCTCACCTTATACAAAAATCAACTCAAGATGGATGAAAACCTTAAATCTAAGACCTGAAACCATAAAGATTCTAGAAGATAACATTGGAAAACCCCTTTTAGACATTGGCTTAAGCAAAGACTTCATGACCAAGAACCCAAAAGTAAATGCAAAAAAAAAAAAAAAAAAAAAAAAAAAGTTAAATAGATGGGACTGAAACTAAAGAGCTTCTGCACAGTAAAAGAAATAATCAGCAGAGTTAATAGAAAACCCACAGAGTGGGAGAAAAATCTTCACAATCTATACATCCAACAAAGGACTCTTACCTAGAATCTACAAATAACACAAATTATCAAGATAAAAATAACAAATGATCCCATCACAAAGTGGGCTAAGGACATGAATAGACAATTCTCAAAACAAGATATACAGATGGCCAAAAAACTTGAAAAAATGCTAAACATCACTAATTATAAGGGAAATGCAAATCAAAACCACATTGCGATACCACCTCACTCCTGCAAGAATGGCCATAATAAAAAAAAATAGATGTTGGTGGGGATACAAATATTGCAACCACTACGAAAAAACAGTGTGGAGATTCCTTAAAGAACTAAAAGTAGATCTATCATTTGATCCAGCAATCCCACCACTAGCTATTTATCCAGAGGAAAAGAAGTTATTATACAAAAAAGATACTTGCAGTACAATTTGCAATTGCAAAAATATGGAACCAGCCCAAATGCCCATCAATCAGCGAGAGACAAAGAAAATGTGGTGTTTCCCAATGTGAGTGGGCATTATCCAATTCCTTGACGACATGAATAGAAAAAGCAAAGTAAGTTAAATTCATTCTCTGACTGAGTGCTTGGACTAGAACATCCACTTGTTTGCTCTTGGCACTCCTGGATATCAGGCCTTCAAACTACATCACTACCTCTCCTGAATGTCCAGCATGCAGACAGTAGATCATGGACTATATTCTCAGTTTACATAACTGTGTGAGCCAATTTCTTATAATAAATTTCTCAGTTTGTGTAATCATGTGAGCCAATTTCTTAAAATAAATGTCATTTTCATCATGTGTGTGTGCATGTGTGTGTGTGTATTCTGTTGGTTTCATTTCTCTGAATATCACTGAGTAGTGCAATCAGGAAATTCCTTCCTGTGAGTTGTGGAAATTGGAGTTTTGTGCCATGGCCAGACAATTTAGAATCATGCTGCAAGGGATGACGAGTTTTCTTTAATTGTAATTATTGGAGGCAGTCAGTAAATATGAGTAAACAAATAACATAACGAAATATCTCATAGATAAAAGCATTAATGTTTCTGATACTTCTACGTAATTGTCTTAAAGAAAAACACCTTACAGCTGAGGGTCTGATTTGACATAGATATATGTGTGTCTTGGCTAACAAAATATATCTAACACATTTTTTTGTTATCTGTGCTATACGCTTTTTAAAAATTCTTTTTTTCAGTGTTTCAGAGTCCAAGTCAGAAGCACTGCTGATTAGACTCCTAGTCAGTTTCCCTTCTTCATCCACTCATGCCTAATTCTTTAAAAATTACACAAAATAGTATAGGCTATAATATGATTAGGCTTGTATCCCCACCCAAATCCCATCTTGAACTGAAATCCCCACAATCCCCAGGTGTCAAGAAAGAGACCAGGTGGAGGTAATTGAATCATGGTGTTGTTTCCCTTAAGCTGTTCTCCTGATAGTGGGTGAGTTCTCACGAGATCTGATGGTTTTATAAAGGGCTCTTCCCCTCTTGACTCAGCACTTCTTTTTCCTGCTGCCTTGTGAAGAAGGTGCCTTGCTTCCCTTTCACCTTCCGTCATGATTGTAAGTTTCTTGAGGCCTCCCAGCCATGCTGAACCGTGAGTCAATTAAACTTCTTTCCTTTATAAATTACCCAGTCTTGGGTATTTCTTTATAGCAGTGAGAGAATGGACTCATACAGTCTGCTAGTTATATTTAAACAGAAAATAAAAATGTCTTTCTAATAACAGAAAATGATAATGAAGTTGATTATAGATCTTTACCCCCATTTATCTCTCCAGTAGCAGAAAACTTATGTCTGATTTTAGGAAGTGTTTTTTATGCTACGTAAGTGCTACATAGTGTGTCTTGTGCTACATATGTGCTAAAGAACTATTCTTAGGCTTTTTGGTATCATGGAAAATCTTTTTCTTAGAAATGATAGCGAAGGAGATCAGTAGGACTTGTTTTCTGATGACAACCCTGCTGATCAAAACAGGATGCAGCAGAGAAACCAGACAAAACCGTCAGAGACAAAAACCACCTCTAGTTGCCTTCACTACTCATTAGCATAAGGCACTCCCACCAGTGCCATGACAGTTTGTAAATGTCATGGTATTGACCCAGAAGTTACCTTATTTGGTTCTGGGAACTCCTCCCCACTTTTATAGAAAACTCTGAAAAATGTACCCCCACAATTAGCATATAATTAAGAGTGGATATAAATATAGCTAGCCAGCAATCTACAGGGACTCCCACTCCACACTGTTACTGTTGCTGTATGCTGCCAAGGCTGCTCTGAGCTGCTCTGCCTGCAGAGCAGCCACTTTACTGTACACTGCTACTCTGTGCTTCTCTGCTTGTGAGTTGGCCCTGCTTTGTCTGTGGAGCAGCCGGTTTGCTGTACCCTGCTAATCTAATAAACTTCCTTTCTTTCATGGCCAGCTCACTCTTGAATTTTTTTCTGATCAAAGCCAAAACCTTCCCAGGCTGAGCCTCTCATTTGCATCAATGGGATAAAAATAACTAGCTCTTTGGAAAAACGGTATGTATTATATCCTGAATGATACGTTTTCTCCCACTCTGAATTTACAGTATGTATTAGTCTGTTTTCACACTACTATAAAGAACTGCCCAAAACTGGGTAATTTATAAGGAAAAGAGGTTTAATTGGCTCATAGTTCCACATGGCTGAGGAGTCCTCAGGAAACTTACAATCATGGCAGAAGGGGAAGGGAAAGCAAGGACCTTCTTTACATGGTGGCAGGAAAGAGAGAGCTAGCAAGAGCAGGTGAAGTTGCCTTATAAAACCCTCAGATCTGATGAGAACTCGCTCACTATAACGAGAGCAGCGTGGGGAAACTGTCCCCATGAACGAATCACCTCCCACCAGGTCCCTCCCTGGATATGTGGGAATTATGGGGATTACAATTCAAGATGAGATTTGGGTGGGGAGACAGCCAAGCTATATTACAGTAATTAAACAAAATATAGCTTTTAAATATTTCCAAAACCTGAATACAGGTAACGAAGACCTGTATATTCAACAATATATTGTGTTATATAAAAGAGAAACAATTTTTTTGTAATAAAATATCACATTCATTAACCTACTTTTAAATAACTTCTGCATTCAAATATGCTGTACAAAGTCCTTCTTAAAAAAGCAAGGTAATACTGGTGAATCAATTTTCCTTTAAGATCTGAGATTTTATTTTTATACAGGAAAATAAAGTATCATAAAATATCTAATTAAATTTAAAAATACTACATACACTATTAATTGTGCAGCAGGCAATGTTCAAACTCCTTTTCATACAGCTGCCATCAAGGAGCTATAATATGATGCTCCTTTTATATCTGAGAAAATGTAGGCTCAATAAAGTTAAATGACTTAACCAACGTCACACAACAGGTAAATGACAAACCTGGATTTGAAATCCAGGGAATATTTAGGCCCAGAATCTTAACTGCTACATTATACTGAGTAACAGAGTGAGAAGAAAAAACAAATCAGAAAGTGCAAACATTAAATGTTTCAGAATATGTCTCACAATTTTGGTTTTCAAACATTTATAAAAACAAAGCAAAAAAACCCACTATATTTCCAAACAAACAAAAAAGGCAGCTTTCTTATTTTGCTATATAGTTACTTGTTGTAATTTAGATACTTCTACAATTTCAATGTAAGCTAACAAGAAATTCAAGGAGTATTTTCATAGGCACTAAAATAAGGTTTAACTAATGAGGAAATTGCCAGCGTACTCAGTAGTTTCTAGAAATCATATGGAATTAGCATGTGAAAGAATGAGAGAAGAGTGAGCAAGAAGATAGATATAAAATGGCTGCACTGAACTCCTACAATCCTAAACTGGTTGTGATTTAAAGACTGGATTTCCTTTGCCTACTGCTTGCCTTTCTTTTGCAGATTAAGGCTGCTTTTTAAGCTCATTTTGATATGTGCACATTTTTTAGAGTTCCATGGAAAGTTATTTTACAATATTATTTATAGCTTTATTTAGAAACATTTTTATTTGTAAAATATTTTATTTCAAATTTATTTGAAAAACATGTGTTGGTTTTAGTAGGACGAAATGGGCATGTTTCTTTATGTATATCTGTTGCTTTCTTAATGCTTCCCTTAGCAATTCTAATATATTCACCTTATATAGTGTTCTGCAGTTTTGCAGTTCAAATGCATAGCCTTCTGTTACTTTCTTGGGGGAAAAAGCTCTCAAGATTCGTAATGTTTATAATTTTGACAGTGTTGTCGTTGTTATAGTGATAAAGTAGAAAGCAATGAAAAGATCAGAAAACTTAGAAAGTAATTTTAGATGTGTTATATCATTGAAAAGAGTCATGTGAATATAGCCTAAGATATAAAACCAGTCTCCAGCATGGCAAGGCTAATATTTCCTGTCCCATATCTTCCTGGTTGTAGCAAGTTTTTTATTATACATGATGGCTCTAGAAATACTTCAGAACCATGAAAAACTCTAATAATAGTGATTTTATACATCTATATAGAATAATGTTACCAACTCTGCACCTTAAAAACAATAGTCTGTTATAAGTAATATATAACTTAGCCAGGCTCACGGCTCATGCCTGTAATCTCAACACTGGGAGGGGAGGATTGTTTGAGCCCAGGAGTTCAAGACCATACTGGACAACAGGGCAAAACCCTGCCTCTACAGAAAAGACAAAGCTAGCCAGTCATGGTGGCGAGCAACTGTAGTCTCAGCTACTCAGGAGGCTGAGTTGGGAGAATTGCTTGAGCCTCGGAGATGGAGGTGTGATTTCACCACTGCCCTCCAGCCTGGTGATAGAGTGAGACTCTGTCTTAATAATAATAATATATGACTCAATCTGAGAAGTAGACCAAAATTATTTTTAAAATATTACATATTTTAATTTCAGATGCACAGGTGTATGCATTTTTTGTGACATCAGGTTGCTGAGTAAAAGCATGGCACACGTAGAGCCGCAGTTTTACTTTCAGCCTCTTACCTAGAAGCAGGACTGGTGCTTACTCCTGGAAGGCTTCACAGAACCTATCACAGTGAAGCCTTCCTGCCCCCACCCTTTTGCTCTTTCCTCATATTGTACATAGTAACACTTATAATCCCCCAGATTCACTAGCATAATATTTTTTATATTTATCTTCTCAAAGATTAGATAAAGATATTCTGAGTGTTTTTCTTTTCTCTTAACAGAGCACTTGCTTTCTATGAGACCAATATTTAACCTTTGGGAAAGTGGCACTAACCAAGATGTAAAGATTGAATTCCATTTCAGTAAAAATGTGTATGTATATGTGTGTTTTTTAGGAGCTATTCTATGAAGCTGCACATTATCTAAAATAACTCTATAGAGCCCATTGGCATCTATCAAAATTGGGTTGTGTGTGGGTTTAATTAAGTGGACACAACTGCAGCATTATTAACTTAAACATAAATGACACGTGCTTTTCCAACTTATGCATTTATTCACTCATTCGTTATCGCATTGAACAAATATTAATGGAGGGAATCTATGGTCCTGGCATCATGTTAGACAGTAGGGATATGGCAAAAACAAAGACTGACATAATCTCTGCCTCTTTAGGCAGAGATAAGACTTTATAAGCCCCTCTATCTATGCAGGTACAGGTAATTTATGCATCTTGTTATATGACATTTTAGGAGAGGGATATAAGAAAAAAAAAAGAGAGAAGGAAGAGAAGGACTGGATATATGTTAAAACTCTTTGTTCCACACTGAGAGCCATTGCTGTTAAGTAAACTTCATGTCCTCCTTCTTCTTCTGTTCAGAAAAGTCCATTTTTTTCACTGCTAAGTCACTTTGAACACCAAAACAATATAATAACTTTTTACACTTATATAATAAAGCTACTTCTTGAAAATATTCAACTCTTTCTTTAAAACTTTCAGAAATATTCAGCAAATATTTCTTGAGCATATACTATATGTCAGTTATAGGAGAAAGATGTGTTTTCTTTTTCCCTTACTTGCTTTACAGGATTTTGCTTTACTATGAATAGGAACAGAGGAGAGACCTTTGTTGAGAGGAATGGCATAGAATGAACAAGAACAGGGAGATTGTAGATGGGCTGAGAGTTGGCTTATTCACTCACAGTATTTGAAGGGAAGGTAGAGAAATATATTTATATATATGTATATATCTATATCTATCTATATATATATATTAGAGAAAAGTGTGTTAAAAGCTTTGTTGGCCTATGAGTTAATAACACAAAGACTATGAGTAGTTTATCAATATTTAAAATTTATAGTATTTTGTATAATAATCCAGATTTCCAGTTTATCTTGAACAGTGACTCATACTAGAAACTACAGTCGCTCAGCCTGCTTCATCCACTTAAATCATCTACTTCATCTCAATCAACTTATGTTTCCCTAAATTGCCAAATCAGAAGAGCCATCTAGGTTGTTGGCTAAAAATGTATGTTTCCAGCTCATCCTTTGGAAGCTCCAGTTCAATAAAACTGGGATGATGATATGGACTCTGTATTTTAACAAATATCCAAAGTGATACATTTGTCACCAAAGTAGTTGGGAAAGTGCTGTTGTAGGCATTTCAGTTTGCAACCCCAAAATGATTAACAACATACTATTAACCTCACATAAAGAGTCAGTGATCTCAACATAGTATTAATTTATGGGAGTTTAACTAATGTGTAAGCAGAAAGTAAATTACAGTAATCATATGTAGTTTATGTGTAAGAACATATGGAGATATATACCCAGGTACCTATGATTATTAATGTACAGTGCCCTAGATCAGGCTTCCCCAACCCCCGTGCCATGGACCACTACAGGACTGTGGTCCATTAGGAACGGGGGCTGCACAGCAGGAGGTGAGTGGTGGGCTAGTAAGTGTAGCTTCAGCTGTATTTGCAGCCATTCCCCATGGTTTCCATTACTGCCTGAGCTCCGCCTCCTGCCAGATTAGTGGCGGCATTAAATTCTCACAGGAGCGCAACCCCCTCTCGAGTGCGAGAGATCCAGGTTGCATTTTCCTATAAGAATCCCATTCCTGGCCGGGCGCGGTGGCTCAAGCCTGTAATCCCAGCACATTTGGGGGCCGAGGTGGACAGGCGGAGATCACGAGTCAGGAGGATCGAGACCATCCTGGCTAACACGGTGAAACCCCGTCTCTACTAAAAAAATACAAAAAAAACATAAGCCGGGCGAGGTGGCGGGCAGCCTGTAGTCCAGTCTACCCTTGGGAAGGCCTGAGGCAGAGAATGGCGTTAAACCCCGAAGGCGGAGCTTGCAGTGAGCTGAGGATCTGGCCACTGCACTCCAGCCTGAGGGACAGAGCAGACTCCATCTTCAAAAAAAAAAAAAAAACAAAAAAATCCCATTCCTAATGATCCGTCACTGTCTCCCATATCACCCTCAGATGGGACTGTCTAGTTGCAGGAAAACAAGCTCAGGGCTCTCACTGATTCTACATTATGGGGAGTTGTATAATTATGTCATTATATATTACGATGTAATAATAACAGAAATAAAGTGGATAATAAATGTAATGTGCTTGAATCATCCCAAAACCATCCCTTGACTCCTGGTTTGTGGAAAAATTGTCTTACACAAAACCGGTCCCTGGTGCCAAAAGTGTTGGGGACCACTGCCCTAGATTGATGTAACATTGTGCTTTATGCATCATTATCGCATCCCTTGAAATACAACTTTAGTATTTTTGAACTAGGACAGTCTCAAACGTGTATATATTGCTATTAAATTGCCTAGAGTGGGGTCCAAGTACTCTCTAAAACAATAACAAAAACACACGGAAAAAGCAAGATAAAACAAAATGGAACCTCCAAATATTATTGTATTCAGATTGAGGCACAAGAAACTATTATAAATATAGAGACAGTTTAATATTAATATCGATAAACATTTCATCAGGTAGTGCTGGGAAATAACAGTTAACAACCTGCACTGTGGAGTGTGAGGACACTCCGATTGGTAGCATATGCCAGTTTCTATAACATAAACACTCCCGTAGCTAACTTTAAATTTCCAATCTGATGTTACTAAACAAGAAGTTGAGAATGAGAAGAAATGTTCCTAATCAGCTCTGATACTGGTACAATCTGGTTCCAGCAGACCACATGATTTAAGGACCAACAATTATGTCATAGGTAGAGGTTAAAAGAAAAAGAAAAATAACAGTCTTGTTTTCAAGTCACTGCAGTTTTTTTACGTCACTGCAGTTTTGTATATTATATACAGAAATCACAATACAAATAAACACAGCACTCTTTAGTTTCAAATGAGGCAATGAGAAAAGTAATGATAAACACTATCATTCACTCAACTTTTACTTTCTTCTGGGCATTCTGTTAGTAACTAATACATGTATGCATATATAAATAATATATAATTGAATGGTGATTATGTGAAGGACACTATTCCTAGCACTTTACCATATTATTTCTATGATGTCAGTATGTAAGAATTTCCCTTTCATTCAAAAAAGGAAAACAAAGCCCAGCAAAAAAAATCTGCAACCTGTCCAGTGTCTCACAACTGCTAAGTATGAATATAAACCTAAACCCAGGTGACTATACTTCTGAGCTAACATTCTGTAACCATTAGTCTCACTGTTCTACGGGTCCAGACAATAAGTGATATCAGAAGTCAGAAAAGTAAATGAATACTTAAGCACAATGGTCAAAGGTGTCTTCATGCTTAAAAAGCTAACAAATTCAGCATATCTTCAGTTTGTAATCAGTAATTAATGATGCTAATGTCCCACCATGAAATCAGAATAAGAAATTGCTTTATAATGTCTGTACCATTAAAAGTAATCTACAAAAAATTGATTAACTGTGAAAATATAAATACACTAACCTAGTAGGTTGATACATATTTACATAGAAACTATTACTTAATATGTTATATAAATTCACACAATATGGTGACCATGGTCCCTTGAGAGCTTTATTATAACAAAGTTATTTTTTTCCAAATAAAAGTAGGAAAAAAATCCATTGTTTTTAAAACTGGATTCATTGCAAAAGTATTGGATTATTATTTTCAAAACAAGTGCACCTTTCTCTATTTTTTTCTGGTATTTAGTATTGCAAGGATGTCTATCAGAAGTCTGAAATTTTCCCTCTCCCTATTTTTAAAGTCTTTCTTCTTTCCTGTCTAGAGACTGGGAAATTTCTTTATACTTTTAATTAGAAATACGTCTGTAGAGTATGGACTCTAACAAGGTGTGAATCACTTTTATGGATTTTTCCTGTGAATTCATTTGGTATATTAAATCTGCATTCTGTATTTTTCTATTGATTGTTTTCTGGTAGTTTTGGTCTCATCACAGATATAGAAAGAAAGGTGTGAATAGGATGAGAGGTAATACACAGCATTGTGTCCCTTCACCAAATCAAGCAGCCAAGTGACAGAGTGCCTATAGCTCCCATTCAGTATTGATTCCAAATCTGTGTTTCCTGAACAGAGAGAGTTTCCTGGGGTAAAGATCTAAGTGACTTTCTCTGGTGCAGATTGTCCTGCTCTGTTCTGGCATAAACAGTATACTGGTTGATCTTTGTAAACTTATTCTATCAGTTTTATAGATAGATAACATTTTGTCCACATTCTGGAATTTGTCTTAGTATTCCTATGGTTTTCTCTGATCTTACTCTGTTTTATATATGCCTTTATAGTTATTTTAGTGAGAAGTTGAGCAAGTCAGTCCCAGTAGTTTTAAGATAGTTATAATTTTTAAAATCTGTCCAAAGAGTTTTTAAACCATTTGGTTCTGTCGAGCTATTTCTAAGATACTAGCTTTAGTAGGTTATTGTCACCTACACCCTCTAGAATTATTTCTTTAGTGTGAACCAGATTCAGTCGCACAGGCCAGGATTTGCCTAAGAATACCTAGTATTTTAAATAGCCATAGCCAATGGATCTCTGTCTTAGTTCACCATATGTGATAAAAAAGGAAATTTATAAACAGTAACTATACACTAAATAACCACAATTCTAAAAGTAAGGCATTATAGTTACCTCTATATTAAAGATGAGAATGCTGATGCTTTGGTAGTTTATATGACTTGCCTAGTAAGCTATGAGACACAAAGTTGAACTTAAAGCCCAATTTTGTGTGACTTCAAGGCCTAAACTCTAATTTGCATATGTAAGTGATGAGTTTGTATCAATACTAAACACCAAAATGATTAAAAAGTCATAGTAGAATGAGTATTTGTATAACGTTTTGGCTATTTATAAAATAGAACTGGTCTAGAAAGTCTCATAATATTAAACTGTATCAATAACAGATAAAAAAATTCCTTGGGAGACAATTTAAACTGTTTTGACAATGCAGGTTATTTTTTAGTTTGGTTTTAGGGATCTATGACTATTTTTTATGAGCCAGTTATTTCATAAAATATAATCAGAAGAAAGAAATGTTGGAGCTCAAATTCTACTAAAAATTACATAATACACAAATGTCAACCTCAATTTGTGCAACATCCTTTGCATATTATTAGAGATAATATTCATGGGGCATATAAATATGCCATAATAATGTAGATTTTTTCCTGTTTAGCAATCAGACATATGAGATCTCTCATTTCTTATGACAGAGAAATCTAATTTCACACCCAGTTTCAAAATTCTGCTGTTTCAGCACAGCTTACAGAAATATGAGAACGAGTGGCGTAAGCCCTTATTGTAGAACAACTATGAAATCTGTAATTTCAGGATCCTACATAGGAAACATATTGCTAGTGTTATATTTTTTTAAATGAATGGAGTTTCTACAGTGCTGAGTTCTCTAAAACTTGTAAGATACTGTAGTTACATGATCTTACATATATGCAGTGGTTAATTCCTTTTGCCACAGAGGATCATAAAATCACTCAGAATTAAAACATATTTATTCAGTGCAAGGCTTCAAACAGATAAAAGAAAAATTGGGTGGAAGAGGTAGATATGAACTGAATTACACTGACATTTTGAGAAACTTGGAAATTAAAACTGCAACCTTTTATATTCAAAAATTGGGAGTTTAAAACATTTTCTTAAATTGATTTATTCGGAACAAACAAAATTTTGCAGTAAGTGGGGTTGTTTTCTTAAAGGTACAAAATACAATTGTCCTCAAATTCTACAAAATACGAATTCAAAATATGGATGTTTGATATTTTGCTTTTTACTGACTTGCATGTTTGCATTTTATGTATAAAACTAGGAAATTGACATGTTTGAATGGTCAGTTTTTATATTTATCTACTAGCTTGAAAATCATGTTAATTACATTCCTATTACATTCCTGTTTAAAATACTGGGTATTCTAGGCAAATCCTGCCCTGTGCGACTAAATCTGGTTCACACTAAAGAAATAATTCTAGAGGGTGTAGTTGACAATAACCTACTAAAGCTAGTATCTTAGAAATAGCTCGACAGAACCAAATGGTTTAAAAACTCTTTGGACCTAACTTAAATGTTTGTGATGTAGATAACACAGTGCAAGAGTGTTTGTATCATTCATTTTATAGATACCCAAACTGACAAATATTTAAAATGCAAAAGCATAATCTAATTTCTAACAAGGTTGACATGCATAGCTACTTCTTAAAACTCATAACTTTAAAGGAAATATTTATAATGCTAAAAGCCTATGAAACTTAGGTTTAAAGTACCTTTAAAAACACTAAGCAAATTCTGTGTTTTTTATCCATTTGTCAGTACAAATATCAATAAACAGTCAAAATGTAACCTTAGTTTATGAGAGAGGTGTTTCCAATGTGACTTGATTAAAATTGTTTTAGGTGTAATACCAGCAATTGTGTTTAAGGTTAGTTTCTAAGACATATACCCATGGTATAGAAATTAAAGAAGTACAAGTAACTGAAGACATTATATGAAATATCATTTCTACATATAACATCATAAAAAATAGAGTTTCAAAGTTTGAGATCTTAGATTTAAGTCTTTAATCCATTTTGATTTTACTTTTGTATATGTTGAGAGATAGGAATCTAGTTTCATTCTCCTTCATATGGATATCCAGTTTTCCCAGCACTATTTACTGAGGAGACTGTCCTTTCCCCAATGTATGTTCTTGGCACTTCAGTTGAAAAAAGCTGCACTGTAAATGTATGGATTTGTTGTGTCTAGGTTCTTTATTCTGTTACACTGGTCTGTGTGTTTCTTTTTATGCCAGTGCCATGCTGTTTTAGTTACTATAGCTTTGTAGAATAATTTGAAATTAGGTAATATGATTCCTCCAGTTTTGTTCTTTTTGCTTGGGATAGCTTTGGATATTCTGGGTCTTCTGTGATTTCATAAATGTTTTTTTTGGTTTTTGTTTGTGTGTTTTGTTTTGTTTTTTTGAGATAGAGTCTCACTCTGTCACCCAGGCTGGAGTGCAGTCATATGGTCTCAGCTCACTGCAACCTCCATCTCCTGGGTTCAAGAAATTCTCCTGCTTCAGCCTCTTCAGTAGTTGTGACTACATGCATATGCCACTGCACTCAGCTAATTTTTGTATTTTTAGTAGAGTCAGGGTTTCATCACGTTGGCCAGGCTGCTCTCAAACTCCTGACTTCTGGTGATCTGCCCACCTTAGCTTCCCAAAGTGCTGTGATTACAGGAGTGAACCACAACTCCTGGCCCGATTTCTTATAAATTTTATGATAGTTGTTTTTTTATTT
Source organism: Rhinopithecus bieti (assembly GCF_001698545.2). Classification (NCBI taxonomy): domain Eukaryota; kingdom Metazoa; phylum Chordata; class Mammalia; order Primates; family Cercopithecidae; genus Rhinopithecus; species Rhinopithecus bieti. The sequence goes on from NW_016805390.1 coordinate 1,123,429, forward strand.
CCATGAAGAATATCATTGCTATTTTGACAGGGATTGCATTGAATCTCTAGATTGCTTTGGGTATTATGGATATTTTAACAATATTAATTATTTCAACCCATGAACATGGAATATCTTTCCATTTATTTGTGTTATCTTTGATTTCTTTCATCAATTTTTTATGGTTTTCATTGTAGAGACCTTTCACTTTTTTGGTTAATTCCTAGGTATATAATTTTATTCATAGTTATTGAAAATGAAATTATTTTCTTGATGTTTTTTCAAATTGTTCACTGATGTCATACAGATATATTGCCTATTTTTGTATGCTGACTTTGTAACCTGAAACGTTACCAAATTTGTTTTTAAATTCTAATAATTTTGGTAGAGTCTTTAGGTTTTACCAAATATAAAATTATGTCATCTGCCAACGAGGATAATATGGCTTCTTCCTTTCCAATATCTTTCTTTTGTCTATGTTGATGAAAGTCAGCATCCTTGTTATGTTCCAGATCATAGAGGAAAAAGTTTTCAGTTTTTCTCCATTCAGTTTGATACCGGCTATGGGTCTGTTGTTTATGGCTTTCATTGCGCTCAGATATGTTTTTTCTCTACCCAGTTTTTTGAGGGTTTTTATCATAAAGGATGTTGAATTTTATCAAATGCCTTTTCAGTATCAATTAAAATGATCACAAGTTTTTGGTCCTTCATTCTATACATATGATATATCACATTAACTGATTTACATATATTGAACCATCCTTGAATCCCAGGGATAAATCCCACTTGGTCATGATGAAGGATCCTTTTAATGTGTTTTTGAATTCATTTTACCATTATTTTGTTGAGGATTTCTGCATCAATATTCATGAGGTATATTGACCTGTAGTTCTCTCCTTTTTGATGTGCCTCTGTCTGGTTATGGGATTAGGGTAATACTGGCCTCACAGAATGAGTTTGGAAGTATTCTTTTCTCTTTGACTTTTCAGAATGGTCTGGGTAGAATTGGTATTAGTTCTTTTTGAAATATTCAGTAAAATTCGGCAGTAAAGATATTGGGTCCTGGGATTTTCTTTGCTGAGAGGCTTTTTATTATGGCTTTAATTTTGATATTTTTTTATTGATCTGTTAGTTTTGAAATTTCTCATGATTCAATCTTGGCAGGTTATATGTGTCTAGAAATTTACCCTTTTGTAATCTAGATTTTCCAATTTATTGGATTATAGCTGCTCATACTAGCCCCTAACACTGCGTTGCATTTCTGTGGTATTGGTTTTCATGTATACTTTTTCAGCTCTGATTTTATTTATTTGAGTCTTCTCTCTGTGTTTCTTAGACTGGCTAAAGTTCTGTCAATTTTATTTATCTTTTCGAAAATCTACAACTTTTTGTTTCATTGGTCTTTTGTATTGTTTTCTTCAATGAAATTTAGTTTCTTTCTGCTCTATTTTTCATTATTTCTTCTACTAAGTTTGGGTTTGATTTTTTTGGCGTTTCTAGTTCCTTAAGATGCATCATTAGCTTGTTTATTTGAATTTTCTTCATTTTGTTGTAGGCTCTTACAGCTATAAACTTTCCTCTTAGTATTGCTTTCATTGTATCCCATAGATTTTGGTATTTTTTCATTATCATTTGTTTCAAGAAATTTATAAATTGAATTCTTATTTTTTTTCTTGGAAGTTCTTGATCCACTGATCATTCAGGAGCATATTCTTTAATTTCCATGTATTTATGTAGTTTCCCAAATTCCTTGTTATTGCTTTTAAGTTTTATTTCATTGTGGTCAGAGAATATACTTGATATTATTTCAATTTTTTTCAATGTCTTAAGGCTTGTTTTGTGCCCTGACATATGGTCTATCATTGAGAAGATCCATGCACAGAGGAGAAGAATGTGCATCCTGCAGCCATTGGATGAAATGTTCTGTGAACATCTATTAGGTCCTTTTGGTCTAGATTAAGTCTATTGTTTCTTTGATGATTATGTGTCTGGATGATCTGTCCAATGCTGAAAGTAGAATGTTGAAGTCTCCAGATATTATTGTATTTGGGCCTATCTCTCCTTTCAGCTCTAATGATATTTGCTATATATCTGGTTGTTCCAGTGCTGTGTACCTATATATGTAAAATTGTTATATTGAACCCTTTATCATTATATACTGGCTTTCTATGTCTCCTTTTATAGTTTTTGTCCTAAATATATTTTGCCCTATATAAATATAGCCGCTCCTCCTGCTCTCTTTCCATTGGCTTGGAATATCTTTTTCCATTCCTTTATTTTCAGTGTACATGTGTCTTTATAGGCAAAATGTGTTTCTTGTAGGCCACAGATCACTGAGTCATGTTTCTTTATCCATTCAGCTACTCTGGGTCTCTTGACTGGAGAGTTTAGTCCATTTACATTCAATATTATTATTGATAAATAAGAATTTATGCCAGCCATTTTGTTATTTGTTTTCTGGTTTTCTCTTTCTTCTTTCCTTCCTTCCTGTCTTCCTTTAACTGAAGGAGATTTTCTCTACTTGTTTATTTTAATTTCTTGCTTTTTATTTTTTGTGTATCTGTTGTATTTTTTTATTTGAAGTTACCATAAGGATTGCAAAACTGATTGCAGGTTAACACTGATTGCATAAACAAAGTAACAACCAAACACAGCAAAACGAATAAAATTTAACACTTGAACTTTGATCCCCTCTTTTTAACCTTTTGGTGTTTCTATTTGTATCTTATTATGCTATGTCTTGAAAAGTTGGCATTGTTATTATTTCTGATTGGTTCATCTTTTAGTCTTTCTCCTCAAGAAATGACTAGTTTATACAACACTATGAAGTTATAACATTCTGTGCATTTTGTGTGTTTACTTACTATTCTCAGTGACTTCTTCACCTTTGGATGATTTCTTATTGCTTATTAACATCCTTTGCTTTCAGATGAAAGAACTCTCTTCAGCATATTTTGTAGGATAGGTGTGGTGTTGATAAAATCTCTCAACTTTTGTTTGTCTTAGGAAGTCTCTATTTCTCCCTCATGTTTGAAGGATATTTTTGTTGGATATACTATTATAGGATAAATGTGTGTTTTTTTTGTTTCCCCCAACTTTAGCAGTTTAAATATGCCATGCCACTCTTTCCTTGTGAGTGAGGTCTCCCCCATTGAAAAGCCTGCTTCTAGACATATTGGAGTTCCATCATGTTCCATTGTATGGTAGTTTTATTTTTCCTCTTTTTTTCTTTTTTCTCCTTGGACTGTGTATTTTCAATAGCCTGTTTTCAAGCTCACTAATTCTTGCTTCTGCCTGATCAATTCTGTAAGAGTTTCTGGTTAAGTGTGCTAAGGGTCTCTGATGGATTCTTCATTATGTCAGTAGCACTTTTCAACTCCAGAATTTCTGCTTGATTTTTAAAAATTATTTTAATCTCTTTGTTAAATTTATCTGATAGGATTTCAAGTTACTTTTCTATTGTCTTGAACATTATTAAATTTTTTAAATAAAGCTATTTTGAATTCCGTTTCTGGAAGGTCACATATATCTGTCTCTCCAGGATTGTTCCCTGGTCCCTTATTTAGTGTATTTGATAAAGTCATGTTTTCCTGGATTGTTGATGTCCATAAGTGACTCGACATTGAAGAGTTAAGTATTTATTGTAGTGTTTGTAGCCTGGGCTTGTTTGTACACCTCCTTCATGGGAAAGTTTTTCAGGTATTCAAAGGGACTTGGGTGTTGTAATCAAAGTTTTTTGTCTCTGTAGTCATATCTGCATGAGGGTAACCATGTTCTTGGTAATACTGTGACTCTTATGTACTTGTAGATGTTCTGCCTTGGTAGTCTTGGATAAGATCCAGAAGAATTTTCTGGATTACCAGGCAGATTCTTCTACTCTTCTGTTAATTTCTTCCCCCAAATTGGGATCTTGCTCTGTGCTGAGTTGCCTGGAGCTGGGCCGGGGTGACACAAGCACCTGTGTGGCCACAACCATTGGGATTGTGCTGGGTCATACCAAAAGTCAACACAGTACTTGGTCTGTTCTAAGGCCCACAGTAACCATTGCCTGGCTATTTGCTGTGTTTACTCAAGAACCTAGGGCTCTACAATCAACAGGTTGCAAAGCCAGCTGTGCTTATGTCTTTCCCTGCAGGGCTGTTCCCTTAAGGCCCCTGGCAGGTCTAGAGATGCCGTCTTGCAGCCAGGGCCTGGTATCAGAAGCCTTAGCTATCTAACTGATGTTCTACTCTACTATGGCTAGAGCTGGCACTCAGGAAAAGACAAATTTCTTCTTGCTCTTTCCTCCCTTTTTTATAAGCAGAGTGTTCTCTCCCCATGGCCACCACCTCCCCATGCCCATGCAGAGTACTGTCTGGCTATCAGTGGTGTCCACTTAAGGCCCAAAGACTCTTCAGTAAGCTTGTGTTGAATGCTGCCAAGCCTTTTACTCAAGGCAATGGGCTCCTCTCTGGCCCAGAGAATGTCCAGTAATGTCACTCAAGAGCCAAGACCTGGAATCAGGGCTCCAAAATCCCATTTGGTGCTCTACCCACTGTGGTCAAGCTGGTACCTAAGCTGCAAGTAAAGTTTCTTTTACTCTTCCCTCTCCTTTTCTTGAGCAAAAGAAGGCTCTCCCTGTAACAACCACAGTTGAAAATGTTCTGGGTCACTCCTCTAGCCAGCACATCACTAAGTCTGACCCAAGGTCCACAGTGAGTACTACCTGGATATTGCTGCTGATTATTCAGAGCCCAAGGGCTCTTTAGTCAGTATGTGATGAATCCTGCTCATACTGGCCCTTCCCTTCAAGACAGCAGGCTCCCTTCCGGCCTACAGTTTGTCTAGAAATGTTGTTCAGGGGCTAGCGACTGAAATGGTGGGGTGGCAGGGGGATGTCTAGGGCTCTGGCCACTGCCCTGTTGTGCTATGGCTGAGCTGATATACAAGGTAAAAGACAAAGCCTTCTTTACTCTTCCCTGTCCTATCCTCAAGCACAGAGGATGAGTCTCTCCTGGAGGTGTGAGCTGTGCTGCCTAGGGCTGAGGGAGAAGTGGCATAAGCAGCCCATTAGCCACACTGGTTGGTGTCCCACTAGTTGTATGCCCACTAAGTTCACTGGCTCTGAGCTCAGCACAGAGCCAGAACTTGCCCAAGAGTTGCAATTCGTGTGGTCTAGGCTGCCTTTCAAGTTTATTTTCGACTCCAGAGAACTTTAGCTCAAGGTGGCAAGGTCTGGCAGAACTCAGGTTCTAATTGCTGGGATGGGCAATATCCCTGTGTCTTGGGATGGTCTAAATGCTCCTTCAATAGGTGCTGGCTAAGTCTTGCCTTGTGTTGCTTTCCACTTTGACAGGGTAGTACTGAGTTCTAATGTAAGGTTGCACAATCACTGCACTCTCTCTCCCTCAACGGCACAGATTCTCTGTGCCACATGGCCACTGCTGAGTGATTGGGAACAGATGATGTCAATATTTCAATACTGTCTTTCCTACCCTCTTTAGTGCCTCTTTCTGTAATATGAAGGTTTTGTGATCCCTTACTTAATTTTTGGTTCTTAATAAGGTGCGTTTTTGTGTGTAGATAATTGTCTAATTTGGTGTTCCTGTGGGGAGGGCAATTGATGAAGGCTTCTATTCAGCCCTCTTGCATCACCTCCCCTTGAGGCACTTTTTAGATCATGACACAGAGAAGAGAAACCCAAGTATAGCATGACAGTCTTGTTAAGTCAAAAAGGCAAACATTAATGTTTGGAAAGGCCAAAGTAAGTGGAATTTTGGGGACAAAGTACTGAAAAAAAAAAAAGCTATGTAGATAATGAGCTGTAGAATCTCCATTGGTGTTCTCTGGGTATTGAGATGAGTCCTAAGCAGCACACAAATAGGATTTAACTCCACTAGGCCAGGCAAAGAAAGCCTTCTTGGGACCTTCACATCCAAAACTCATGAGTTTCCAAAACTCATACAAGCCAGGGAGAAGATGTTGAATTCTTTTTTTTTTTTTTTTTTTT